>NC_058131.1:631860269-632151659 GCF_016433145.1 Gracilinanus agilis
AAGGAAGGAAGGAAGGAACGAAGGAACGAAAGAAGGAACGAAGGAAGGAACGAAGGAAGGAAGGGAGAGAGGAAGGAAATAAGGAAGAAATGAAGGAAGGAATGAGGGAAGGAGAGAAGGAAGGAAGGAAGAAAGGAAGGAGGAAGGGAAGGAGGGAAGGAAAGAAGGAAGGAATGAAGGAAGGAAGGAAGGAAGGAAGGTCCTCCTTTATCTTTGGTTTGTTACCCTACCTGGAGTTACTCCAGAAATGTACCTAAGTAAATCTCTAGCATAATTTATTTCTAGGTTTCTGAGAATATGGATAAAAGAAGTCCTTTGCTCTAATAGCTAGGAGAAAGGAAGAAGGCCTATTAGCTAATTCTTCTTGCTTCTCACTTTAGTGAGATCATGAGATCTCTAGGCCCTTGTAGATGCCCTAGCTCCACCTCCTCCCCCACCTTGACAGACAGCCTCAATTAGGTCGCTGAATAACTGAGAACATGGTACTATAGTAAACCTGTCACAAAAGCATGTTAATCACAGCCCAACTGACACTAGACATCCGCTGGTGAAAGGCATTTTTACAGTGTTTCATTAAAATTGAAAGAAGGATTAAGAGGCCTCTTTCTTGATTAATGACGTTCTCTGCCTGGGAGATGTAATCCTATCTATAACCCCAAATTACTGGAAACAAAATTAAATTTCTGCCAGCGGATCATTCAGGGCACATATTGAACTGTGGGCGAAAAGTATTATTTTCTTTACATATTTTATCCAGCTTAGTGATACGAAGAGTTTTTCATGTTAAAAACAAAAATAACAAAAAAAATGGAAATATATTGTCATGGATGTTGATCATACCAGAATATCCTGGAGCATTTTATGGTCAGTAAAAAATATATGTTTAAAAAAAGAGAACCATTCTTCCTTGTGTAATGAACTCTGTAAGAAAGGGAGGGGAGAATTGTTTAATCAGAAAGCATCAAAAAAGAACTTCTACCATCTTACCTCATTTTCTATGCATCTGGCTCATCAACAGGTTCCATCCCTGCCACAGGTAAGCCTAAATAGCAGTTCCATTCTGTCCCCATTCCAAATAGCTTACTATTGCATCCATCTGGGCTCACTGACTTCCCTAATCTGGATCCTGAACAAACTGGTAGGCTCAGGATTCAGCAAGGTGTTGTGGAATCTGGAATATCTCAGCAAAGTCCATGGAATATCTGTTCTCTGGAAGTGACACTGACTTAGCATCCTTCAGAGCCCTCTCAGAGTTTCCAGGAATGTTGGGATGATGGCTTTAAAAAAAGTATGGGTTTTACAACCAGTGGAAATAGGCATCAGCTATGGGTAGGGGGAGAACGGGGGTGAAGGGGAAAGTAGGGGCATGAAGCATGTAACCATGTTAAAAATGAATATTAATAAATGTTAAAAAAAAAAGTATGGGCTTCTCCCAGCCAAGATCATTAGCATAACTGTGATGATCAGAGGGTAAGATCACCACAAGTACAAGATGGGGGAGATATGGCTAGATAACCGTCAGTTTAAAAGACTTCTATTTTGAAAGAACTCTATTCACATCCAGAGAAAGAACTGTGGGAGTAGAAACCCAGAAGAAAAACATTTGCTTGATCACATGGTTCCACGGGGATTTGATTGGGGATGTAGACTCTAAATGATCACTCTATGGGTCTTGATCAATGATACATGTAAAAATCAGTTGAATTGCTCATTGGCTACAGGAAAGGGGAGGGAGAAGGGGAGGGAAAGAATATGAATCATGTAACCATGGAAAATATTCTTAATTAAATAAATAAAATTAAAAGATTTCTATTTTAATAAATAGCAAATTCAATATTAGAGGCAAAAGTTTGAAATGAAAGTCAAAAAATATAATACTGGCTAATGTTAGTATCAAGATTTTTATTATGCATAAATATACCATTATCAGTATTATAATCACACATTCAACTGAAATTCACTGCATAAGGTCATTCCCATATTCTAAGATGTGGTGATCCATTGACAGATGTCAAACTCTCTGCCACAGTCCCTTCATTTAAAATGTTGCCAATGATTTAGGATTATCTCAGTCTCCATGCTCAGCAACTCTGAGGAAGGCAGCAGGGAGGGGTTAGTCCTTGGGAGCTTCAGGGCAAAGGATCATTTCTGAAGGTTTCAGGATCCATGGAAAATCACATATTGTGTCTATTGCCATCTCATTCATAACATAACATTTGTATCCATGCATTCATTCAATAAGCATTAATTATGTGCAAAACACAGTGCTAGCTGATGGAGTCAGGTTAATATAAATATCAAGGACATCCTTGAAATATAAAAAGTCACAAAAGGACAGCCTGGGTAGAAATAGAGAAGAAGGGAGGGGGAGTATGCATTTTGCCTCAGTGGGAAAGTTGAATATACCTTCTTGTGGATATATGAGCCTCTAATTTATCCCAGGCAAGAGAATCGCTATTTTATCTCCTAATGACCATGACTCTGAATCACCTTCCAGAAATATAGACCTCAGTCTCCAGCAAATATGGTCAGTCATCTCAATTTACTATAGCCTAAGCTCTATCATCTCTCCTGGTACAAGATGATGTGTCCTGAGCAGGGTGAGAAGAAAAACCTCTTATCCTGATCACATCCACCCATGAGCCAAAGCAGAGATCCCTCACGCCAGGACCCTAGCCAGATCCCAGACAGTATCACTAAATCTAGCTGGCTTAAATAGCTTAAACTTCCTCCAGCTGTTTCAATTAGGAACATTATGGTTCCTTTCTGTACCCAGATTGTAGAAAGAATCAGCTTTGGAGCACTGCAAAGAGCATGACCACACACCTGCCACAATGACCCTGCAGGGATGGAAGGAGTGGTCATAGGCTACCACCCTAAGGGATCTCATCAGGTCATCTAAAGGATAAAGCTACCTTGCTTCAGCATTTCCTGACCCTGGTCATTTAAAGTCAGTAACATATTTCGCCTTTAACTTAATTTCTTCTAGACCAAATAATGAGTCAGTCCTCTTTCCTGAAAATGCATCAGGATTAGGTGCCGGGGCAGATCATAATTAATTTATGCTACCCAAAATGTACCACTCGGTCAGAGACATCCCTCTTGCAGTTAATGAAAGGATTGATTTTTTTAAATGCCTTTGATCATTAAGAGAATTATTAAGGCTCCCTCTCAATTATACTTCTCCAAGAATGAGCAATGGGTCTTCCTGGGGGAAAAAAAATCAGGAGATTTTTCTAAACAAACTTTTTTTCTCCTTCCAATTTCTTGTTTTTAATTAGTCTGTCTCTTCTGATGAAATGTTTCCTTTTCTACTTGTGATTTCATTCATAAAGAAGATCATTTACATCACATATGGTCGATTTTTTTATTTACTTATTTATTTATCACAGAGCCATATGGCATGGGGAGCTGGAAATTTAAGAAGGAGCATATGTTGAGCACATCATTGAGGGCCAAAGCTTCCACTCTTTCTGGATTAGGGACAAAGCCCTGGTCAGTGTGACATGACAAAAAAGAGCAATCACAATGAAGACATCATATTGCCCTAATGTGATACACAGAGTAAGTGTGCAATAAAAAAAATGGCTGATTGAAATGTACAGATCACTCTCAAGCCAAGTTGGCCTCTTTCAAAATTGTGATTTAGAAGAAATTTATCTTGGGAGATCCCTGTCTTCCCTTGTTGAACTGGACAACCTCCAAGGTCCCTGTTAGCCCTATAACTATGATCTTGTGGCTTACAGATATGAATAAAGGATAGGAGAAGAGGTTCCCAGTATCTTCTTGCTGCCTTCCCCTCCCACTGTTAAAATCTCCTCTTTTATAAACCTAGGACCATATGGGGTGTTCCAGGAGGATAAGCACCTCTGGTGTGAGTCTAACTCTTATCTGTAGTTCCAAAAAGCTGAAGCATGTACAGCAGTCACAACCCTTTAGAACTGCCTCAGGAGATGAGCTAAACTAGGATGAGGATAACCAACAGACCTCAGTCTCACAGGTGACTTAGGGGGATGTCTACCCCAAGCATGTGATTTTCTCTGTCGGAATGGGTGGATAAGAACAATTGGTTCCAACGGGTTAGCTAGAGCTTGGTCAGACATTAAAGATGCCAACATTATCTCCTGCATCCCAGGCCATTTCCAAGCATCCTGGCTTTTCTCTTGCCAACAGAGAATACTCTGGCAGAGAGAGGGAGGCTGATGACTCTGTGCAACTCAGCCTCACTTAAATCCAATTCATACAAGTCAAGATCACCCCGTGATGTCATTGGTCTTCTTTGAAAAATGAAGGACAAGCAACAAAGGGGCATGAGATCATAGACAGAAAAATAAAATGGGACTTTGAAGGTTATCTAATATATTCCCTTCATTTCACAGGTGGGGAAACTGAGGTCCAGAGTGATGAAATGACTTTCCCAAGGGAGAAAACAGCAGAGCTGGGAGTGAAACCTAAGTCCTCTGACTTGAAACATAGTATTAATAGACAATGCTCATTGCATATAGATTACCTATTAGCTATTGTGGGGAATAGGGATGTCTAAGGTAGAGTTCATGTGCTCAGTCTAAGAGTTTATCGCTTTTTGTCTTATCTACATTATTTGTCAACATTGAAAAAGCTAATTAATGAATAAGACTTAGGTTTCTTGAATTTGAGGACAGTGCTTCTCTCAAAACTCTAAAATAAAGATTTCTTCATTGGGGGAAGATTGAGGGAAGGTCCAGAGCTTTGGGTAGGAGAGGAAGGAAAGTGAACCAATGGATAGACACCAAACAGAGTAGCATGGAAAGGCCTCAGAGATGCAGAGAATAAGTCCTCTGAACATCAGCTCATTTCTCCTCTTCAGAAGACTGCACCATACCTGAAACAATGAACTGCCCTGCCACCTTCCCCACAACCTGCACTACAAGGATGCCCACTGGGAACCACTGGACAAATCAGTATCCCCAAACTCTAAAACTATCCCAACAAAGCAAGTGGCTTTCTTCCTTACTCTATACAGAGAAATAGTGGGGGTCAGGGTAGGGGATAGGGAAGTTTTGATGACCTGAGAGAGTCAGGAGAATGGGTTATCATGCTGTCCCCATCATTAGCTCACTATGTCATCTTGGGCAAATCATTTTACTGCTCTGACCTTGGCTGCCTCTAAGGTAAAATGACCTGGCTAAATTAAAGGCACTTATTGTATGGTTCCTTTAGGTCTGACACACACTGACCATCTATGAGTCTGAAAGAGCTTCATTACCCTGCAAATGGGAAGTGGCAAACCAAGGATGACAGCCCTGCTGAGGGAGAGATCAAAAGAGGATCATCAGCTGGGCAGCAAAGCATTCTGCTAAGGGAGAGAATCTCCCTCCTGCTGGATAACTTTTGGGTGTCAGGTCAAATTTAGCTGGAAGATTTCACAGCTTTTCATCATCCCAGCCACTCCCAAGGGGGGATCCCTGCAGCTTTAAGGAGAGGAAGAGAAAATAGTGAAGGCCATTGTCCAGGGCCTTCTATGTAAAAGCTGGTATGCTATAGTGAAAATGGCCATCCCACTGGAATCCATGGAAGGAAAATCAGTGGAAGGAAAGCCCAGAGAAAGGGCTTAATCAACATGCCAGGCTAGTACTCTGCAAAATAGAATAATGAAATCACAGCATCTCAAAGGAACAATTATCCTCAGTGATCATCAAATCAAACTCATACCTAAAGACTCCATACTAAAATATACCTGAGAAGTTGTTATCCAGTCTCTGCTTAGAGATCCCCACTAAAGGGAATCCACAACCTCTACAAGCAGTCCATTCTACATTTGAATAGCTCTAATAAGGCCGGGTAGGATAGTGGTTAGAGAGTTGGAGTCAGAGACAAGAATTCTTTGATTTGAACATGCACACACACACACACACACACACACACACACACACACACACACACACACACATCCTGGTTGTCTGTGTGATATTGGGCAAGTCACTTAATCTCTCAATTGAATCTAGGCAACTAAAATTATAAATTACAGGAAGTAACTTCTCCCTCCCTAAATCAGTGATATCAAACTCAAAAAGAAACAAATAAATTGTAAATAAGGGTTCCTATGAGTCATAAAAAACAATATATTGACATTCTTTAGGTTCTATTGCATTTTTATTTATTTTGTTAAATATTTCCCAGTTACATTTTAATCTGGTTTTGCCAGAGGAGGGGTATTGCAAGTTAGATACACCCAGTGGGCTATAAATTTGACTCCTCTGCCCTATATTAATATAATCATAGGTCCAGTGCCTATCATACCCAAGGAAGCAATGTGGTACAGAGGAAAAACCAAGGACTCTAGAGCCAGAATGCACAGGTTCAAATAGCACCTCTAACACTATCGAAGGAAGTTGGGCTAGAGAGCCTCTTCCGTGTCTTCTAGCTCTATAATCTAGGTTCCTAAATGTTAGGAAGTTTGAGGCTCTCAGATAAGATGTCTCTAAATGTCTTTGCTTTTAAACATGATCTCTTCTTCGTTTCCTTCTTTCTCTATTAGCTTTTTGAACACAAACTGGCTCTATCTGTCAAGTCAGATCAGAACTTGGAAAGTGTCTCTCACATCAGGACCTACCAAGACACGAGATTTCAAGTGAGGTAACCACTCACGCATTCATTCAATGAGAAATGAAGTTCCTGGAGTTCCAGGTTAAGATGGCGGCAGAGTAAAAAGCAGCTGCTTAACCTCTCCTAACCAAAACATATAGGACTCCTCAAGAGGACATAAAAACAAATCAAGATGAACGAAGGGACCCCACAACAGGGCACAGCATTGAAGGCACGTGGAATCGGGGCATTTCCATGCTATAAGGGGATGAAATAGCTCTACTAAAACACGAGCTGAGCAACCTCCTCCTCCCTACACACCACCTAAAGGGCCAAAGCCAGCGCACAAGAGCTAGAGCAAGTTTGGGGCATCCATTAAGTCCTTGACAGCTACCTGGGACCACCAGGGCCTGTTCCTGAGAGCAGCAAGACTTAAGACCCCAAGAGGCTAAAAAATGCATGGAGGACTTTGAACACAGACCCTGAGCGCAGGAGTGGTCTCAGCTGCAGATGCAGATTCTGAGCACAGGCGTGGACCGTGGGTGGGTACACAGTGCAGAGGGGTGCACAACTGTGGAAGCAGCACCCTGAGACTGTTAAAGGAGCTTCGGGCAGAGGAACAAGCAAGGGGGTCCACCAGGAGGCTTGACACTGAAAACAACTAGACCTGAGACCTCAGGAGCCTAAAGAGCACAGACAGACCCTGGGCGTGAGGATAAAGCTGAGAGGGTGCTGCGCTAACAATGGCAAGCCAGAGACAAGAACCCCAGAAGAGAAAGATCAAGAAGAAATCTTTAACACTAGATAACTTTTACACAGAAAAAATCCAGACAATAGAGCAAACAGCAGAGGAGAACAAACAAGTAATCATATCCAAACCTTCCCAAAAAAATGAAAACTGGTCACAAGCTATTGAAGAGTTCAAATCTGAGATTATGAGAAAGATGGTAGAGAGCTGGCAAGAAAATAACAGTTTAAAAGGCAGAATTTCACAATTAGAAAGTGAGACTCAGAAATCAAATTAATTGATAAGCAAATTGAAGACCAGAAATGACCAGCTGGAAGCCTTGAAGAACCAAACAGACCAGATTCAAAAGGAAAAACAAAAGATTATAGCCGAAAACCAGTCTCTAAAGCAGGGGTCGGCAACGTATGGCTCTTTCTGCAGGAGCCATAAAGTCAATTTTTTTTAGGCACTGTTACAGGAGCACACACTGTTATAGGAGTGTACACTGTGAGCACCGTACAGCTCTCACAAAATTACATTTTAAAAAATGTGGCGTTTAGGGCTCTCATGACCAAAAAGGTTGCCGACTGCTGCTCTAAAGGCTAGAATTGGGCAAGTAGAAAAAGATGCCCCCAAATCGAAAGAATTGATGAGCAAATTGGAGACCAAAATCAAACAGCTGGAAAACAGGATAGACCAAATTGAAAAGGAAAATCAAAAGAATATAGCAGAAAACCAGTCTCTAAAGGCAAGAATTGGGCAAGTAGAAGCCAATGATTTCTCAAGACAACAAGAACAAATAAAGCAAAGTCAAAAGACTGATAAGATAGAAGGAAACATGAAATATCTCAATGAGAAATTGACAGATCAAGAAAAGAGGTCTAGAAGAGATAATTTGAGAATCATTGGTTTTCCTGAAAAAGCAGAAATTAATAGAAATTTGGACTCCATACTAAAGGAAATTATTCAGCAAAATTGCCCTGAAGTTCTACAACAAGAGGGTAATATGGACACTGAAAGGATCCATAGATCGTCCTCTACACTAAACCCTGAAAAGACAACCCCCAGGAATATAATAGCCAAATTCAAGAGCTTCCAAGTAAAAGAAAAAAATTTTACAAGAAGCCAGAAAGAGACAATTCAGATATCAAGGAGCCCCAGACAGGATCACACAGGATCTGGCAGCCTCCACACTACGAGACTGCAAGGCTTGGAATATGATATTCATAAAGGCAAGAGAACTGGGTCTACAACCAAGGATCACCTACCCATCAAAACTGACTATATACTTCCAAGGGAAAGTATGGGCATTCAACAAGATAGAAGATTTCCAAGTATTTGCACAGAAAAGACCAGGACTAAATGGAAAGTTCAATATCCAACCACAAAAACCAAGAGAAACATGAAAAGGTAAATAAGAAACAGAGGGGAAAGAAAGAAAACTCTTATTTTTAAATTTACCTCTTTAAGGGCTTCAATAAGATCTAATTATTTGTATTCCTATATTGATAAATGTTATGTGCAATTCTCTATAGTGAACTCTATTCACTATTATAGTATCCACTATTATAGTAATTAGAAGAATTATTCACAGGGAGAGGTTGGAGTACTAAATGGTCTAAGATGATAAGGGGGTGGGTGGGAAAGAGAGGGGTGAATAGTAGAGGACACCAAGAGAAATTTGAATGAATAAGAAAAATAGGATATTCTCTTACCCACAAAGAGGGCATGGGAAGGGGAGGGGATGAATACTATTATAAGAAGGAGAGGAAGAGAACAGTAAGAGGTAATATTTAAACCTTACTCTCAGTGGAATTAACCCTGAGAGGTAAGAGTAGCTATATCCATTGAGATATAGAACTCTATCTAACCCTACTGAGAAAGTCAGAAGGATAAACCAAGGGGAGCAGAGGAGTGGGGAGGTCAAAAAAGGGAGGGGAGGAGAAGGGAAAGGGAATTCATTAGGCTTTAAAAATAAAAAGTGGGGAATAATAAGGGAGGGGGTAGAAAAGGTAGTAAATCAAGGGAGGGGACAAGGGTTACTGGTTTGAAACAAATCACTGGTTTAAAAGGAAATAGCCTAAGAAGAAGGGGTAGAACTAAGAGAGGATACCAAAATGTTGAGGAATACACGACTGATAATTATAACTCTGAATGTGAATGGGATGATTGATTATACTAAATTAAAAAGCTTTTGTACAAATAAAAACAATGCAACCAAAATCAGAAGGGAAACAACAAGTTAGGAAAAAATCTTTATAACAAAAAACTCTGACAGGGGTCTAATTACTCAAATATACAAGGAGTTAAATCAATTATATAAAAAATCAAGCAATTCCCCAATTGATAAATGGGCAAGGGACATGAATAGGCAATTTTCAGATAAAAAAACCAAAACTATCAATAAGCACATGAGAAAGTGCTCTAAATCTCTAATAATTAGAGAAATGCAAATCAAAACAATGCTGAGGTATCACCTCACACCTAGAAGATTGGCTAAAATGATAGTAGGGGAGAGTAATGAATGCTGGAGGGGATATGGCCAAATTGGGACATTAAAGCATTGCTGGTGGAGTTGTGAACTGATCCAACCATTCTGGATGGCAATTTGGAACTATGCTCAAAGGGCTATAAAAGATTGCCTGCTCTTTGATCCAGCCATACCATTGTTGGGTCTGTACCCCAAAGAGATCATAGATAAACACACTTGTACAAAAATATTTATAGCCACAATTTTCGTGGTGGCAAAAAACTGGAAAATGAGGGTATGCCCTTCTATTGGGGAATGGCTGAACAAATTGTGGCATATGCTGGTGATGGAATATTATTGCATTAAAAGGAATAATAAACTGGAGGAATTCCATGTGAATTGGAAAGACCTCCAGGAATTGATGCAGAGCGAAAGGAGCTGAGCCAAAAGAACATTGTACACAGAGACCAATACACTGTAAAATAGAATGTAATGGACTTCTGTACTAGTAGCAATGCAATGATCCATAACAATTCTGAGGGACTTATGGAAAAGAACGCTACCCACATTCAGAGAAAGAACTACAGGAGAGGAAACACAGAAGAAAAGCAACTGCTTGAACACATGGGTTGAGGAGGACATGATTGAGGATATAGACCTGAAATTACCACAACAATGCAACTATCAACAATTTGGAAATAAGTCTTGATCTATGACACATGTTAAAACCAGTGGAAATGCACATCAGCCAGGGGTGGGGGGAGGGCAAGGGGTGAAGCGGAAAGTAAGAACATGAGTCATGTAACCATGATAACTTTTCTAAAAAATAAAAATTATTTAAAAAAAAGAAATGAAGTTCTTACTATATGCTGAGGGCATACTCAGACAAAAATAAAAAATTCTCTGACCTACAGGAGCTCATATTCTATGGTGTATAGCAAGGGTGGATAACATGTAGGCAGATAAGCAAAAATAAAATGTATGTGTTAAGGGGTGTGCATTGTCCCTATAAGATGTGTATGTCCATCCGAATGTCTAAATATGACTCCCAGGGAAGCATTGATGGATACATTTGTCCATTATAAAATATACTAAGATGCAGATAAATTAAATACTGTACCATGATAATAAATAGAATTATGAAAAGAAAGTTAAAGTTAATTCTTCCACATATCTGCTTCTTCCCAAAGTCTTTTCCCTCCTTTCTTCACAGGTCTCTCCCACAAAGTAATTTTGGGGAATAAGAGCAATGATACCTGGAAAGAGGCATCAAAAAGGTCTCATGAAAGAGGAGGTTCTTGAACTAAGTCTTGAAGAAAAATAAGAATTCTAAGGGGTAAAGGCATGAAGAGATTACTAGTTGGGTATGGCTACAGATTAGAGCAGGGGTCGGCAACCTTTTTGGCCGTAAGAGCCATAAACGCCACATTTTTTAAAAATGTAATTTCATGAGAGCTGTACAGTGCTCACAGTGCACATTCCTGTAACAGCACCTGAAAAAAAATTGACTTTATGGCTCCTGCAGAAAGAGCCATACGTTGCCGACCCCTGGATTAGAGTATATCCTAAAATGAACACAACTTCTTGACTTTCACCTGAGGGTAACAACTAGCATGATCTCTTTGTAAATCTATTTATAAAGTTAAAGAAAGAGTACATTTCATCCATGGGGAAAGGCCTGTAAGAAAACTTCTCAGTAGGAAATGTAATTTTCTATGTGGAGAAGAGAAAGCAATAGCTCACAATTTCAGAGCACTTTATACTTTTTTAAATACCTGTTCTTGCCCTCCATCTCCCTTTTTGGCAAGATAAGGGTAAAGGAGTATGGGTATAGAACAGTGCACATAATATCAGGTATTATCAACATATTAGCTGGTTTTGCTGATTTTTCCCCTCCTTTTTGTGCTTTATTTTAAGTGATAGCTCCAGGAATATGCTGGAGCCAGCTCTAACCAGTTTGCACTTATTATTAAATTGTCATTGTGAGCATTTACACATTAGAAATAAGCAATCTATACTCACAAAAATGAACAATTTGGAAATGTTTTGCATGATAATACATGTATAACCCAGATCATATCACCTGCCAGCACCTAGAGGAGGAAAGCAAAGGAGGATGGGAGATAAATTCAATCATATAACTTAGGAAAACTTGTGTGGAAATCTGTTATTACATGTAATTGGTAAAATAAAATAAAAAAACAAAATGACAGGAGAAATAAGGAAATCAGCAATTTACAAATCAGGACTTGATTGCTAGTTTTGTCAATTGCCTAGAATTAAGAAAGTGTTAATAATAAGATTAAATTTGAAAGTATCTGGGCACCACATTTCTCCACATTTCCTCAACCTGGTTGTTAAACATTTACTAGTACACTCCTTTATTGCTCTATGAACATTTCTGGAGCTCAGCAGGAGTTCAGTAAAAGGCTCAGAAAATGAAACCATAATCACACTGGAGGCTAACAACAACAACAACTGTGTAGCTCTTTAAGATTTACCAAATTCCTATCTCCATTCTCTTCATTTAAGTCTCCTGTGTGACTCTCTAGGGGCAGGAGGAAAAAATACCCTGGGAAATGTAGTTGATATAAAAACAAAAGATATCAATTTTTAAGAAATTATTCTCCTTCTTTATGACAGCTTTGTATTAAGCATAATGCAAAATTTCCCCAGTTTTTTGTTTGCCTTTTAATCTTGGTTGCATTGATTTTGTTTGTGCAAACTCTTTTTAATTTACATAGTCAAAGTTACCTATTTTATATCTTGTAAGGTTCTCCATATCTTGTTTGTACATAAATCTTTCTTATTCATAGGTCTGACATGCAAACTATTTTGTGGTCCCCTAATTTGTTTACGATATTACCCTTTATTTCTAAATTATATATCCATTTTTACTTTACCTTGGTGTATGGTGTGAGGTGTTATGTGGTATGATTCTGTATTTTGGGGAAGTATCTAAAGGTTGCCTGGAGAAAAGAGAATATGGAGAATAGAGTAAAGAGAAATGGAAGGTCACAAGGCTCCTTGGCAAGTGAGAAGCAGTAGCAGAAGACAGGGTTATTAAAGGACTAGGGTGGAAGCATGAGGGAATTTTGGAATCACCTAGAAGAAAGTTCCTCTATCTCCAAAATTCAGCAGCTTTTTGGACTCCATCACCACTTAGCAAATAGCTTTCCTCACCAAGCAATGCAAAACATTCCTGGCCTGCTGGAGTCTTTTTGTCTCTGCAGAGCCCAGCTCCAGTTTCATGGTCTAATAGAGCAGGCCTTATCATTCCAAGGAACAATGCATCCTGCCTTTGGCATCTGAGGGAACAGATTCTAAGCTTCTCTCTGTATTCATGGGAGAAAGTAGGACTGCTTATAAAGACAGGATTAGAAGAAAACCTTTTAACTGCTAGTTCACCTAATAAAATCAAAGTTTGGCTCTGGGGAAATAGTTCAAATTGCACATTTCACCAGGGCTTCACTGATCATTCCTTCCCAAAGATGATGGTAAGTCCAAGGTCTCCATTTTATAGCAACTGGGCAAACCCATGCACAGGGCAGTTAAGGAGGGATTCTTCAGCATTATAAAGTGAGATGGTGGGGAAAGAACATGAATCATGGAACCATAGAAAAATATTCTAAAAAATAAAATTTTAAATTTTAAAAATTAAGTGAGACAGTAAGAAAGGTTTGCTAAATTAAGGACAAGCCCAGAAAACTCTGAAAGGGGATCATCTCCATCATTCTAGACTACCCATTCAGCTCTTTCCCAGTGCTCTAGAACAAAATTCCTGAGAGTTAGGATCTCATTAGATGCAAGGCTCAGTTTGAAACTGATTCTTCAAGGAACCTCTGTTACCAATGTAAATCCCATCAATTTTCTCCTTTCCATTATGCCTCGGTAACATGACACGTTTATTTATACCTTATGAACAAACCCACATAATGTTGTCCTGACCAGAACTGTTTCACAAGAACATTATTAAGACATTATAAACAAAACGCACTGTAACTATGCTTAAACATCTCTGTAGCATCATTGGGCAGGCTAGTCGTGACACAAATTGAATGGCATAGCTGTTCCCTATCGTGCTGTCTCATCTAACATTTAACATCTTTTCATTAAAGAAAGGAGGACAAATCTGGCCTCAGATACTTCCTAGCTTTGTGACCCTGGTCAAGTCACTTAACCCCAATTGCCTAGCCCTTACTGCTCTTCTGCTATGGAAACAATACTTAGTATTAATTCTAAGATGGAAGATGAGGTTTTGTTTGTTTTTAAAGAAGGAAACATGCATTTAAACATTACTCTTTGCAAATATTATCTCATTTGGTTCTCACAACCACCCTAGGAAGTAGTTACTACTTTATTTCCATTTTACAGTGAGGAAACTGAGTCAGGCAAAGGTTAAATGATTTGCCCAAGGCTGAGGGACTTATTTTTTATTTTTTTTTAATTTTAATTTTAATTTTGAATATTTTCCCATAGTTACATGTTTCATGTTCTTTCCCTCTCCCCCAAACCTCCCCACCTCTGCCCCTGTAGCTGACGCACAATTCCACTGGGTTTTACATGTATCATTAATTAAGACTTAATTCCATATTATTGATAGTTGGACTAGAGTTATCATTTAGTGTCTACATTCCCAATAATATCCCCATCAGCCCATGTGTTCAAGCAATTGTTTTTCTTCTGTGTTTCTCCTCCTCTGAATGTTCTTCCTCTGAATGTGGTTAGTTTTCTTTGAGAAGAAGGAACACAGAAGAAGGAGAAACACAGAAGAAAAACAACTGCTTGAACACATGGGCTGATGGGGATATTATTGGGGTGGTAGATGCTAAATGATTAGTCTAGTCCAACTATCAATAATATGGAATTAGGTCTTAATCAATGATACATGTAAAACCCAGTGGAATTGTGCATCGGCTACAGGGGTTTGGGGGATTTGGGGGAGAAGGAAAGAACATGAAATATGTAACTATGGGAAAATATTCAAAATAAAATTAAAATTAAAAAAATTAAAAATTAAAAAAAAACTCAAATGGAAAAAAAATTACTTGCCCAGGTTCACATAGCTAATAAATGTGTGAGGCAGGATTTAAATTAAAAACTTCCCCACTCCAGGTCCCCCCACATTATGTCCAATATACTACTTCACTCCTTCTTAACACTAAACCAATTAAAGATGTAGTTGATCTATGCCTATATTCTTTTGTTGTTGTCTTCTTTTATTCTGATCATTTCACATGAGTAAATCTTGTCTCCTTCTTAGACTATAAGCTTCTGAAGATCAAGACCTGACTACCCTTCAAGTGCCTTGAAAATAGAAGGTGCTCAAGCTGTTTTGGAAATAAAGATTTTCTAGTTCCAGATCTTAGTTTAATTGTAGAAGCATACTTCAGGGGAATCTGTAATGTGAATACAGTCATAGAGCCTGAATTCAAATTTTAACTCTACTACTTCCTGGGTGACCTTGGGCAAGGTCTTCTCTCTCGGCCTCAGTTTTATAAGGATGACATTAGAAAATAAGTCTTGTTTTATTAGTTTAGAGATAAGAAATAGAGAAGCTTGCTTGAGGAAGAATTGGAGTTTCAAATAGAGCTGAGAAAGAGTGTTAATTTCAACTGGACAGTTTCACTGGCTGGGTGTGGCATTCCAGGAGTGGCTTCCGGCAGTTGACAGAGCCACACTGTGGCTTCTTTCTCTCTCAGAGCTGGAGAAGGTAACATCTTTGCCTCTCTCTATCTCGGTCTGAGTGAAAGATCTGAAGGAGGGGAGTGTTTTCTTTTCCAACTTGAGAAACACTATTCTTTTATCTGTTACTGTCTATAGATTGGTTAAACTGTGAAAAGACCAAACAAAACCTGGTCTGTGGTTTGGACTCTGAGTCTGTTAAGGCTCAGAATCCTAACCTGATTCTTGTGGAGACTCAACCAGCTAGCCCTGGTTATCTTTACAACTTAAAGGCCAAGTTAAGAGTTAGAGTGGTTAGGTTTATTGAGAATAGTATAAATTTGGTTAGTTATATCAGGGAGGATATAGCCAGTGAACCACAGGAGAAGCAGTTCTCTGTGGGACCTGGGAGTTTATTTGGGTGGAGTTAGAATCCCTTAGAATTAGAAATCCTTTTTCCTTTATATATATTTAAATAGTTTAAAGAGTCTCTTTAGCATTCCTTGTGCTTTGCATTGCTAGCCTAATTTTATTTTTACAGTTTCCATGCCTGTAAAATGAGTTACTAGAACTATATGATTTCTTTTTTTATGGAAATTTTTTATTTAATTAATTAATTTGGAATATTTTTCCATGGTTACATGATTCATGTTCTTTCCCTCCTCTGCCCTCCCCCCGCCCCCTGCCAGTAGCGAATGAGTAATTCCACTGGGTTTTACATATGTCATTGATCAAGACCTATTTCCATATTATTAATATTTGCATTAGGGTGATCATTTAGAGTCTACATCCCCAAACATGTCCCCATCAACCCAGGTGTTCAAGCAGTTGTTTTTCTTCTGTGTTTCTACTCCTACAGTTCTTTCTCTGGATGCAGACAGAGTTCTTTCTCATAAGTCTCTCAGAATTGTCCTGGATCATTTCATTGCTACTAGTAGAGAAGACCATTACATTCAATTGTGCCACAGTGTATACATCTCTGTGTATAAAGTTCTCCTGTTTCTGTTCCTTTCACTTTGCATCAATTCCTGGAGGTCGTTCCAGTTCACATGGAATTCATCCATAGGACTATATGATTTCTAAGGTCCCTTATGCTTCTAAATCCTAGGATTTGGACAGCAGTGTTTAGAAAGGACAGAGAGGAGGCTAAAGTATAGATCTGCCCTTCTTTTAGAACTGAGACATTGACTCATATTTCAAAAGAATTTTTCACTATCTTTAAAGATTCACCGTTATGATTCCTTTAGCATTTCACCCACAATTCTCTAAGGCCACAACTGGAAGCAACCTCAGGGATGAGCAGGGTTAGTCCATCCTTCTGGTAGATGACAGGAATGAAGCCTTGGGGGTGACCCAAGTTCCAGAATGAATTAGTAGCAGAGTCCAGATTGGAGAATGAGAAGACTTTGGAGCCAGTCTGAAGAATAGTCATGTGCCAGGTACTGTGGATGTGGACCCATCTTGGAGTGGTCTTCCCCAAAAGGTAACTTTAAGACAGAAGTGGCTCCAAATTCTGAGCCCCTTGCAACAGCTGGGCAAAATGTCATTTCAGTAATCTTTTCATTATACACCTAAACTTCTGTAACGAGGTGGCTAACTATTGGCTTTTCATTTAGGACACACACATTTATCATTTGATTAAAAAAGATTACTTATTTTTATATAAAACATAGATCCCCTAACAGGGACAGACAGTTACAAATAACTTGCAAAACTCCAGCCGACTCCCCAAACATCATGATTTAGGATGAAAGAAAAAACCTTTCTGATCACTGTCCTTTGGTGTTCGCTGGCCCATTTTTCATGTTTATTTGCTGTCGGGGAGGATAAGTCATCACTGGGGGTTGCATCACATTTCCTCCCCATTCAGGAGGATGTTATTTGCAGAGGAAGGGAGAAATAACTGTCAGATCAGAGACATAGGGCTGGGAGCCCTCCAGGAGGCAAAGCAGGGGTTCGAGGCCTCTGCCCTGCAATCTGACAGTTAATTAGCTCCTGTCTAAATTGGTCCAGGTTGACAGCTCCCCTAGAGACAAGCGGAGTCTGGTTCAAGGCTAGATCTGCACACAAGGTAACAGCCAAGAAAAAGGGGTTCAGGAATCACAGAGAGGAAGAGCAATCACTGGTATCAGTCCTGGGCCTGATGAACTGGCTCCTCTAATAAAGGTCCTGAGTCTTCCCACACCAAATGGAGAGGTTTCCTTATAGAGGCTGGCACTCCTGAAAGGTCGGTCCAAATGGTTTCTAAATTTAAAGCGAAAGGCATCCAGTGTGAAAACAGACCACTCTCTCCACTCCCTGCAAGTCACTTTTGCTTTGAAACTGAGGAAGGTGAAAATGATGGCGGAGAGCCACAGACTCTGAGAAGTCAATGACTGGTTGATCTTCCCCTGTCCCAGCTCAGGGGTCCAACCCCAACCCCAGCCACAGCTACAAATGGCAGTTCACAGGACTATTTCCAGCGGTTTCTCTGGACCACAAGAAAAATTCTTGCTCAGAAATAAATGGCTGCTGGGTTTATTGCCTGGTGGGTTTACCCAGCAATGGTCCAGACCAGAATCCTGAGGGATTGCAGAAAAAAAAATGAAACAGAATAGTGGAAAATGGATTTGTGCTTTCCAGGACATAGTGTTACACACACCAAAAACTTTCTCAGCAGTGGGAAGGGGTGAGTAGATTGGGGGTGGGGGATGAGGGAAGTGGAGGTAAAAAGGAGATGCTTTAGCTTCCAAACTCATGCAGGAGGAGAAGCAGGGCTGATTTCCACATGATAGTTTTGTTCATCTGGAGTCAAAAATAACAAAGGCAAGTCCAACAAGTTCCAAAAACACTGTGAGTCAAGCTCACTGATTTGGGATTATTTAATAATAATGATGATGATAATCATCGACTTTTATGTAGTGCTTGCTATGTGCCAGGCATTGTGAGAGGCCCTTTACAATCATTTGATAGTCACAACAAATCTCATTTGACAGTCACAACTATCCTGGAAAGCAGGTGCTATTATTACCCCCATTTCACAGATGAGGAAGTTGAGGCAGAGATTAAGTGACTTGTCTAGAATCACACAGCTAGTAAACATTTTAGGCCAGGTTTGAACTTGGGTATTTCTTACTCTGTGCCCACCTCTCTATAAATTGAGCCACCTAAATGCCTGTCTATTTATAGGGAAAAAATCAGGTCAAGTTTGCAAAAACCCTGAATTATAGAATATAAATGTTTAAATGCAACACTTATCAAGGAAGACAACTAGTGTTTTGGCAAGAGAGGTAAGACTTGAGTTAAATGCTGCCTCAAATACCTACTAGCTGTGGGACTCTGGGCAAGCCACTTAATGTTTCTCAGGGTCTTTACTCATCTGTTAAATGGGATGAATAATAGTACCTGCCTCACAGGGTTGTCGTAAGAATCAAGTGAGATTAATATTTGTAAAGTACTTTTTTTTAACTTAAAGCACTATATAAATGTTAGCTATTATTATTATAAATTCTGAATCTGCCATTGACTGTGATTTCAGGAAAATCATATCCTTTCTAAGCCTCAGTTTCCTCATCTGTAAAAGAGGTAATTGGAGTAAATGATCTCTAAAGTTCCTTCCAGTTATGATAGCCCATGATTATATGGCTCCACCCTAACCTGTCAGAACTCCTGTGTCTCCAACCCAGCCCCACAACCATCCCACAAAATGCACTAGATTGAAAGTCAGAAGATCTAGTTACCCATGTCACAGCTCTACCCTAACTAGCTATATGACCTTGGATAAGTCACAAACTTGGGGCTAAATTTTCTTGTCTGCATAACAGTGAAATTCAAAGCCCTTCTTAGGCTTTGGCTGACTGGCTCTGCAAATTAAAATTTATATAGCTAAGCAAGTAGAAAAAATATTACCTCCACACTTGGCTTTGTTTCTCTCTGTACCTTCCCTCAACCCCCATTCTTCTATCTACTTCCGAGAAGAGAAATGAGTTGAAAAAAACTGGGGACCCCAGCTTGTTTTTATTTCTGTTTGACTATATCAATTATTTCACTATTTTAAGGAACTCCCAGTGTGAGAAATTCCTCTCTCGATGCAGATCGGCTCCTGTTTTACAATTTATAAGCTTAGAAATTTGTATCACTGAAAGTTTAAGTAACTTGCTTAGGATCACACAGTCAATGTGTATCAGAGTCAGAACTTAAACCCAGATTTTCTTGACTCCAAGGCTGTCTAACCATTCTCATTCTCTCTCTCTCTCTCTCTCTCTCTCTCTCTCTCTCTCTCTCTCTCTCTCTCTCTCTCTCTCTCTGTCTGTTTCTGTCTCTGTCTCTCTCTCAGTTATTAGGCTAATAACAATTACCCGGTTTATTGGTCTAACCTAGAGTGATTGAATTTAGGAAGCATAGAAATGGTCACCATAAACTGGGATGAATTTCTGACAAGGGATCCAGTCTTCAGTGCAGGAGGGCTAAAAAAGGGCTAGCTGGGAGGAGTCTGCTCTTGAATCTGAGGATAGTGGTACCTCTGTTGAGAGTATTGTTGGGGATGAGATGTTTAGCAAAGAATCAGAAGGGAACAAGGCAAGTGAGCACAAGGGAAGGCTTCTTGCTCATCTAAGGCACGAGTTTCTGCCTTTTCTAAAAGAGGTTTAACAAGAATGTGTCTATCGATATCAATCTAAGAGAGTATAGCAGAGAGCCAGCTCTTCCCTTGAGGAAGAGCTAGCCAAGAATGTTAGCCAAATCAGAAGCTAGGAGTAAGAGTATAGCATTCAGCAAGCAGTAACCAGACCAAACCATGTATCCAGTGGAGCAACAAACCCTTGGAATAGTATTCAAACAAACTAAAGTCAATGGAGACAAAACCAACAAAACATCCATTAGGAACAGAACAATGACATCACTCAAAGATAGCTGGAATC
Source organism: Gracilinanus agilis (assembly GCF_016433145.1). Classification (NCBI taxonomy): domain Eukaryota; kingdom Metazoa; phylum Chordata; class Mammalia; order Didelphimorphia; family Didelphidae; genus Gracilinanus; species Gracilinanus agilis. The sequence continues at coordinate 631,880,593 of NC_058131.1, forward strand.
TCAGAGCGGCAGAAGCATAAATTGCTCCTTTATCCATATTCCCCAAAGAGACAGACAGACAGACAGGAACTGAGACAGAAATAGAGACAGAGAGACAGAGACACGCTTTATCTATCCATTCATTCATGCCCTGACCACTGTAAGGGTGAAAAAAGAGTTTTATGGGTTCAATATATTAAAATGGTCGCCAGAGGATTGAACTATTATCAATCCTCAATTAAGAATAATCTCAAATAATAATCCTTTGGTGATTAAATCTAAAGATGGGCAGTGTGGACTTAATCTAATTATCACACCACCCATATTCCCTATGTATCAGCCTTCCACATACATACATATCCTTGTATGCTGGATACATGTGATTCTTATGTGGGTGCCCTGTCCTAAACAAGTCTCTTTTGTGTCTTCTCTTCTCACTGTTAGGTGTATTTGTGGGAGAGTGGAACCCTGTTGCATCTGGGAAATATTTTATTCCTACTTTCCTTATTAGACCATTTCATTAAATACCTTTGCTTTGAAAAAGTCCTGTTCTCTGGTTGATACACTATATATCTTGTAGTTAATACAGGGATAGAACCTCGAGAGTTATAGTTTTAGACTGTAATCCCACAGAGCACCATGAATCAAAGGGAACCTTTTCCTAGGAGAGTCACATTGGAAATTGGGAGAAGAGTTGTATTGTATACAGAACACCTATTAAATGAAGAGGCAGCCTTAGATAACTCTCTGGTCCTTTCAACTTCTTCCACACACTGACAAAAACTGAACTAACAAAGAAACATAATTAGAGGTCTCATTTATGAAGCAAAGGAGAGACATATTCAATCCTGTCCTTCATACTTACTAGCAATATGCCCATGGGCAAGTCAGTTAAGGGATAACTGGATGAAGTGGTTGATAAGGGTGCTATGCCTGATGTCAGAAAAACTCATCTTCCTGAGTTCAAATCCAGCTTCAGACACTTATTAGTTTGCGTGACCTTGGTCAAGTCACTTAACCCTCTTTGCCTCAGTTTCCTCAACTGTATAATGATTTGGAGAAGGAAATGGCAAATTATTCCAGTATCTTGCCAAGAAAACACCCATCAGATACATGACAACAAAGTCATTTAAACTTTCAGTTCCCTTAGATGACTCCTTAAACCTGTAAGTTATGGCTTAGCCTTTCAGTATTAGTGGATGGAGTCTACCCTAGAGTAGGACTCCACATCAACAAATTCACAGATCCAGACCAAAATTTAAAAAACTCTTCTGCCATTTATAGCATGCATTTGCATGTGAGCACATGATTTGCTAAAGTCCTTATACAAGCAGTTTGTTGCTTTGAAGTAGGTTAAGCATAGCCCCTATAATCTCATTTCTACTTCAACAGACCCTTTCTGCACAGATAGTACAAATGGAAACTTCAAGTCACCCCTTGCTGAAGCGGCCCCAAAGCCCAAATTGGTGGAGACTAAATGAGCAGATTTTGCTATATATTGAAAAACAAAACAAAACAAACCCCTTTGTGCCACACGCTAAGCTCACAACAAATACATAAAGGGCTGTAAAAGTCACTTAAGGTGACTCTCTTTATTTCCCCATCTCCTCACTCCCTTCTCCCTCCTTTCCCCTCTTCTTTCCCACTTGCATTTGAGTCCTGCTTAAGTAAGACTTCTGATAGCTGGCCTGCTATTCTAAAACGCACGAAAGCTAATCCTGGCTGCTGAGACGGATAACTTAATAACCTGTACGCAGGCCCAGATCGACCATGACAAAATCCCTTCTCAGTGGCCTCTTTTTCAAGCTCTCCCTGTCTAGCTCCTTCAGCTCTTGCTTCCAAACATGCCCTTTGGTGCTGCAGATAAATTCTCATTTGCTTTTGCTTTCTCCTCTCCCTCTCCCCTCCCCTTTCGAAGTGATCTCTGAGCCAAAGAGAGCATTATGGCTGCTCTCGTGTAACAGCAGCTTCTTGGAAGAGGAAGAGAATTAAGATTGATTAGCTTCATAGGATCACATAGCTCTGAATCTATTCCCCATCCCACCCCCAACCTCTTGGCAGGACCTAGAGAGGGGTGGAGAGGAAGGCAGCTAATGGGGGAGACAATCTGAGGTTCCAGCTTCAGAAACAAACCCCCCACCCAGCCTGAGCCCCCTTGAAATGCAGAGAGCATAAGTCCTCTAAAATATACCTTCACCCTCAGGGAAGGAGACAGTGAAAGCTCATCTGTAGATCTGAAAAGGAGATTGAAGCAGATGGATGTTTAGGCCTCTGTTGAGACTGGCTGGGCCTAGAGGAATGTTTTGGATTCATCTCTCGTCTCTCCTGAATTCACTTTAATTCAGGCAGCTGTCTGTCAATTGGCCTTAAAGGAATGTGTTTCCAGTTGCTTTTAAACTGACATCTCGGAGACAGGTCTCTGTTTCCCACTACATTTGTCTCTGCACTGAGAAGCCTTTGCCACCATAAAATAAGAGTCTTTTAATAATAGGAATCATATGACCATTCAGCCAGACGGTTATTAGCCAGGATTACAGACCTCTATAAAGCCATAAGAATGTCTGAGGTTTGGTGGGGCAAGATGATTCTTAAAAAGTATACTGTCATTAACTGCTTCAAATAACGTTTTTTCCTCTTCTCTGTTTACTAAAGAGATCACGAAAAAGTGCTACTTGTGGAGTAGGAAAGGCTGAATTCCAGTTCTAGCTCCATTACTTACTAGCTGTGAAATCTTAAACAAGGCAATCTCAGAGATTATTTTCCTCATGTATAAAATGGGTGCAATGTTGCTTGGGCAATTGTTATTGCACAACTTTCTTCTCAGAGAGGCACCCAAGTGGCTCAGTGGATAAAGCACTAGCAGAGTTGAGAGGACTAAGGTTCAAATCTGACCTCAGACACTTCCTAGCTTTGTAGCCCTGGACAAGTCACAATCTTCTTTGCCTGGTCCTGGCCCTTCCATCTGTTGGAAGCAAATTTCTCTCTCCATTATGTTGCAAGTCCATCATGGCAGCCAATAGATTAGAAAGCTAAGTACCTCTCTACCTCTTTCCTACCTTTCCCTCTCTTTACTACAACTACTTTGATTTAATAGTCATAAAGCTACTATAAGCCTCATCATATTAATGATTGCACATCTTAGAGCTGTTAGAGAAAAAAACAACTTTCCTCACAGAATTGTGCTAGGGACAGAGCTTTGCAAAGGGATCTCTAAAGGTAAACAGTGACTCCTCTACTCGCCTTTCTCTGATGCCCACTCATGGCATGGAGGGGCTTCTGAGTCCTCAAAACCTAGACTAGGGGTACACAAGCTCTGGAAAGTTCTCACAAGCTAGTCATGCAGTGACAGACCATAAGACTGTCATCTATCAAGACCTTCATGACCAGATTATCCATTGGGGCAATTAATTTCCAGCCACAGCTACTTTCAATGACCATCTGCTAAGTCAGAGAGCGGCTGCAATCTGTGTCGTACTCCTAGTTTTTGGTTTGTTTGTTTGTTTTTTAATAAACGCATTCATCAAAACAAACAGTGACTTTTGAAAAATTACTATTTCATGTGTTTTTAAAAAAAGAAAAGAAAAGAAAGGACAAATTACTTTTTCTCATACTTTCAATGGAATTTTAATAGAATTGGTCTCTTTGACTTTGAAACTTGTACAGAGTACTAATAAGGGACTCGTGATCAACTCAACGAGGTTCCAAGAAAGTGAGACTTTGATTGCATCTTTCTATACACATGAATATCACATTGAGAGGCCTGAACATAGCTCCTGGGTCTGGGTACTTATTCACCTCTCGTTGAGGATAAGTGATTAAGTCTCAGCATCAGATGATTTGATTGGTTCAGGGTGTTGTGGATTGGGGCCAATGCTTTCTCCTGGCCCTTTAAAAGAAAGGATGGAGGTGGATGGTCAGAGAGAGAATTACAGAAGAGCTAAGAGTGGAACTGGGTCTGGGAGGTGGAGGGAGGGAAAGTGAGAGACAAGAAATAGTGAGGTGGGAAGAGAAGAGAAGCATCAGTGAGGAGGGGGAGGAGAGACAGGCTTATGATAATCTTTGAGCAACCAGGGCAAAGGCACGCTCTGGTTACATGTGTTCACCCCCCATGTGGCCTGAGAGAGGATTTAAGAAGCAGGACCAGCGCTGCTTACTGGGCAGTGCTAAGAGAAGGTGACCACATGACCAGCCTTTGGATAGAGGAGGCATGAACTGTGGAAACCAAGTCCCTGAACCCATTTATGAAAAGGAAATGAATTAACCTCTCGGGCTGAGAGAGGGCAGCCTTAGAGAAGTCAGTCATGTCTCCAAGTGATAGGAGTCCCTGGACTCTACTCTTCAGAAAAAGGTGGCCAGAGGTCCTAAAATGACAGTTTTCTGGAGGAGAATCAAGAATTCTGGGAGTAAATCACTAACAAGTAGTGAAACACCAATGAAAACAACTGTGAGGTTTCATCTCACTCCCAACAAATTGGCAAAGATGATAGAAGAACAATCAATCAATTAATAAGCATTTATTAATTACCAACTATATGCTAGACACTGTGCTATAAACAGGGTACCAGAAAAAAAAGGTAAAAAGGTTTCTGCTGTGCATATTTAAATGTATGTATAGAATAAATGCACAGAATAAATAATAAATAAAAGGTAGTTAGAAAGGGAAGGCATTATTATCAGTTGGGGAAACCAGGAAAGTCTTTATTTAAAAAGTAGTGCTGGAGCTGCATATTGGAATTTGTTTCTTTAATCCCTATGCCTAGCTCTGTAAAATTCATCTTTTTATATCCTTTGGCATCCTGCTGCTTAATTTCTTTTTTTTTTTTTAATCTGTATCTTCTGTCTTAGAATCAATGCAGTCAGGTCCAAGGCAGAAGGGCAGTAAGGGCTTGGCAACTGGGGTTAAGTGACTTGCCCAAGGTCACACGGCTAGGAATTGGCTGAAACCAGATTTGAACTCAGGACTTCTTGTTGCCAGGCCTGGATTTCTATCCATTGAACTACCTAGCTGTCCCTTTGAGCTGCATGTTGAAGGAAATATAGAATTTGTGAGACAGAGGTAAGGAAAGAGTACATCCCAGGCACAGAGACAGGAGTTGAGAATATAAATATACTCCTTGTAGGGCTGTGAATTAATCTAAATATCCTGGAAAGCAATTGGAATTATGTTTAAAAAGTGCCTAAAATATCCATACCCTTTGACTCAAATATCCCAGTTTGAGGCATATATCCCCAAGGAAGCATCTGCACTTGCCCACATATCTCCCGTCTCCAGGGTACCAAAAGGTACCAATTGCTCAGAACGATCGACTTTTCACATTTGAGTCCAGGGGACAGTTGATGTCTTTCTTGGCTAACTTCTGCTGAACTGCTTTCTCTCAGTCTCTCTCTGACTTTGTCTCTGTCTCTCTGTCTCTCCATCTCTGCAGAAGGTGAGGGAGGGAAGGAGAAAGGATATATTTGGAAATGAAGTCAATGAAAAAAAGATTCAATAAAATTTTTTCAAGCATTCCCAGACTAAGGAATGAAAATGTGGTCTCAGAAAGGAAGGAATAATGTGGGACTGAGCCAAAGCAGAGAGGACCAAACAGAAATCTAGACTCTGCTTTCTACTATTTCTCCAAGTAATCTGAATAGTGCAAATACAATAAAAAAGTGAGGTGCTTCTCTGGCAAAGCCAGATTCATTGTCTTCCCACAAAGAGTCTAGATTTGTACAGCAGTACAGTAAGGTTAGAGATCCATGGGATGAAAGTAAGACTCACAGGGAAGGGGAGAATTGTTTTGACTATTTATAGAGTACTGCGAGTCTTTGGTATTGTTATATATTTTCTGGGAAGTGAAATAGAGCCTGTCCTACACATGATAAGCATTGTACCCTTGAATGCTTGCCTAAGGTCTCTGGTCCTTCTGCCTTTCTATCTGTGGAGATGTACTGTCAACAATTCTCTCAGGTTTCCAGGGGAAAATCTGGGCGGGGGCAAAACTGGGCAGAGATCTGATTTTTGGAGAAGATTCCAAGATCGAATTCAGATTGTAGAAGTCCAGAGCTAGGGACACCGGACCACAGATTTTACTAAAATCTTCTCAACATTCTCAGTAGCAGGTAGACATACAAGTCCATCGGTCCTGTGCCACACCGGAAAGGAAGTAAGATTCTACCGAGAGAGTACAAAACATAAAAAGTTTCTGTGTGTAAGAAATTAGAGAACGGTCATAGTGTGCCAACATGGTCAGTGTGGTATTTGAGGGTTTGGGGCTCTCACACTCTGTGGCTTTCTGTGGGCTCTTTTAGACTTGATACCATGCCCAGAAACTCTGAAAGTCGTATTGGTCATAGTACGAAGAGGAGTAGAGAATGAGACAGATGGAGGATGTGGAAAAGACTTAGGATAAAAAAACAAATTCTCTCAGGCTTGACCTTATACCACCTGATGGATGCAGCTACATGGAACAAAAAGGTGCTGGACTCGGAGGCAGGAAGACCTTACTTCAGATCTGACCTCAGACACTTACTGCTTTGTGACCCTGGGCAACATCCTCACCATCCCTTTGCCTCAGATTTCCTCCTCTGTAAATTGGGGAATATAATAGCACCTACCTCCCAAGGTTGTTGTAAGGATCAAGTAAGACAAGATTTGTAAAGCCCTTCACGAACCTTGGAGTATTATATAAATGCTAGCTATTATTATTACCCAGAAAGCCTTGAGCATTATTATAAATCCAGATGGAGCTTACCTGCCAGAATCAGAAGCTCCAGCCTGTCAGAATAGGCCCTTGATTACTAATTGTTCCTAATTGGTAGAATTTCAGAGAAATCGTCTCAGAAAGGGAGCTGGTGATTTGAAGGCCTTCCACAATTCTAAGCCAGCTTCCCCCCCACCCCCAGAGCCTTTCTGAGAATTGTATCAGCTACAGACTGAACTTAGCTCTCGACTGATGAACAACTGATATATAGTTAAATTTGGGGTTCGGGAAGCTGAGCCGTGTCACTTGGAGATCTTCTCTCATTTTGAACTAAGTAAAGAAATAAATCATTTGGCTCAGAGCAGTTTCTGGAAAATTTCATAGGGCAGTGAAAATACATTTGGGCTTGTTGTGAACTGCAAACCATATCGGGGAGGGGGGGAAAGTTTTCATTAGACTTGGCATCCTGAAGTTACCAATTGGGAATGGTGAGGATAATATGTGTTATGGGGGGCAAAAGCCAGTATGATCTTTTGGGAGTGAGTTCAGAGTCCAAAGAATAACTGGAAGAACAATAATGGTAATAATAGCAGCTCACCTTGTGCTTTCTTCACAAAAATGTCGACTCAGTTTTCCCATCTGTAAAATGAGAAAATCTACAAAATGGGAATAGTAATAGCACTTACCTGCCAGGGTTGTTATGAGGAACAATTGAAATAATATTTGTAAAGCACTTTACAAACCTTAAAGCACTATATAAATGCTCTCTCTTCTAGAGGATAAGTGCTACCATCCCCATTTTACAGATGAGGAAAGTCAGGCTCAGCAGAATTAGGTGACTCTTCCCATAATCACGAAGCCAAGCATAAGAGCTAGGAATCAAGCCTAAGTTAGCCTTTTCTCTCAAAGACTAGAATTCCATCAACTCCATATCATATGTGTTATATTTATATGCATGTAGTACTTTAAGGCTTACAAAACCATGTGTGGATGTATACATATATGTGTGTGGGTGCTTTCATGTTCCCATTTGATCTTCCCAACAGCCCTGTGGAGTACGTGGTATTTTGATCCTATTTTACAGATGGGGAAACTGAGGTTAAGTGATTTATATAGGGTCACATAGATGGGTAGGATTTGAATTCAGGTCTACCTGACTCCAAGTCTAGTGCTCCTTCCTGTGCCATCTAGCTGCCTTATACACACACACACACACATACACACACACATATATACACACATATAAACACATACAGTCATAGTGCAACACTTTTAATAAATTTTTGTTTTTGTTAAGAGTTTAGTACTGTATCTAAAACAAAAAAGTCCCAAGAAGCTAGTGCTTAACTTTACTGTACTCTTGGTTTCTTTCCTCTTCTATTCCTCAGCATGTTCTCCTCCACAAGGTTACCAAACAGGTCTCCAGGTCAGAAACCATTTCTCTTCCCTTCTATCCTAAAGCTTTCTGGAAACCTTATCTATGCGATTCCCAACACATGTATGCAAAGGACCTTCGTGGCTTTCCCACCACTCCACAAGGTCATGACCAGAAATGTAGGGACGTGAATGGAACCTGAAGAATGCTGGTAACGATCCCCTAGAGAGCTTGTCTTACTATTCCAGAGGCAGTTAATGCCTGAGGACCTTGACCAGCTCCAGTAACTGCCGAGCTACCCTTTCTTACTAATGCCTTCCTTATCAGCTAGTTCTTACCCACTGCTGGGTGTCCCTTGGGCCAAAGAAATCCTGAAAGAAACATGGAAAACAAGATCTTGTTATTGCACACGTGAGATACTTCTCTGGTCTGCTAAGATCCCATGAGTCTTTGGAATCAGAGTGACTCAGGTTGTCCCAGGAAGCTGTTCATACATGGGAAACTGTTATTTCTAAAATGGGAACTCTTCAAAAATGCACTGGGGAAAAAGATGAGAGGCTCAAAGGGACAGAATGATGTGGAACACTGCCTCATCCAGTCAGGGTTGGAAGACATTAAAGGTTTTTCATGAAGGGGGTGGTTGAAGCACAGATTGTACAAGGAAAATCTTTTTCAGTCATCTTTCAGTCATGTCCTACTCTTGGCGACCCCATCTGGGATTTTCTTGGTAAAGATACTGGAGTGGTTTGCCATTTCCTTCTCCAGTTCATCATACAGATGAGAAAACTGAGGCAAAGAGTGTTAAGTGACTTACCCAGGGTCACATAGCTAAGTGTCTGAGGCTGGATTTGAACTCACAAAGATGAGTCTTCCTGACTCCCAGTCCAAAACTCTCCACTGCGGCACCTGCTATGCCCCACTAAGGAAACACGGTTGTGGACTATTTTCTGCTCAGTGATCTGTCATTTGTTTATAAAATACAGCATGTTGCATTAGGCGAGACTCCAGTGGAAGAGCCAACTCATGCCAAGACCCCATTTTATCTTGTCTTCCAACTTTGACTCCGCCCCTACTACCTTTCCAACAGACATGTAATAGCTATCACTTGATTTTAGAAACATAATAAAAGAAGAAACTGAGGTCCAAAGGGACAGAAGGGCTTAGCCAAGTGTAGTATGTACTCAGGAATACAAAGAGAAATAGAGAGGATGTCTGGTCTAGTGAAAAGAGAACTGAATTTGAAGTCAGATCCTGTCTCTGTCACTTGCCTGTGTGACCTTGGAAAAGTCACCTTCTCTGGACTTCTGTTTTCTTTTGTTTTGTTTTGTTTTGTTTTAATCTATGAAATGAGGGGAGGGTGGATTAAATTATTTTAATGTCCCTTTCAGTTCTGAAGCCATGATCCCAAGACATGATCGCTGACTTTGATGTGTTTCCAGTCCAGGGGGATAAATAGGAACTGGATTTAGTTGGTTATAGCCCCATCCCGGGAAAGAAAAGTCCTTTTTTCTGAGTGAGTAGCTTTCTGTCATCCCCTTTATGCATATGTTCTGATGGTTTATGGGCTTGAGTGGGTCCACAGCACAGTGAGGGACATCAGTACAGTTTATGTGACAATTATGAAGAATATGGCAATTTGAGCAGCCATCAGCATTTCAGCTCTCACATCAGACGGTCTCCAATCAGCAGTGAGAGAAAACCAGGATGATTTTATGGCCCTTTTACAGGCCCTGCAGTGAGTCTAATGCCAGGGAAGCAGGTAAGGGGCCTCCCCCTTTCCCAGCTTCTTCCTGTGACTCTGTTAATGGGCAATACCCCAGCCCTACCTTCTCCATGACCCTAAAAATGATATTATTTCCATTTTGTGTCCGCCACATGATCAGTGTATTCAAGAGGTCCTAAATAAAAGGCCAGAATTTTAGAAATGCTTTGAAAGGAAAAGATTTAGGCACAATATTCACCAGTACAGTAACCACTAGAGAGGCAGTCTCCCCATCTGTAAAATAAATGGTGTGACAACACGCCTTCCCCTTACCTCTCTTTCATTGGCCCAAGAGTGGGACAAGACTGTTGTGATTCTCTTAAGGGAGCCTCCTGATGGCCTTTAGCTGTTTTGGTCTGTGTTATTGTTCAAGCAGGGCATAAAAAATCCACCCACAATGGGTCAGTGCTCTTGTGACTTAATAAATAGCAATGGACCACAAGAATCACTCCACCCTGGCCTTCAAAACAGACTGGGTTGAAGGAAGGGGAGTAGGGAGAGGCACATGTCTCCCTAAGTTCAGTGCTATTGCATCCTTGTAATTATCTTTGTTATGTAAAGACTAAGTAAACCTCCTTCTGTAAACTATCCAATGACCACATTTTATCTCAACATTGAACCTGAATTATGAAGATGCCCCTAAAATAAAAGAGTTCTTCTAGATGATATTCAAAGATTCTTCCAGGTGTAAGAGTCCAAGACTTTGATAAAACTCTTTAAACTAGCTGTATGACCCTAGGCAAGTTACTTACCATTTTTGCCTCAGTTTCCTCAACTATAAAATCAAGATAATAATAGGACCTCCCTCCCAGGGTCGTTGTGCAGAACAAATGAGATGTTTGTAAAAGTACTTGATATACAACAGGTGCCTAATAAATGCTTGTTTACTTCCTTCCTGATTTCTTTCTTTTCTTCCTGTCCCATCCCAGATTCTATTTCTCAAGGTTGCAAGTAGTTCTATGGTAAACTGATTCAAATGTCAGCCATTAATGGGTTGTTCCCCTTAATGCCTTAACTGGAAGGAGTTATTCTCTAATAGTAGAATAGATTAAAATCATAAAATCATAAATTTAGAGCTGAAAGCATATGATCATGAATTTAGAGCTAGAAGACACCTTAAAGGTCATCTAGTCAGTCAGGTAGGTAGCATTTATTAAAAAGACTAGTACCTCTGCTGTGAGGGTTTACTGAGCCCTTTTCAGGGCTGCTCATGCTCCTTTGGTGTCCACCTACCACCCAGCTCTCACCTGTGGCTCCAAGAAGCCATAGTATTCACAACAATCACACCCCATTAAACATCTCATCTTAATTAGATGGGCTAAACCAGGTTGAGGGTAACCAACAGACCTTAAAACCTTCAGCAAGTTAAGGGGGTGTCTACCAAGATGGAAGGGGAAGATGAGAACAATTTGTCCCATTGTTTTTGGAGGTGGCTCAGAGTTTGGTTGGTCATTAAGGACACCAAAGCCATCCACTGCATTTGAGTCATTGCCAGTCATCCTGAATTTTGTCTTACCACTAAACTTCAGTGACTCTGAAAGAGAAAATGAGGCTGATGACTTTGTGCAATTCTGCCTCACTTAAATCCAGTTCAGGAACAAGTCGAGACATTACCTCATGATGTCAGTGGCACTCTTCAGGAATGAAGGACAAACAACAACTATCCAATCCCTTCAGTTTACAGATGAGGAAACTGAGGCCCAAAGGAGTTCAATGATTTGCCCAAGGTCACACAGGTCGTGTCTAAGGCAAACATTTCCATCAGATCTTCCTAAATCCAAATCTATACTCTATATACCACATCACTTTCGCCTATACTTTCTTTTTATAAATAAGGAAACTGCACCCCAGAGGGTCTAAGAAATTTCCTGAAGGTCCTCTAAGTAGTAAGTGTCCAAAATAGGATTCGAACTCAGGCCATCTTGCTCAAACTCTTTTCATTGTGTCACAATGCCTCTCTGCTTCTCAAAATAAATGTTATGGACATCAGGGAAAGAAAACACAATTATTTGTCTCTTTTCTCTCTCAAGGAGAATGGTTTTTGCATTTTGATTGACAGGACAAAAAAAATAACCAGATATCTAAAACCCAATATAAATAAGGAAATGGTAAAGGAGAACCTAGCTGGCCTCTGTGAGGTCAAGTCATCTGACTTCAACAAATTGTATCTCAAGATGGTGAAAGTATTTGAAGATGGAACCACAGAGCTATTGGGGTGATTCAGAAATCATAGAGAATAAGAGAGCTATCAATGGATTGGAGAAAAGAAATCTTGCCCCTGCTTTAAAAAACAACAACAACAAAAGGGGGCAGCTGGGTGGCTCAGTAAATTGAGAACCAAGCCTAGAGATAAGAGGTCCTGGGTTCAAATCTGACCTCAGACACTTCCCAGCTGTGTGACCCTGGGCAAGTCACTTGACCCCATTGCCTAGCCCTTACCATTCTTCTGCCTTAGAAGCAATGCTTCTAAGAGGGAAGGTGAGGGTTTTTAAAAAATGGTAATAGGGCTATAAGATAGCATACCTGGTTTTCATCCCTATCAAAATTGTAGGATCAAGTGATAGTTTGTGAGCACCTAGAAAGGGAATTGGTGGTCATTGAGAGCCAGTATAGCTTTATTTAGACTAGTTCATGCCCCATCTATCACAGTTCCATTTTTGGCAAGGTTACTTAGGTGGGTAGACTCCCATAAACACCATACTTGGATTTCACTAACACATCTAACTGTGGCTTTCCAGTCATTTTTCTGGACAAAAAGGAGCAATGTGGGTAAGAGAGTCGTATAGGTAAGTGGGTTTGTCACTAGCTAAAACACTGGATTCGAAGAGTAGTCCTTAACGGAGCAATGTCAACTTGGAACAAAAGCCTCTAAAGAAAAAGCAACCAGGATGATGACGGAAACGAGAGGCTCACTCCGTGAGAGGAAATAGGCATGTTAAGCTGAGAGAAGAGACAGCTGGATGGTGCAATGGATTAAACGCTGAGCCTGAAATCAGTCTTTTCTCCCTGAGTTCAAATCTGGCCTCAGACACTTACTAGCTGTGACCTGAACAAGTCACTTAACCCTATTGGCCTCAGTTACCTCATCTGTCAAATGAGCTAGAGAAGGAAATGGCAAATCACTCAGTATCTTTGCCAAGAAACTCCCCAAAGGGGTCATGAAGAGTCAGACATGAGAGAAAAATAACTGAACATCAACGATGAGCTAGAAAAAAAGAACACCTGGGGAAAGGTATCAGGAAACTGACTTCAACTCTTTGAAGGCTGACACGTAGAAGAGTTTTTGGACCCAGGAGACAGAACCAGGAACAATGAGTGGAAGTTGATGAAGAACAGATTTCAGTTGGATGTAAAGGGAAACTACCTAATAATTAGAGCTATACAAAAATGAAATGAGCTATCTTGGGAAATAGTGAGTTCCTACTTACTGGAGGTACTTGAGTAGAAGCTTGCCCAGGGTCTCTTTCATTCTGCTTACACATTCTTTCACTCTCTGTGAAATTATCAGTTCTAATCATTTATTTCTCTTCTGAACTCTGGCACATATCTCTAATTGCCTACTGGATCTCTCTTACTAAACTCTCCTAATGCAGATAGTGCTTGCTCTATAATTTAAGTTAAAGTGTTACTATTACAAGACTTAAAGTATTAAAGAGTCCATCAGTCAGTCAACAAGCATTTATTAGACTTCTATGTGTTAAGAACTATAATTAAATGAATTGCTCAGGGTCTCACACTAGAAATACATTTCAGAAGGAGGATTTGAACCCAGGACTTCCTGATAACTAGGCTGTCTCTTTAACCAAGAAAGCATACTGTCCCCAAAAGATTTAGTGATTTGTCTAAGGTTTCACAGGTCAAGATTTGACACCAGGGATTTTCTTGACCCTAGGACCAATGTTGTTTCCATCTATACTATTTTGCTTACCAACTACAAAATGTTGGTGCTACAGACCCATTCACTCTTGAGGGAAAATACACAATTATGTTCCTTTAAGGAGAGGTGGGATGATGCACTGAGGAAGAGCATTGCATATGGAGCCAAAAAATCTAGAATAAATGCCTGTTAAATTGAATTGACCCAGAACAGCCATGGAGAATTGAATATCCAGGGCTGAAAAGAATAGGCATGAGGTGATGTAAAAAGAGTCCAACCTCACCCATTCCAAACTCCAGGAACAATTCTTTTAAAAGCAACCTGGCTTTAAATAAGTTCAAACTACCCAATAGATCTTATCATAACTATAACTTCTGGAGAGAGAGAAAAAGAGAGAGAGGGAGGGAGAGAGAGAGAGAGAGAGAGAGAGAGAGAGAGAGAGAGAGAGAGAGAGAGAGAGAGAGAGAGAGAGAGAGAGGGGAAGAGAGAGAGAGAAAGAGAGAGAGAGAGAGAGAAATTGATTGAGCACTTAGTGAGGCTGCTCCCCTTGGATAAGGACCCTCTCTGTGAAAGGTGCTGATTGCTTTTGCCTGCTAGGAGGGGACACTTTGTTTATAATCTCAGCCTCTCCTCCAATTGACAATCAGAATGATTGGCACTGAATTCTACACAAAGAACTTGGGGACAATTCTGGTTAACTATTATCTGTACTTTAGCTTCCCCAGAGGTTTATGAATAGGGAAAGTGAAAGAGGCATGACAGCTATTCTGTACTGCTCCAACTTTCTCACCCTATTGATCAGGATTTCTCAATTCACATTTCCTCTAAAAAAAAAAAAAAAAAACCCTTCACTTCCACTTTATAGCCTCCTAAGTAGAACTCTATAGCTCCTTTTTCTCTCCCTCAGAATTTCAACTGATTTTCAAAATTGAAAGGGAGGGACTAAACCAGGAGTCAGGAAACAATGGTTTAATCATCGTTCTGCCACTAAGAGACTGTGTGACCTAGAACAAGTTACTTTCCTTCTCTGGTACTCAGTTTTCCCCTCTATGCAAGAGATATGGATTAAATGATAGTAAAGGTATAATTTGGCCCTAAAAGTGTAGTCTTTAAGATACTCTTGACTCCAAGCCTGGCATTCTGTCTACTGCCCCCCTTTATCAATTTTCAGATAGCTATGTTGTAAAGAATTCTCATCTCCATTTCCTTCAGTGATCAAGTTCAAGTGACCTCAGATACTTCCTAGCGCTGTGACCTTGAGCAAGTCACTTAACCCCCATTGCCTAGCCCTTAACTACTCTTCTGCCTTCAGATACTTTAATTAAAAAAAAGAAGAAGAAAATAAATAAGTGAAGGGCCATCATGTGGAAAAGGCTTGATCTATTTAGCCCTGGAGTGTGTAAGTAGCATACTGGGTAGAATTTACAGAGGTAAACTGAAGATCAACATAAAGAAAAACATGCTAATGATGAGAACTTTCCCAGAACAGAGTGAAATGCCTCATGGAAAATTAAGAGCCCAGTCACTGGAGACTTTGAACAGAGGCTAGCATCATTTGTCAAGGCTGTTGTAGGTAAGATTCATGCTTTGAGTAGGTGTTGGAATAGATGACCTCTTAAGTCCCTTTCTCATCTGTAAGTAATTCAAAAATTCTATAGCAGAGAACAGAGTGTGGATGGGGGTGGCAGGACTGATTATAACTACACTTGTAAGTTCTCCAAGGCTAGAAAGAATCTCTCTGTGAAGTTGGCTTTGACCTCAATTGGATCTTGAGGTATTTAGGATTCCATTAGTATAGCTTCCCCACCCCAAGAGTCCTCAGTCAGAATACAGATGGAATTCTCCAGATTTTAAAGATGTAAGCTCCTGTACTCTCCACCATCACCTCCGCTTCCTTCTCCCAGCCCCCTATCCTTGGGGGTTCTGTCCTCCAATTTATCCCTGGGTAGAGTGCCTTGAAAAGAAAACCACGGACCCTGACAATTCTAAAATGGTCCAGCTACACTATCTCATCCATTCCCTTTTGTAATCAAGCTTATAAAGAGCTGTTCAAAATGTCACAAATAAAAGGAAATTGAGATAAAGACAGAAATGAACAGGTCAATGCTGGAACTAACCACAGTCAACTATGAATCTCCTTTTCTGTTCTTTTTATATGGAAATGTCCATGCCTGTTCCTGTTAGTTAAGTTTGATAACAAAAAAAAATTAATTTTTAAAAGGTTAGGAAAACATGTAATTGGTAAAAATAAAATATCTTTACCAAAAAAAAGAGGTTAGGAGTACAATATATGATCATACACTAGGGTAAAACTAATTGACCCACGTAACCACAAACCTGAGACATGACTTTATTAGTCCAATCGCTGCTCCAACCAAACAGGCTAACCAGACTGGTGGTATGGAAGCTAGAAACGAGGCAAGATGTCTGAGTGGACTAGAGTGGTCGAGTATGAAGGTCCCTTCTGCAAAATATATGTTAGCACTAATGGCTGAAATCAGACAACCAGAATTCATTTCTTGGTATTAAAGTTTCTTCCTCTATTAAAATGCAACTGCCCCCAAGGAAGGTTACACAGTGGATAATCAATAACTAACACCTTAAGATGAGTGAATTTATCACTTCATACCCTAAAAAAAAATACAGTATCTCCATGCAGTGTTTCTCAGAACTATCTCTACTTTCGATCTCAATTGAATTTCAATCTCAATTTGGTTCCAATTGGTGTCCCTAATTAGAATGAAATATTTCTTTCCCTGAAATAATAAGTGGCTATTCTGCAGCATACTGAGTGTCTATTGCTGAAAAGGAATTGGAGAGAAGACTTAGAGGCAAAAGCAGAAAACTAATCTTTGTCCTGCACTGTCACTTGACTGCAGCCCAAATGTTAATTAAAGATGGCTACAAAAATATGTTATTTTGATCATTTTCCAAAGGGCAGTTGAATTAGAATCTGGGTTTAATCTGCTTTCAATAAGTATGAAACTATTTTTCCTGGTGCTAAAAACTACAAAACATTTGAACAGAGAGCAGTGAGGTTTGAAGGCTAAAGCTGATACTTGCTAACTATGTGATCTTAGTCAAGTTTATACTCTGTTTCCTCAGTTTCCTTTTACGTACTGAACTTGTAGCCCAGCCTTGACACTGGGTTTAAATTGGGGGATAACCAAAAGAATCATATCTTTCTTTGGTTTGTTTTACTCCCACCCATAGTAAGACCTTGTTGTATGCACATAGACCAAAGACCCAATATGCACCCAAGCTTATGATATGAATCCAATGGTTCAGAGTCTTTCCAGTGGATAAACGAACTTGAGGTGCTAGATAGACAATCAGCTTCACAATGGAACTACATTGTCCAGGCCCACAGTCAAGAAGACTCCACTTAGTTGAGTTCAAATATGGCCTGAGACATTTATTAACTGTGTGACCCTGGGCAAGTCACTTAGCCTTGTTTCCTCATCTGTAAAGTGAGCTGGAGAAGAAAATAGCAAAACAATCCAGTTTTTTATTTTTGGCCAAGAAAATCTCAAATGGAGTCAGGAAGAGTCAGAAATGACTGAAAAACAAATTTTTCTCTCTGTCCACAGTAATAAGCAAACTCTAGTTATGAGTCTTTCATCTTTGTGACTCTTCAACACATATATTTTCTGTATTAGAAAATTATATTGTGCTACACTCTATAGGGCTCATAGTAGTCATATGCCTGGGGTGAGACCTACAAGATAGAATCAAAAGCATATAGGTATGCTGTGCAGGGAACATGGTAAAAATCACTTTTTCTAAGAATCCAAGGACATTATTAGAACCCCTGACCTAAAGTCAAGAAGACCAGAGTTCAAAACTAGCATTAGAGGGGACAACTGGGTAGCTCAGTGGATTGAGAGCCAGGCCTAGAGATGGGAGGTCCTAGGTTCAAATCTGGCCCCAGACACTTCCTAGCTGTGTGACTCTGGACAAGTCACTTGACTCCCATTGCCTAGTCCTTACCACTCTTCTGCCTTGGAGCCAATGGTAAGGGTTTTAAAAAAAAAGAAAAAAAAACCTAGCCTTAGACACTTACTAGTTGTATAACCCTGAGCCAATCAGTTAACCTCTGCTTGCCTCAGCTTCCTCATCTGTAAAATACGAATGATAATATCACCCATCTCACAAGGTTATTGTGAGGGTCAAATGACATAATAATTATAAAACACTTGAACAGTATCTGGCACACAGTAAACACTAGAAATGTCAATTATTATTATTATTATTATTACTATTATATAATTAAACATAAATATTATTCTACCCTAAGCAAAGTGGTCATCCGGACCAAATCAGCTCCTGTCTTATCACAGAATCCCTCATTCTAGTTATTTCTCCTTACCATAGACTCCTAAAACTATCCTTCTCCTAATCTGATCTAAACAAGCCCATCTTTCAAGGTTTGGCTCAAGTCAATCCTTCTCCATGATGCTCACCTATGCTTTCTGTTGTAAAATTTAAATTAATATCAATAACTCCAGGTTCTTATTTTCCATAGAGTTTTTATTATAATCACTAAAGACAGAGAAAGCAGATTAAAGCCTAATCTAACCCAACTGACCACCACCTGACTCTCAGCCAGGCTCCTGGGGAAACAGAGAGAAGGAGCAGTGCCACACCAAAACTTTTATCCTCCATCCATTCACGCAGTGTTCACAAATGGGATGCTGGGTAAGATGAGCTGGGTCAGACAAGCCTTGGGGAGTAAATTCTATCTACACAATCCCCCCTGTGATTCTTTGGGAGACAAGCATGTTGAAATCTCCCAGATTTACATGCCTAGTCTCCCCAATGAATCATTTCAAATAACCAGCTTATATCTCTAAAGATCTCTTACAAGAAGTGCACACAATATTGCACTTTCTAAGGGGAAATTACAATAATTTGGGGATAAGAGGGAAATAAAAGAGAAATAGAGAAAAACCAATGGTTGGTAGGCACATTGACAAAAAAACAATGAGGGGGCAGGCCCCTTTGGCATAAAAGTTTACATTTAGAGTAAATGTATTCAACCCCCCCTCAGTTCAATTCACTACATCCCAAAGTTCATTCGAGATCTTTTGATGCTGTGTGTGGTTTCTACAGGCATCTCTATGGAGAATTCTACAAACAGTTCACTTTCTTGATTAGGGGAGTTAGCGAGTTTCTTTTCCTGAAATTACTCTCAAAAAGAAAAAAAATTTTAATCTTGAATTTTACAAAAATTATACACTGGGATACCCCAAATTCACTTGTTATCTCTTCCATTTACTTGTCAATTAATTGTGTATTAAATTGGTGACATCCCTGGAGTTATCTTTTTTTACATAGTGGATAACACATTGCATTTAAAGTGAGGAAGACATGAGTTTGAATCTCACTTCAGATATTTCCTAGCTGTTTGAGTCTAGGCAAGTCATTAACTTTCATTAACTGGAAAATAGAGTTAATAATAGTCCCTGCCTCACAAGGTTGCTGTGAGAGTCAAATGAAATAAAATTTGTAAAAAATTCTTAGCTTAGTACTTGGCTGTTGTTTGTCCTTCATTTTCAAAAAGGATCAAAGACATCACATGTCTTTACTTGTGCATGAATTGGATTTAAGTGAAACAAAGTCCCACCAAGTCATCAGCCTCACTCTCTTTTTTGGTACCTGGCAAATAGTTAGCACATTATAAATGATTACTTCTTTCCCCCTCTCTCCCTTTCCATAGACCAGTAACTTAACCCTTTTCAGCTTCTGTTTCTTCATCTATAAAATGGGGGTTTTAGCACCTATTTTTAAGTAGCAAATGAAATAATGCATGTAAAGCAACTTATAACCTTAATGTTATATATAATAATAGCTATTATCATTTCTGCCTTGCTTACCTCCAGGTACCCAGCCTCATCTAGATTATAAAGTCTAGATTATAAACTGGGTAGGAGGTGGGGCATCTGGATGGTTCAGTGGATGAGAGTCTATCCTAGAAACTAGATGTCCTAGGTTCAAATATGATCTCAGATACTTTCTAGCTGAGTGACCCTCGGCAAGTCATTTAACCCCCATTATCTAGCCCTTACCACCTTTTGCCTTGGAACCAATACACAGTAATGATTCTAAGATGGAGACAGAGGAAGGAAGGAAGGAAGGAAGGAAGGAAGGAAGGAAGGAAGGAAGGAAGGAAGGAAGGAAGGAAGGAAGGAAGGAAGGAAGGAAGGAAAAGAAGCTGGGCCTTCAACGTCTTTGGATCCCCCACTTCTCTTGAGGCAGCCAGATAGTGGCAGTGGATAGTGTGCTGGGCCTGAAATTAGGAAGATTTGAGTTCTAATCCAGCTTGACACACTAGCTGTGACCTTAGGCAAATCACTTAACCTAAATGTGCCTCTATATCCTCAACTAAAATGGGGAGAGTAACAGCACCTGTACCAAAAGAGTTGTGCCAATTAAATGAGGTATTTGTTGGTTGACTGCCTGGTTGTTGCCCTTGGTACTGATGTACAAAGTTTATCATATGATGGTACATCACTACTAATATCTCTTGACTTGCACATAAATTGGATTTAAGTGAGGCAGAGTTGCACAAAGCCATTAGCCTCACTCTCTTTTCTAGAGTCATCAAAGTCCAGTGGCAAGACAAAAGTTAGGACAACTGGTAAATGGCCCAGGGTACAGTGGATGACTTTGGCATCTTTGATATCTAACTAAGCTCTAAACACTGCACAGCACCTGCTTCTGCCGCCTTCCTGGCAATTGGAACAAATTGCTCTCATCCACTCCTTCTACTGAGGAGAAGTCTTCATATGCCTAGGGTAGACACCCTCCTAACTCAGGAATGGATTTGAGGCCTCTTGGTTACCCTCAACCTGTTTTAGCCTATCTGCTGAGATAGTTTTACTGGGGTATGGCCACTGGTCCTACTATAGCTTCTTAGAACCACAGGTGAAAGTTAGGTGGTAGGTGGACACCAAAGGAAGAAAGCAGCCCTGAAAAGGGCTCAGCAAGCTCTCACACCAGAGGTACTAGTCTTCCCAGAACAACCCACGTTGTTCAGTCATTTTTCAGTCCCCCTTTTTGTAACCCCCTTTGGGGCTTTCTTGGCAAGGAAAGTGGAATAATTTTCCATTTCCTTCTCTAGCTCACTTGACAGATGAGGAAACTGAGGCAAAAAGGATTAAGTAACTTGCCCTGGGTCACACAGCTAGTGAGACCAGATTTGAATCAAGTCCTTCTGATTCCAGGAACAGGACTCCATCCACTGTGTCACCTAGCTGCCAGAACACTCCATATATCCCAATAATATTTGCAAAATGTGTGCCTACTATAGTAGGTGCTATATAAATATTTATTCCCTATTCCCTTCCCCAAACCAGCACATGGCACCTAACTAGGTGGTCTGTGCATGTCTGGTGAAGGATAGTTAAGAATTCCTCCTTATCTGGGCCTGAGAGTGGAGAAGACTGTGGGAAACCAAAGGAATCTTCAACCATTCATCAGATTCCAAATGGAAGTGGCCCCAAGGGAAGAGGTCAGAAGGCTGGATTAGTTGACTGTAAAGAAGAGTGGAAGCCAACTGATTTAAATGGATTAACCTTTAGGGTGAGTAGCTATTCATTACCTGGGACTATAGGGTTTTTACTGAGTGGAAGACTGTAGTTTATGAGGGAAAGCTAGTAGCTGGTAGAATCTCAGAGACCAAAGGAAAGACTGTCCATTCTCATCCAGAAGGTGAAGGAAAAAGGATAGAGCTTACACAGGTGGTAGGGAAACAAACTCTCTCACCCCCTTTCAGGAGAAATGCCTTCCAAATGATACAGATTTCTCTCATTGCATACTTTCATCATCTTTCCTTTATCCGTTTTTCCACTTCTTCTTCCACAGCTCCACAAGGCAGCCTTATAATCTGTCTACTATGTGTTTATTGCCTCAGTGATCCAGTAGCTAAAAACCAGTGTTTGGATAAAGATACCTCAAAAGACTGTGAAGGAAAAAACAAACAAACCACCATTCAATAGAATGAGGTATGGGGTTACCTATTGAGTAAATGCTTACACGTGAAATGGTTCACATTTTAAACAACAAAATTCCTTCAACAGTCCCTGGGCCAAGAATTCAATTCCAATCAATAAGTATTCATTGACTATGTTTATTGAACCTGTACATAGTACCTATATAGGTGCTTTAGAGAAAACACAGATAAATAAAAATCTTTAGCATATTATTATAAAAGTAGATCTAGAAGGAACCTTAGAAACTAAGTTTATCTCTCCTCTCCCTCCATTTTACAAATGAGAAAATGAAGGCACAGAGAGGTCAAGCTATGGGCCCAGAGTCTCATGGGTAATAAGCAGGATTTCAACACAGGTCTTGACCAGTTTCCAAATCCAGTGTCCTAGTCACTAAACTGTGTGAGATAAAAAATGATGACTTGCTCAAATAAACAAAACTTGAAATCAGAAGGTAGGAGTAAAAGGAAGCAGTTGTTTATTTACTTCATGAAAGAGAGTACTTCACTAATGGGCTAAGAAAAGTGCCTACTGACTAGGCAGCAAGCAGGCAATATATACCCAAGCCCCCCCCCCCCACCTCATCCAGGCCTTGACCTACAAAACACCTGTGCTTCCAACTCAATTCAGGTAAGGTAAGGGGAGCACTGAAGCTGTTCATTGCCCTTTCTGTCCTTCATCAGTCTCCCTCCTAAACTTGTCCCAGAGTCCTCAGTCAACAAAAGGTAACAAACTAGAATGCTCATTCTGAGAATAGCACACCCAATTCCATCTCACACAAAGCCATAGTACCTCTCCTCAAAGGGCCATTCATCTAGCAAGAGTATAAGATAGATATACAAATAAGAAACATTGACCTATGTTGCTAGAAAGGACCATGAAGATAAATTAATCTAACCACTTCATTTTATAGAAGAATGGTTCTTCAATATGTTTTTCCAGAAGCAGAGTGGGACCAGAAGTTTCTTAGAGCATCTTCTCTCTCCTTTGTATTATTTTGTATCTGCTTATAGGGGCATTAACCATAGTCTATGTTGCATTCTGTTTATTTACATATTATCTCTTCTTATGCTGTAAGGTCCATCAAGATAGGGTCCACAGGACTTCCTCATATTTGTATTTTGAATTCAGTGAAATATCTTGACTGTTGCAAGTAGTCAGCAAATACTTAGTGAATAAATAAATGAATAATCTTGACTAAAACACTTCATTTCTCTGGACCCCAAGTTCCTTACCCATGAAAGGAGAGAATTAGACAAAATCAGGGAAATCAACCTTTTTTATATCCCTGAGTTCTTTCATGAAAGCTGGTAAAACCAATGGTGAATCGGTAAAACCTATTGACCACTTCTCTGAATAATGTTTTAAGTGCATAAAATAAGATAAATAAGATTACAAAGAAAATAATATTTGGAGTCATCAAAACATAGGGGGAAAAAAAGTTCCAACACCTCCTCTTAAGGATTGCTAGACCAGATGATCCCCAAGGTTTCTTCTACCTCCAACACTCTCTGATCCTCATGTCCCAGTTAAATTGTAAATCCCTCCAGGACAGAGACCTCTCAATAACCTTTGTATCCAACAATCAAAACCCTTACATAGACCATCTATATTTGCTATCATTTATGACAAGATAAGGCTCCAAATAATGCCAGTGAATCTCCAAAACCCCGCTAAGCCTGAGGAAAGGAGAAGCTCCCTCTCTAGAGAACTGCTCCTTAGGGCATAGAGATAGATGGGCAGTGAGGTAGCTCACTGATAGTGTTGGACCTGAAGCTATGAAGACCCATCTTCCTGAGTTCAAATCTGGCCTCAAATACTTCCTAGCTGTGTGACCCTAAGCAAGTCACTTAACCCTGTTTGCCTCTGTTCTTCATCTATAAAATGGCCTGGATTAGGAAATGATAAACCTCTTCAGTATCTTTGCCAAGAAAACCCCAAAAGGGGTCACAAGAGTCAGAAACAACTGAAAATGACTATACAAAATAAAGGTAGATTCAACCAGGGGATCCAAAAGTTGGAGCTGGAAGGGGCCCTAAAGATCATTAAATCTAAACCAACCCCCCCCCATTTTACAGAGAAGGAAACTGAGGACTAGAGAGGTTGAGTTACTTGTTTGGGGTCTGCTAAAAGGAACAGAAGGGAGGTGCAGACTTTGAACCCAGGGATCCCCAACTCCCAAATCCAGTTCTTTTTGTAGCACATCTACACTTTGCCTTTCTATTGCTAATACTCCAGCCCAGTGAAGCTACTAAAAAGGAGCTGGGTTGAATAACACTTCCTCCTCAACACTCCTTTCAATAAACAAATGAATCAATTAGAATAATCTGACTCAGCCACTCCTCTAGGGCCAGAAAGCTACTCCTGCCTCCGGCAGCCAGTCACCATCACCTGAGCATTTGGGCTATTAATTGATTGTTATTGTACATTAAGGTCACTCCTCTGAATCCTAGGAGATCTGTGATTCTCTCCTTTTCTTTTTAACTTGCCTCCAGATGCTGAGAGCCTGAGCTAAGTCACGTACCAGCCCTGGGTGGGGAGGAGGAAGGGGGAGAACACCTCTTTGGATTACATGGGGGTTTGGTGGCGTTACTCCTGCCAGTAAACCATCTTAGTTGAGTTGGGGGTAGAGGCTTTGAGGGGCCAACGCCGAGGATTACTTACTCCCTGAGGCCCACTGACCCCAAGGGCTCAACTGTCAAAAAGGAAAAGCCCTTATAGAAAGGAAAATGACTCCAAGAATCCTAAAGAGAGGTTTGTTTGCTTTTTCAAATGAGGTGAGAGAAGATTATTGAAATCCGAACTGGAGACCCGCTAGTTAGAACACACAAATGGGCATCCAGGCAGATACCTTTGTTTAAAAAAAAAAAAAAAAAAAAAAAAGAAGTCTAATCTGACAGCTAACTGCAATGTATACAAATATTCTTCAGGGTTAGGATGGCTGGAACAAAGCCCATTAGCAAATTTAAATGAATTCTGCTCTCCACCTTGGAATACATAGTCTATCCTTTACTTCCGCGTCCCAAGGGAAATATTTCACGGTTTCTGTCAGTCAACTGCCGGGATGCTCAAGAGTTTACCAACCACATTACGTTTATTGATTTTTGATGAATGACAGATCTCTCTGGGCTATTATGGTTTTGTTTCCAAACCTTATTTAATTGTTTGACTATTTTTTTTCCCAAAGAAATAAATGCAAAATGTTTATTCTCCGAAGGCAGTAAACAGAGATCTCAGGTCTAGTTTCTATGACAACCCCACTTGATACAGCAAACCTAGATTATCTCTAATGACAGACATGAAGTTTAAATTGCACATTCTGAGCAAATAGTGCACTGTTGACCTTTTATTGAAAAGTGGAACACAAGGTGATTAGCATAATGGGCTTTAGAAAAAAAAGAAAAACAAGGACTCGCTAGCATTAGGGGCTAATGATCAACTCCATTGCTAATAGGGAACAAAACTCTAGCTCACAGGACGGCGAGCTTTGAAAGGGAAGATTTCCCATCTATCATCTCCGAATTCAGCAAGATCAGTGGTTGTAATTACACTAAAGAGTTTTCAAATAACACTTGCTGCCTCCGTTATTTATTCAGTTCGGTCTTTGAGCAAGGGAATAGGAACAAAGGAGAAAATTGGGTTGAAAATATCTACCGCCGCTCCGTCAGGTTGGATAAGTATTCAGGAAACCCTCCCGAAGAAAGCTCTGCCTCTTATCCCCAGCTCCATCAGGCAGGAGAGCAGCGGGAGGGAGTAGTTCATCATCTGTGACCACCTGAAATCTGTTTCCCTCAATAGAAAGGCACAACTCCTAAACACAGTGTTTCTGCTGGCTCAGGTTGAAGCCTAGGTCGCCTTGTACCAAGTTCGACATTCACTCATTCATTCAAGCATGCACTCGTGAGTCATTCATTAATTAAGGGTCTATTGTGCTGGGCTCCGAGGGAGCTATATGCAAAGTTTAGATAAGAAAGACCCAGGTCCCTGTTGTCATGGAGTTTACAATTTACTGGGGTAAAAAGACACACTCAGATAACTATAATACACAATATCCATACAATCAAAGATTTAGAGTTGAAAGGGAGCTTAGAGCTCATTTTACAGATTCCCCCCCCCAAAATCAGGAAAATTGATGGGGGCAGGGAAGAAATGACCTATACAAGGTCACACTGCTTGTGACAGGAGCCAAATTTCAAAGCCAAGTTGCTCTGATTTCCAGCTCCTTTCCCACTGATACCTCCCTAAAATTTCAATTAAGTTAGCTTTTTAACTGATTTCTTTGGTTAATAATTTTTTTAATGTATGAAATCCCCAAAGAGGTCTTAATCCTTTGGGACCACCCCTCTTCTTAAATAATATTCAGATTTATAACAGTAACAGCAATTATTTTTTAAATACCTATAATATCCCTTAAGTGCAAAGGCCAGGTTCAAAATCATCATAATAACTGGCATTTATGCCTTATTTAATGTTTTCAAAGCTTTTTGCATATTTTACTTCGTTTAAACAAAACATGATGCCAAAAGAGAACAAGGATAATCTCTGCCTCCTCAATTATCTTCTGTCCGTTGGCAACCAATTGCTCACATGCTGTATTCAAATGATCAAATTCCTATTTGTATTAGCATTGTAGACGTACATATCTAATCTCTCCTACCAGAGTTTCATTCATTTATCCTTCCAAATTTCTTTTCTTGATTTCTTGATTTCCTTCTTTCCTTTCCTTCTTCCTTTATTGATTTATTTTTTCTTCCTTCTTCCTCCCTCCCTCTCTTCCTTCCTCTGTTCCTTCCTCCTTCCCTCCTTCTCTTCCTTCTTCCTCTGTCAACCTGAAATCTGGAGACCCCAATTCTGCCCCAGGGAAGTCCTGACTCAGCCCTTTCAGACTGAACAATGGACTTTAAGGTACTTTAGGATCCCAGGACAGGTGGGACTACAGACCTAATCATATCTCTTAAAAGTTTCCCCCTTTGTATCAGAGATCATTCCCCAGAAGACTAACACCTGTGCATGACCATCCTTTTAGTATCCATTGTAAGTAGGCCCAGCCTCTGGCTAGGGCCTCTTTCCCATTGTATCATTGGCTGGACCCTTCCCTTTTGCATCCTTGGTAAAGCATCAGCCTCTCCCAGATAATCTTGCGTCATTTCCTTGTAACCGTGGTAATGCCAATCAATCATATTTCCCTGTCCTTAGTTCCCCAAAAGGTATATAAGTTCCCTCAAGTTCTATTGTTCTTTGGAGAAATCATCTAGCATGGTGCATTCTCCCAGGGATATGTCCTTGGAGCCCCAGGGTGTAGACCCTATGAAGTATTCTGGCGCTGCGCTCATTAAAGACTTGGTTTTTTCTGACTACTTTAGTAATTCTGTTATTTCCAAGTTAACAGAACCAATCCCTGTCTTCAAGGAGCACATAGTAAAATAATGATAACAGCCAGAGAGAATTGTGGGTAACATGCTGGGCTCAGAGTTAGGACCTGAGTTCAATCCCTTCCTCAGAAATCTACTGGCTGTGAGATCCTGTTCAAGTCACTTAACCTCTTCCAGACTTAGTCTGTCCCATCTGTAAAACTGAGATAATAATAGTGCCTACCTTGTCACAAATGAAAAAACATATGAAGCACTTTGTAAACCTTAAATTGCCATATAAATGCTATCTATAGTATCATCCTCAAAAAAAAAAAGATTATAAGTGCATAAAAGTAGTACCAGATACTATGAGATCTGATAAGGGAGGGGCAAACCCAACTGGGAAGATCAAGGAAATTTTCATGGAGGCAGTAGTTTGAGTTGAAATTCGAAGGATAAATAATATTGTCATTGGTGGAAATAACAGGATCATTATATATGCACCTCTTTGAACATAACAGAGACTTAACAAATGTTTGTTGAATTTGTTACTGAGCCCCTCCTACCTTGGCTCTCAAAGAATTAGGTCTCCCTGAGGCAGAGATCAGGAAACTTGGAAATCTCCACGGAAATCCTTTTGGCAAAGCAGAAACAATTTACCAAAGTCAGAGGCAGAGAGAGCTCTTGGGTTTAAGCATGTACATAATTCCCATTAGTGTTAATGAGAGCAACACGGCCCTCAGGGGGATAATCGACCCTTTAAGTGCTTCCTTCCCTTCAGTATTCCGCTACCCTATAAGTCATTTCCTTCCTCTTTCACATCCAGTATAAATAGTGGCACATGCATGCATCATTCTAGTTTCTGAATGGACAGTTCCAATACTCTTGCATCATTCCGTAAATGCTGCTAAAGAGAAGCCCCCCCAGCCAAAGGAGGATCTTGGCCACTGGGGTAAATGAGATCTTCATTTGTGAATTTGCTAATAGTCATTGATGTCCTATTTGTAGGACATCATCCCTCATTCAGACCACAGGAGTATGGGAGTTATAGAAAGGGTAGAAGTGGACTTCGTGAAAAAAGGGAGAAACCAGATGGCTGAAGAGGTCAATTATTGGACAGAGAATTCCACTTCTAGATCAGGGGTTGGGTCCTTTTTGTTTGTTTGTCTTGGTTGTTTTGCTTTGGTATTATGAAGAAAGAATAGGCATCTCCTTTCCATACCATCCATATCAAAGAAGAGAAAATTGAAGACATAGTCCCATGCTTCTTCCAAATCTTTAGGGCAATTGGAAGATCTCTTTCTTTTACATTTTGATTCAAAAAAAACTCAAAGAACCCTGATTCAACAATGATTCGTCAATTGCTAACTCGCCATTTTTCTAACTCTCTTGATAACTTATTCTCCATCTACTTTTGTATCACCCAACCAGGTATTGGTTTAGATATACTCTCTAGGAACCAGTGTCACTGAAAGCAGAGACCAAAATATGTCCTGGTAGCTTAAAAGCTGTCTTTGTCTTTTTTTCCAAAATACACACACGCACACATGCACCATTATCAATTGTCTTTGCATGGCTTTTCACCTGAACTACAGGTTGCTTTGGTGCAGGGACTGAAATATTAAGTGAAATGCATGTAAGGAAAATGAACAGTAGAAGATATTGTAAAGGTCCCTTCAAAGTCTACCATTCCTTGAGTTCATCGGCACATTTTTCATAGACTAAACAGGAATAGATATCTAATATTTTTTCTCTTCTTTCTTTCCCTTCCTTCCTTCCTTCCTACCTTCCTTTCTTCCTTTCCTTCTTTCATTTTTCTTTCTTCCTTATTTTTGTCCTTTCTGTCTTAATAACAGAAAGGCAAGGGTTAGACAATGGAAGTTAAGTGACTTGTATAATGATCCTGGGGCATTTGTCAAGGGTCACAGAGTTAGGAAGTGTCTGAGGACAGATTTGGACCCAGGTCCACTTGACTCCAGGTCTGGTGCTCTATCCACTTAGCTAACAAGCTGCCCCAGAACAATTGATTGACTAAAAGTGAAATCTATGGTATAACAGGGAACACTATCATAATAGTGAATACTCCTGGAATAGCCAAAATTCAAGTTACAAAAAACTTAAAGTTAGTTGGGGGATGGGGGGGCAGTATAGAGAGATGAGACTATAATTTTATAATAAAAATACTAACTAGCATTTCTATAACATTTTAAGATATACAAAGTGCTTTACAAATATTATTTTGTTTGATCCTCACAACAACCCTGGACAACAGGTGCTAGTATGATCTGCATTTTACAGATGAGGAATCTGAGGCAAAGAGAAAGAAATGAAATGGCTTGCCTAAGGTCATAAGAAAAGCTAGCTGGCATACTGGATAGAACATTGGGCTAGGAATCAAGAAGACTGATCTTCATGAGTTCAAAATCTGGCCTCAGCCACTAGCTGTGTGACACTGAGCAAGTCACTTAAACCCTGTTTGCCATAATTCCTCCTCCGTCAAATGGGCTGGAGAAGGAAATGACAAACCACTCCAGTATCTTTGCCAAGAAAACCCTCAAAGGGGGGCACAAAGAGTTGGAGGTGACTGAAACAACTGAAAAACAAAGTCATACAGCTAGAAAGTATTTGAAGTCAGATATGATCTCAAGTCTTCCTGACTCTAGACTCAGTGCTCTATCTACTGTGCTATTTAGCAAATATTATCTCATTCAATGCCATATGTTAATCTATTTGCCCATGTCATATAGGGTGTTCTATTCTCATTACCTTGTCACAAAAAAGGAAATGATAACCACCTCCAAAAAAAGAACTGTTGGAATGGGAATGTAGATGAAAGCATACAATTTTTCACTTGCTTATTTGGGTTTTTGTTTGGGGGCTTTGATTTTATATGATTATTCACTTAAAAAATGAACAATATTGACATAAATTTTGCATGATAATACATGTATAACCCAGATGTAATTGCTTGCCAGCTCCAGGAATGAGGAAGGAAGGGAGGAAAGAAGACTATTTGGATCATAAAACTTCAGAAAACTTATATAGAAATTTGTTATTACAAGTAATTCATAAAAAAATAATAAATAGATAAATTACCCCAAAAAAGGAATTAAACAAAGAAAGTCAAAACAAAACAAAAAAGGAAATGAAATTAGTTTACTGTGACTTATTCTTTTTTTTTTTTTATTTTAAACCCTTAACTTCTGTGTATTGACTTATAGGTGGAAGAGTGGTAAGGGTAGGCAATGGGGGTCAAGTGACTTGCCCAGGGTCACACAGCTGGGAAGTGTCTGAGGCCGGATTTTAACCTAGGACCTCTTGTCTCTAGGCCTGGCTCTCAATCCACTGAGCTACCCAGCTGCCCCCTGTGACTTATTCTTGATATAGTCATGCCAATTCTTTGAGATCACCATTTTCTTTGCTAGAAGTTTATTCATTTAATAGGAGTCCAAGTAAAGTCTATAGCTGGCAGATTCCATTTTATCTTT
This sequence comes from Gracilinanus agilis, assembly GCF_016433145.1. NCBI lineage: Eukaryota > Metazoa > Chordata > Mammalia > Didelphimorphia > Didelphidae > Gracilinanus > Gracilinanus agilis. The sequence continues at coordinate 631,911,099 of NC_058131.1, forward strand.
TTTTGAAAATCCAGGCATCAGCTTTTCTGCCTTGTCACACCTGTCCCATCCTCCAGGATCTTTCAAAGATCACTGCTTAGTAATGTTCATGCCAACCAGTTCCCTTGGCACCCTGAAATATACTTCATCTGGCCCTGAAGATTTGAAGATCTTTACTACTATCTTGATGGAGAAGAAAGTGGCAAACCACTCCAGTATCCTTGCCAACAAAATCCCATAGACAGTCACAAAGAGTCAGACATGCCTGAATGACTGAATAACAACAAAAATTTATCTCAAGTTTCAATTCCATTCTAGTCATTTTTTGTTTTATCCTTTCTGGTCCAGAGATCCAGTGACTATGGCATCCTTGCAATTCCTTGAACAAGACACTTCATTTCCACTGGTTGTCCCCTTTATCTGGCATGCTCTCCCATTTTCATCTCTGCCTTCCAGCTTCTGGCTTTCTTCCTGTCTCAATTAATCCTACCTTCTCCAAGAAGCCTTTTCTGTTTTGTCTTAATTTCAGAGCCTTCCCCCTGTCGGTTATATCCTATTTATCTCATATAAAACTTGTTAGCACATAATTATTTGCGTGTCATGTCCACCATTAAACTGTAAACTCCTTGAGGGCAGGTACTGATTTTTCTGTGCTTAGCACAATGTCTAGCACAAAGCAAGGCCTTAATAAATGTTTCTTGGCTAACTGGTATGGGGAAAAAAAAAACAGAAGCAAAATAAAAATACAGTTTCAACTTCTCTCTCCCATCTCTCCCATCCACGATAAGTTTACCCCTTCTTCCATCCTCCTTTGTTCTCTAGTAGAACTTAAAAAAAGATAAAAAACAACTCTACTCTTTCATTTTCTTTTCTTTTCTTTTTTCTTTTTTGCCCCTAGCCTTGCTCACTCTTAGCTTTGTTATTTCTGATACTAATCTTCCAGCATAGCCTAATGCTTATGTATTTATTCTACTTCTTTACCTCTCCTTAATTCCATCTTCTTTGCATGCCTTTTTTAAAAAATCTAAGTGGACTTCTGAATCTCCTGAACACTATGTTTGGACAACTGCCCTTTCTCATTTTTTTATTTCATTTTTTAAAGTCACATATTATGTTTATAATATAATAAATAAAAAAGCAACCTCTGCCTACACAATAGATTAGTAATTTCTCATATGACGTATACTAAAATGGAAAAGCAGTCTCTTTATAATAATAGATTAGACATTTCACATATGATCCTCTTCTTCTGGGGCAGTTAGATAGTAGAATAAGTAGAATGCTGGGCATGGATTCAGGAAGACCTGAATTCAAATCTGACCTCAGACACTTCCTAGCTGTGTGACCCTAAGCAAGTCACTTAACCCTGTTTGCCTCAGTTCCTCATCTATAAAATGAGCTGGAGAAGGAAATGGCAAACCATTCCAATATCTTTGCCAAGAAAATCCCAAATGGAATCATGAAGAGTTGATTGTAACTCACCAATAATGATCTTTTTCTGTTCTTTCTATCTTTAAACATTCATTTTATCTGATATTCACTAAGTTCAATATGTTTTTAATCCAGTCACATATTTTTAGTGTTTTCAATATAAATAAGCACTGAATTCTGTAAAAAGATTTTTCTGCACTTCTTAATATGATCAAGTAGTTTTGTTATAGGATTTATATGTTTTATTGTGCATTATTTTCCTAATATTGAACCACTCTTACATCTCTGGTATAAATTCAACTTGATAATAATTATATGTTACTATTGTCTAAAGAATTGTTCAGCCCCACTAAATTCTGGAAAACTAAAAAAGAAAGGTTATTACCTGCATTGGTAGAGAAGTAGCCACCCCAAAACCTTGAATTCTTGAAGAAGTATATCTGTCAATCCTTCCTGCTATATGTAAGTTCTAAGAAGGCAAGCATTATCTCTTCTATAATCTCAGTACCACCTTCAGCATCTAGCACAGTACTTTCCTCAACAGAGGTCAAATAACTCTGTCAAAAAAGAAATGAGTTTCATCTGGTAGGGTTAATAAATGCTTGTTGGATTGAATTGACTCATATTCAACCTCAAAATTTCTTTTTCCTCAATAACAGATTTTTTTTGTCCTTTCTGAATTATTCTGGTAATTGCTTTGCCTTTCCCCTTCAACTCATGGCAAAAGATTGAACTTTAGAGATCTCCTATAACCAGGGAAATGGCAATAAATTCATTCATTGAAGCCTATTTACACTTCTGTTTTCATCTGTAATCATTTGTTTGGTTTGACTATACTTATTGCTTCCTACTCTAAGAGATAATGTTATAATAGGAATTTGAGGACTGAGTAGTATTCTAGGATTTGTAATTTAAAGAGGCAATAATTCTCTCATACAACAATGACCATGATTTGGACTTTCTTGATTTTTAACCCAGAAGGGGAGCTTTAGTTATGCTGGAGACTTTAAAAAAATATACACATAGCCTTCAAGAGTGATATTATAAGGAAATCAGGGGAACATAGAATAGTTTACCTGTCAGATCTATGGAGAAGGGAAGAATTTACGACCAAACCAGAGACAGAGAACGTTACAAGATGTTAAATGAATAATTTTGATTATATTAAATTAAAAAGGTTTTGTACAAATGAAACCAATGCAACCAAGATTAGACGAGAAACAACAAACTGGAGGAAAAATTTATAACAAATTTCTCTGATAAAGGTCTCATTACTTAAATAGATAAAGAACTAAGTCAAATTATAAGAATCCAAGTCATTCCCCAATTGATAAATGGCCAAAGGATATGAATAGGCTATTTTCAGATGAAGAAATCAAAGCTATCAATAATTACAATAGAAAATTATCTAAATCCCTCTTGATTAGAGAAATGCAAATTACAATTCTGAAATGCCACCTCACACCTATCAGACTGGCCAATATGAGAGTAAAGGAAAATAACAAATGTTGGAGGGAATATGGCAAAATTGCTGGTGGAGTTGTGAACTGATCCAACCATTCTGGAAAGCAATTTGGAACTATGCCCAAAGGACTATAAAAGAATGCATTCCTTTCTTTTGATCCAGTAATACTACTACTAGGTCTGTATCCCAAAGAGTTAAAAAAAATGGGAAAGCTTCTGTTTGTAAAAAAATATTTATAGTTGTGCTTTTTGTAGTGGCAAAAAATAGGAAACTAAAAGGATGTCCTTCAAGTGTGGAATAACTGAACAAACTGTGGTATAGGATGGTGATGGAACACTATTGTGTTAGAAGGAATGATGAACAAGATGATTTCAGAAAAAACTGGAAAGATCTACATGAACTGGTGCACAGTGAAATAAGCAGAACCAGGAGAATATTATACACAGTAACTGAAATATTATGGAACAATCAAATGTGATAGACTTTGCTACTAACAGCAATACAATGATCCAAGACAATTCTGAGGGACTTATGAAAAAGAATACTGTCCATCTCCAGAGAAAGAACTGTTGGAGTTAAACTGCAGATGAAAACATATGATTTGTCATTTGTTTATTTTGGTATATGATTTGGGGATTTGGTTTATAAGATTATTCACTTACAAAAATGAATAATATAGAAAAATGTTTTGCATAATACATGTAAAACCCAGATTGAATTGTTTGTCAGCTGGGGGGGAGGGAAGAAAGGAGGAAGACAAAATAAATTGTATAGCTTTGAAAAAGTTATGTGGAAATTTCTTATTAAAATAAAATGAATAAATTTGAAAAAAAAAAAGGGGGGGGGGGTGTTGACTGAAAGGAAGAAGTGGATAAACTTGACCTAACAAGCTAAAATGGAAAACATTGGCAGTACAGGAAGGACAACCAAGAGAAGAAACTAAAAGAAGAAAATCCAAAAGGAAGCAGAAGCTATAGCAAAAAAGAGAGAGATCAATGTAGGCTATTAGGCCTATGTCAGACCCTTGGAGCAGAGAACTAGAGCTAAAGCTACTTGTAAATCCATCCTTTACAGGACTAGGGGAAGTTTAAAAAAAATCTGCTCTTTCTCCAACTTCCTCTCCCTGTGCCTGTTAAATAATATACACTAATATAGTCTGTACTTGTCTCTTACCTAAATATTTTCTGTATCCCAACCTTGCCTCAAATAAGAGAGACCAAGGATTAGCTAGAGAAAAGCAAAAATTTTAATTAGGGCAAAGAGCCAAACTTCACTTTGGCAGTTAGGAATTTTCTTAATGGGGGCTCTGAGCTATTATGACTGATATAAATTATACACAGCAAAGAAGGGTACCACGTGAAACTTGAGTGTCATCATGTTGTCCCTGGGCTAAAAAGGGAACTGTAGCAGTTTGGCTGTCTAAACCTCCAGAAAAAAAGGGTGGAAGCCAATGAGAAGATCTTCTCCAAGAGCCTGGAAAGGATTTGGCTCTGTCCTTACCCAGCAAGGAAGGAGGAGCAGAAAGAATCAGTCAACTTTCTACATTCCCAAGAGATTCCCAAGATGTTTCAGTATGATTATATTTCACATTGTACTTTTATCCACTGCACCACCTATGATAACCACAATAATAAATAATACATATAGCACTTTAAAGTTTATTAAAGTGAGATATTTATTACATGTTCCCATTTTACAAATGAGGAACCTGAGGCTGACAAGTCAAGTGATTTGCCAATGGCAACTGAGCTAGTAAACATCAGAAGTTGGGATCTAAAACCCAGATTTTCTGACTCCAAATCCAGCATTGATCTACATGCCAACACTTCAACCATGTCTCAAGGTCTTCGTTAGGCCATCTGTAAAATGAGGGGTTTGGACCAGATTGTCACTTACACTTCTAACATTTTTCTTAATCATACATCCATCCATCTTGCATTTTATAGGACCGGTTTCAGTCGACATTTTCACAGAATTACAGTTCTCTAGAAGGCATAGCCCATTACTTGAGCTAACATATCATTCTCCTTCACAACAGAACTGCAAACAGGCCCCTAATGAATGCATTTGCTAATAGCTATTCCCTGTTTGCAGACTTTAACCGGAGTTCAGTGTTTAACCTGACAAAGAAGACAGTTTTCTGGAGTATCACCAACAGCTCCTTTGAAAGGACAAGAAGATTCCTTGGGGATGTGGCTGTCTGATATGTTGGAGTTTTCACAATTAGGCTCTGAATGAGGCTCCCTGCTCACCCCACAAAAGCCCAGCTTTCCCCATCTCCCAGCTCCAATTTTTTTTTTAAAAAAGCTTCCATTTCCGCGGAGCTTAGTGAAGACAACCATCTGAGTTTTCCCTTGTCACTGGTCTATTTGTTACCCCATTAGTTAATTGAGTTATTACTATACTGTGACATAAGTGCACATAATTTTTTATTTCACTGAAGCAAGCATTCTTTCCATGGTGAAAACACCAGGTTTCTCCAGGAAGCCAGGGCTGAAATGCATTTTACTTTGAAACATGCTTTCCCATTAGAACCCAGATGTGCACAGCCCTAAGTCCCTATGCAGGCTTTCTCTGAAATGTAACTTGGTTTGCAAAAGGGCAGGCTGCAAACCAAGTTTTCCTCTGTCATGTGAAAAGGATTGCCTTGAGATATCAAAAACCCATTATAGCCAAGCCACATCCTGGCTTTCCCATAAAGGGAAGGAGGATTACAGGTCCTAATCTTCACATCTGTTCTTACATGGGGAGGGAGGGGGAAAGAGAGAGAGAGAGAGAGAGAGAAGAGAGAGGAGAGAGTCAGACAGACAGACAAACAGACAGACAGACAGAAAAAGAGAGAGGAGAGAGAGACAGAGACAGAAAGAGACAGAGAGGGAAGGAGAGAAAGAGGGAGAGAAAGGGAGAGAGAAAGAGGGGAGAGAAGGGAGAGAAGGAGAGCAGAAAGAGGGAAAAGAGAGGGAGAGAGAAAGTCAGAGACACAGAGAGAGGGAGGGAGAGAGAGAAGAGACAGAGATAGAGACAGGGAGAGAGCTATGACCTAATTCTCCAGATATAATGTCCACAAAATGGACAAGACTGGCACTATGAGAAAGATGAAACTTGATTTAATTGACATTTGATAGCCCCTTTCCTATAGACAAACGTGCCCCCATGATTCCTTTCCCTTACTGGAAGACTACTTCAAGGCAGGGTGTCAGATGGCCTGAGAATTCAGGAGTATCCCATTCTTTTGTTTTGCCTTCCTCTGGGTTTCTGTCTCTCCTTCTTCCTCTCACTTTGGCTCTCTTCCTTCCTCACAGCATTTCTTTCATAACATCTGATCTTTTCTCTTGGTGCCCTGCCCAGTAGTCTCCTCACTTCATCCAGTCGACCTCAGTCTTTTGCCAAGTAGTACCATCTGCCTAAGATACCCTTAGAAAAGCAGTATGGATATGGTTAAAAAAAGTACTAGACTTGGAGTCAAGAGAGCTGAGATAGGTCCTCTCTTGGCCTCAGTTTCTCCATCGGCAAAATGAGTATGATAATCCTTGCACTATCCTACCTTATAAGGTACTTAGGAGGCTTACATGAAACAAAGTATGTAAAGTATGGCATGGAAATAAGATAAAGGGGTAAGGGACCTGCAAGCAGGGACTTCAAGGTAGTGACCAAGGGACTTGGGACAGGGCTATGGAAAGAACACTGGAGAATAGAAATGTGGGGAAAGGGCTCTGGAAAGCAGCTCCTGGGGGTTCCTGGGACTGACCCTCCTTCAGCTATTCATCTACCCCAAATTGATCCATGCTTGGGTAGAACACATATCCTTCCAGTGTGGAACTTGAACCCACATCTTCACACCGCTCAGTGATCATTTTGTTTTTGCACTTGCATCCCCCTAACATGGAACCTGGCACAGAGTAGGTGATTAATAAATACTTGTGGATGGATTGAATCCTTCTCACCTTGTCTTCCAACACACACACACACACACACACACACACACACACACACACACACACACACACACACACACACTCTTGCTAGGTCAAGTGAAAAGGCTCTCCTAGCCAGCTGTCATCACTCTTCCCGTGCCCAGCATTTGAGCTGGCAGCTGAATTGATTTAAGTTATAGGATCCCTCATGCTGGGAAGTTGGGGGAAGGGAGAACTGGTGGCAAGAGAAAAATCTGCTTTCCTCCCTCCCCACAACTTGCTCCATTGAAGGTGGGAAGAGGATGTAAACTCATGACAGCTTTGGTCCCAGATCAAGCCTGGGTTCTCGACCCCTACACTTGCCTCTTCCTTGGACTGAGCACCACCCTGGCCATCTTCCTCTGTCAACTAGAGCTAAGACATCCCTTGCTCATTTCTGCAACCCATGCAGACCAGGTTAACTCTTTCCCTCCAGAAACCCTATAACAGGGCACTGACAATAAAGATTACTGTGGTTTGGAAGAATAAGAGGAGATGAAATCTGGATTCAACCATCACTTATTTCATGAAGGACAGGGCAGTGATGTGTAGTGGAAAGCATGTTAAATTCCCAGAGCCTAGATAGAGTCACAGATCCAATTTGATTACTGGCTGTGCTATTTAATAACCTGTACGACTTTGGGTAAATCACTTAATCTAGAAGGCCTTTAAAGTTTCTCGTTCTAGTTGGATGACCCTATGATACAGCTGAAGGATGAGTTATACCTGGCAGAATGGTTAGCTCATGGGGCAGGTGATGGGAGGGTTATAGAGAGCATTCCAGTATCCCTCTCCCTCCTGGCTTTCCTGGCTTCCTTCAAGTCTCACCTAAAATCTTACCTTCAAAAGGAAGCTGTTCCTGACTCCCCCTCCTGCTAATAACATCCTTCTATTGACTATTTCAATTTATCCTCTATATTGGAAATATAGATTGATTGAACAGAGTAGTTTATGTGTTTCTCCCATTATACCATGAGCTCCTTAAGGGACTGCCTTTTGCCTTTGTACCTTCTGCACTGAGTGCAATGGTAGATGCCTAATAAATGCTCATTAATTGACTGATCTAAAGTAGAGAGGAACCGTTTGAGAATCTGGTTGCCTTGCTGTGTGTGTGTGTGTGTGTGTGTGTGTGTGTGTGTGTGTGTGTGTGTGTGTGTGTGTGTGTGTGTGTGTGTGTGTAGGACAATTTCAATCAGAGAGGAACTCAATAAGGACAGAAAAAGAAGGGCCTTGAACATGAGGCAAGGAATCCAGGGATGTTGTGAGGTTCAAATGAGATCATGGCAATAAAGCACTCTGCAAACTATTTACTATTATTACTATTTTTTTTTAGCCTCTAGTCTGGTGATGACTTCATTCTCTGAGCTTTCTACTGAACTGCTGAGTTCAAACAGTGTTTCTAGAATACTAGTGGGATGTGCTGGTAAATATTTAACAACTAGGCTCTCCAAACATATACACACAGACTTATAAATTTAATCTACATTATTAACACTTTCTCAAGTCTAGACCACCAACAGAACAATAAATAAATCCCTGATTTGTACAGGGACTACCATTTCTGACATGTAAATGTTCACACTGAAAATTTAACCATCAGCTCTCCAAGAACTCTTCTGAAGGGCAGCTAGATAGCACAGTGAATAGAGCAGCCTGAAGTCTGGAGGACCTGAGTTCAAATAATAGCCTCAGACAGCTTTCAAACTGTGTCACCCAAGGCAAATCACTTAACCCCAATTGCCTAGCCCCGTACTGGAACCAGTACTTAGATTCTAAGACAGAAGGTAAAGGTTGAAAAAATAAAAGAAGATATGAGTAAGTGGCAAATCTCATACTCAAGCCCACTTCCTTGGTCCAAACCCAAAGCTCTTCACACTATACCATTTCACCTCAACAAAACATTTACTGGGTGTCTGTCAACTGTTCTGTTTAAGAGTAAGCCTTAGTCCTACTGTAGTTTTTTGGGGTAGTCAGGGCAGGAATCCATAGATGAAACCTGTTAAAACACATACACAAATATTTATAGCAAAATTTTTTTTGTAGAAACAAAGAGCTGGACATAAAAGAGGTTCAGAAATCGAGGAATGGCTGAATAAATTTTGGCAAATGAATATAATAGAATACTATTAGGGAATCAGAAGTGATAAATCTGCTGTTTCTGCCATTAGACTATAAACTCCTTGAGAGGAGGGACTGGTTGTTTTGGGACCATTCTTTGACTGGCCAGCACTTAGAACAGTGTCTGGCCCATAGGAAAGCCCTTAATTGATGCTCATTGAATAACAGATCCAAAGAAATAAAGGAAGCATTATATAAATTGATGTAGAGTGAAATGAGGAGAACCAGGAAAACAAATTACAAAATGGCAACAACAATAATATGAAGGGAAAGCTTTTTTAATAGACCCAGAACCCTGATCAAAGCAAGGAAAAATGGGAAAGACTAGTTAAGAAAACATATCCCCTACTCTTCACGGAGAGCTAATAGAGGCAGAATGAGATATGTATTCTTACATAGTTGATTTTTTTGTTTTGTTTGTTTGATTTTTACTCAACTACGCATATTTGTTTTGAAGGAAAGGCTTCACTTATTGGGTAAGGGTGGCAGATGTGGAGATTAAAATTAATATCCCCAAATACTAAGTATTATATTTTATAAAGTTTATTAATAATAACTAAAGTAAGACAGCTATCTAATCCAGCCCCCTTGTGAGAGCAAAAGAGGAAAAGAGAGGCAGAGCTTCAGAACTTATAAAAACATGACCACGCAAATGTGGACAAAGGGGAAAGCATTCTGGGAAATACAGAAAGGAATTTTGGGTAATGTAGTTTTAGGGGTGCAAGATATTTCTAACTATATACAGATATAGGGCAGGGAAAGATGCTCCCCGAAAAGCATCAACAAAACCATTTTTATATACACAGAAGGAAAAAAAACTGCCTAACGGGACACAAATTGAACAGTTTTGTTACTGCATTGTTAAATGTAATATGTGTTTGTGTTCATTGTGTTGTGTTGTATTGCCAGCTTGGGAGCATAGTGGTGCATAGAATGGTGGGTCCAGAGTCAAGAGGACTCAACTTCCTGAGTTTAAATCTAGCATCAGACACTTATTCTCTGTGTCACTCTTGGCAAGTCACTTAAACCTATTTGCCTCAGTTCCTCAACTATTAAAAAAATAGCTAGAGAAAGAAAAAGCAAACCACTCCAATATCTTTGTTAAGTAGACCTCAAATGGGGTCACAGAGAGCTGGACATGATTGAAACAATTCAACGACAAAATTATATATATAAAACTTAAGGAAAAAAATTGTAAGGCCAAGTTCAGAGTTTCTTATACAGCAGGTCTCTTTCTTGTTCTCTTTTTGCACATGCAAGTATTTATTGGCAATTAAGTTCACAATTAAAAAAGAAAAAATCCATGAAAAAATTCATATTTAGATAGTATTTCAAGGTTTATATATAAAAAAAACTTCCTCACAGTAACCCTATGAAGTAGATGGTATAATATAGTAATTCCCATTTAACAGATAAGGAAACTGAGGCTGAGAGAGATTAAGAGGCTTGCCTAAGGTGTCTAATAAAAATGGTATGGCAGAAGCCAAAATTCAGCTCTTCTGAGGCAAGACCAATATTTTTCTCATTATTACAAAAGGCTTCTCCACCTACATACTGTCCATTGCATTATGTAAGAAAATTAGGGTAGGATCTAAGGGCAGATTAGGGCACGAAAAATTAGGGGATGAGGAGAACGAAGAAATGAGAAAAAGGAGGAGGAGGAAGAGAAGGAAGAATCTTTTAAAATTATAATATTTTAGTGAAGCTTTGTAAGCACAATGAATAGAGTGCTAAGCCTAGAGATCCTGGGTTCAAATCTGCCCCAGACACTTTCTAACTATGTGAACCTGGGCAAGTATTTAACCGTGATTGCCTAGCCTTTACTGTTCTTCCATCTTAGAATAGATACTAAGAGAAAAGGTAAAGATTAAAATAATAACGATAATATTTTATTTTTCCCAATGACACATAAACACATTTTTAATTTTCATTTTCTAAGATTTTGAGTTATAAATTCTATTCCTTCCCACTCCAGATGTTAAGCAATTTGATATAGGTTATACATGTGATATCATGCAAAACATATTTGCATATTGGTCATTTTGAGGAATAAGAATAATAAAACTCACAAAGAAAATAAAATGAAAAATGATATGTTCTGATCTTCATTTGTACCCATCAGTTCTTTCTCTGGAAGTAGACAGCATTTTTCTTTCTTTTTTTTTTAACCTTATATTCCATCTTAGAATCAATACTATGTATTGGTTCTAAGGCAGAAGAGTGGTAAGGGCTAGGCACTGGGGGTTTAGTGACTTGCCCAAGGTCACACAGCTAGGAAGTGTCTTGAGGCAGATTTGAACCCAGAACTCTAGACCTGGCTCTCAATTCACTGAGCCACCTAGCTGCCCCCAGAATTTTTCACCATAAGTTCTTTTGAATTCCCTTGGATTGGGAGCAGCTGGGTAGCTCAGTGGATTGAGAGTCAGGCCTAGAGACAGGAGGTCCTAGGTTCAAATCTGGCCTCAGACACTTCCTAGCTATGTGACCCTGGGCAAGTCACTTGACCCCCATTGTCCACCCTTACCACTCTTCCACCTAAGAGCCAATACACAGAAGTTAAGAGTTAAAAAAAAAGAATTCCCTTGGATCATTCTGTTACTGAGTCATTCACAGTTGCTCATCACAAAACATTACTGTTACTATGTACAATGTTCTCCTGGTTCTATTTATTTTCCCTTTGTATCAGTTCATGTAATCTTTCCAATCTTTTTTTTTTAAATCACCCTGCTTATCATCTCTTACCATACAATAGCACTCCATTACAAAAACATATCTCAGCTTGTTCAGCTGTTCCAGTTGATGGACGTTCCCTCCTCCCTCCCCCCAAAAATAGCTGCTATAAGTATTTTTGTATAAACAGATCTTTTTCCCTTTAAAAAAAATTTCTTTGGGATATTCTTAGTAGTTGCATGATTAAATCAAAGATTATGCACAGCCCTTTGGGCTTAGTTCCAAATTGTTCTCCAGAATAGTTGGATCAGTTCACAAATCCCCCAACAGTGTATTAGTGTCCCAATTTTTCCACATCTCCTCCAACATTTTCCTTTTCTGTTATATTAGCCCAATTTTTATAGGTGTTAGGTAGTATCTCAGAGTTATCTAATTTGCACTTCTCAAGTCAATAATGATTTAGAGCATTTTTTATATGACTGTAGATAGCTTTGATTTCTTTATCTGAAAAGTATCTGTTCATATTCTCTCATCACTTGTCAATTGGGAAATGACTTGTAGTCTTATAAATTTTACTCAGTTCTTTTATATTAGAGAAATGAGTTCTTTATCAGAGCCACTTGCTGTAAAAACATTTTCCAAGTTTCCTACTTTCCTTTAAAAAAACTTACCTTCTATCTTAGAATCAATAATATGAATTGGTTCCAAGGCAGAAGAGTAGTAAGGGCTAGGCAATGGGGGTTAAGTGACTTGCTCAGGATCACACAGCTAGGAAGAGTCTGGGGCCAGATTTAAATGCAGAATCTTCCATCTCTAGGCCTGGCTCTCAAATCACTGAGCTACCTAGCTCTCCCCTTTCTGCTTTCCTTCTAATCTTGGTCAATCTTTTTAATTTAACATAATCAAAATTATCCATTTTACATCTCCTAATACTTTTTCTCTTGCTTGATCATAAATTCAAGAAGAATCTTCCAACAATTTAGACTACAAGTAGTGATTCTCAAACGCCTGAGGGCAGGCTTTCTGCTGATTTCACTCAAGCATATGTGATGAATTCTGCCTCTAGAGACATATTTTGACTAAAGGGTGACTGAAATACTCCAAAGTTCACTCCAAGTTCTCTCCAGTCCTAAATAGGAAACATACATATGCTCACGTAACAGCACAAGGGAAAACACACAACTTATTTTCATTGCACAATAAAAAATCCCTGAATTAGTCAAACAATAAGATCACATTGCCTCTTGCATCATGCCAAGTTTGGAGCTAGGGGAACAGATGTGAAATCCATCTTGTCCTTCTGACCATGGGGAAAAAAAGTTTTCCAGAAAGGGGGGGAAAAAAGGAAGCAAAAGAAGAAAGATCACTTTTACTTTCCAGCTTTGCAGACCAAGACATTTGGAAAGAACACCATAAATTCAGTCCATAACAAAGCATGCTCTTAACGAGCTAGGGCTGCCTCTGTTGAGCTTTCTTGGCCCAGCATGATTTCATGCTCCAGTCTCTGATTAACTGAAATCTTTCTGGGAAATGCTTCCACGTGGACAGGCATGGAAGGCAAGCAAGTCCATCATTTTCAAAAAGGGGGCTCCTAAAGCTAATCTCAAGCCCTGTAGGCTGAGCCCAAATCAGTCTATGGGTACAATAAGCATGACTGGATGAGTATGATTCTGCTTGAAAATGCCTTAAAATGGGTCTCAATATTATTAAGTTTTCAACCTTTGGGAGTCTTCCAAGCTCAGTGTGCACATACTGGGATCCTTTAGCCTTTAGCCTGAGCACAGTTCTGGTCTGCCACAATCATTCTTGGCTTGCAGGTAAAGACAAGCCACTAGGGGAGAAAATGTATTTATTATTTTGATTTATAAAAGCATGCCCAGTGCTTAGGCTTCTGGGTACACATGCTTTAAAAATGACACTTATTACAATAAATAATACAAATGAGACTGCTTTGCCAAGGGGAAAAAAAGCTGATTTTTAAAAAATGACTTGGTCTTATTTATGCTACCAACCAGATTGTTGCTGAACAGTAACAGTAAATTTTGGAGTTGTTCCTGCAATGTCAGAGAGGGAAGGAGTCAAGGTGAATGATGGGAAATCTCAAGGTATTCGAAAAGCAGTAAATGGAGAGAAGGAAACAGAATGGTATTCTGCTTCTCTAATCCTTGCTCATCCTACTTATATTTGTCTAAATATAAGATATCTATTATAAGATTAATGTAATATAATAATGATATGGTATAACATGACATAACCATGTTATCATATAGTATAACATGATATAATGATACCATGTAATATAATATATATAACATGACATAACATTATATTATCCTATAGTATAACTTGATATAATACCATGTAATATAATATGATATAGTATAACATGACATAATGATACCATGCAATATAATAAGATATAGTATAACATGACATTACAGCGTGTTATCATATTATATAATATGACCTAATGATACCATATAATATAATTTCTGCATTGTAACATGATGTGATAGGATATGATACAATTTTAGATGCAATGTAGTGTGGGATGATACAATACAAGATGATATGATACAATATGGCATGATAGTTTATAATTCCATATATAGTAACCCTTTTTTCCTGCCCAACTCACTAGTTTTTTTGTACATGCTTTGAAGAACAGCTGTTAGCCATATCTCTAAGTAGGAATTTATGTGCCTGGGTATCACCAACTATTTCTAGGGCAAGCAGCATAAAGTATTCCCTCAGCTGAGATAGAAAGATGGGTACCACTCCATAGTAGGAAGAAGGGAAAACAAAGATCCTTGGATATCAGGAGCTGCTAGGAAAGTTGCCATGAGGTTGGGGGAAGGAGGTAAGGGGGTAAGGAAAGAGTTTGCCCTAACCTGCCATATGGTAGCCTTGAATTTTACTTAATTCTTCTTGCTAACTAGATGCTACATTCTCCTGTTTTTACCTTGCAGAATGACTACAAGTAAATTCAGCAACCTATGGCAAAGCTCTGGCCACCCTTCCCTAGTAATAATGGCCCCTGATATAACTCCTTTCCATGATTTATGTAGGATCTTCTTTTTCCTCTATTTTTATACTCACATTCAAGGTGTAAGTGATAGTGTGTTGTAGTAGATCGAGTCCTGGCTTAGGAATAAATATATATAAATATATAAATATTTATTTTATAAATTTATTTTATATATGTTTATGCATTCATACATTTCATTTATTATTTATATATTTGTGTGTGTTTATGTTATTATTTGTTTTATATGTAATATATTTTTATATTATTGTCTATATATGTTTATATAGTTATGTGTTTATGTGTTTTATGTATTCATAAATAAATATAATAAGAATATTTGGAGTTAGGAGTTTGAGATTCCCTTTGTGCCCCTACATTCAAACTGTGGGAGACAGTTTGGGGTAGGAAATGCTGTTCTACATTTGAGGTGATCATTTCAAAGGCCCAGTGCTGGAGAGAGGATCAACCTCGCCTTCATTTCCCCAAACAATTAGCAGCAAATGCTCTCTAAGTAGATGGTTATTTGATGAGTTTTCACCATCGCACAACTAGAATGTGAAAGCAGAGCCTATATATCTTATAGCTTATATATCTATATCTAAAGGAGATTTAATGCTTATATATCTATACCTTATATATCTTATATCTAAAGGAGATTTAATGAAGGATATAATACAGTTGGCCAGGTCCCAAGATGGCAGAGAAAGGTACTGATCATACGTGACTGCCTCTGATGTGTCTTCATTGTCAGCTTCTGTCTTTGTGGCATGCAGACAACATAGAATCACAGGACCACAAATTTATTGCTCAAAGAGACCTGGAAAGTCATCTTGGAATTTTCAGCAGTGATCTCCAGCAGCAGTCCATCTCAGGCAGAGAATGATTTGAGGTTGGATTGGTCTTACTTAAATGCAGGAAAAGAAGAGCCTTTCTTCTTAAAGTAGTTATCAGCCAAGGTTGACCATCTTTCTGGCCTTAAAGCTTTGGGGAGATCTGATCAGCTAAGGCACCTGCAGCTGAGTTCATGCTTAGTCTTTCTAAACCCACATTTGACTTTTTGAGCATCCCAACCTAGTCACACATTCAATACCTTTGGTGACTTTAGACACAGATGACTTGTAACTGAATGAGAAGAAGACCTGTATTAGGATGATATATTCATATTCAGTAATGTTGGGAGGTGGCTCTTGTTCAATTAGGACAGACTGGTCTATTCGAATACTAATAATTATCCTGCAAATGACCTTGGAAGAAGCTACCATGATTCAAGTCATGGGAATGGGGGAGAAAGGAAAAGGAAAAATATGGTAAGCCTTCTTGAAAACATTAGTTAAGATCTACTTAAAATAAAACTATGAATTCAACATTCTACCAGAAATGATCATAATGCACTATTCTACATAAAGTATTTTTTCTACTTAGAAAAGAAATCTCTGGGGGCAGCTGGGTAGCTCAGTGGATTGAGAGCCAGGCCCAGAGACAAGAGGTGTCCTGGGTTCAAATTTGGCCTCAGACACTTCCTAGCTGTGTGACCCTGGGCAAGTCACTTCACCCCCATTACCTAACCCTTACCATTCTTCCACCTTGAAACCAAAACACAGTATTGATTCTAATATGGAAAATAAGGGTTTAATAAAAAAGAGAGAGAGTGAAATCTCAAAATGGAGGTGGCACTGGTAGTTCCAGAATACAATCAATAATGAATAGATCTAATTAAGCACAGTCTTGTTCCTTCCCTTATTCTTAATTCTAGTGGCATAAATGCCTACATTATTGCTCATTCTCTAATTATAAATTGAGGCACAGTGCTCACAAAAGGTACTGGCCAATTAAAAAAAAAAAAAGGTATCCAGGACACATGGAATACTGGTCATCCTCCATATCTGGAATGTTTTCTCTCCTCACCTCAGTCTCTTTACTTCCTTAACTTTCTCCAAAACTCAACTCAAATTACACCTTCTTTAAGAGAGACTTTCTAGTGTTCTTCTCTGCCCTGTCCACCATCACACATACATTGCAAGTGGCTTCCCTCCGGAAATACTTCCCATTTACAATGTATGTATTTTACATAACTGTTTGCATTTTGTCTTCCCCATTAGACTGTGAGCTCCTACTTGTCAAAAATCATGTTTTTGCCTCATATTCCCAGGGCTTAACACAATGCCTGGCATATAAAGTAAATAGAAAATAGATAAGTGCTTGTCGATTGGTTGAGTAGGAGTGATATTACTAATAGTACACATATAAAGCACTTTAAAGTTTACAAGGTACTTTCTAAGTAAGTAACTTGTAAGGTATTTGTAAGGTAAGTAAAACAAAATATTATCATCCCTATTTTATAGATGGCAAAACTGAGTAAGTGATTTGCCCAGGTTCACATAGCTATTGAGCATCACAGCCAGCATGTGAACCTCGCTCTTCTGGCTCCAAGTCCAATACCTTTTCCATTAAGCCTGGACTCAAGAAACCTGGGTTCTCACTCCCAACCTCACCACCAACCAGCTACGGGACCCTGAATAAGTCTTGTCAGTTCTCTCAACCTACAAAATAAGGAAGGTTTCTCAGATGATTCTAAGAGATCCTTCTAACATATTATGATTCCATGAGTTGGCAAGCATAGAGGTAAAGATGGATGCCTTAATGTGGCCACTGACTTGCCTCAATGTTGTCACAAGCAAAAATCTGTGGTTATTTAGAACCAGATTGAAATCTTTACCTCATCTTTATTACTGTTAAAGACTTTGAGATCATTGAGACACAGCGTGGTACAGTGGAAAAACCGCTGAGTTTGTAATCAGAAGACCTAATTCAAATCTAGGCGCTGCCATTTTTTTAATTAAAATTTTTTTATTTAATTAATTCATTTAGAACATTTTTTCCATGGTTATAGGATTCATGTGCTGTCCCTCCCCTCTTCCCACCCTCTCCCATAACCGACACAGAATTCCACCGAGTTTTACATGTGTCATTGATCATTTTTTTTTTTTTTAGCTATATTACCTTGGTCAAGCTAGTTAACCTATTTAGGCCTCAGTTTGCTTATCTGTAAAATATCAGACTAGATGACCTCTAAGGTCCCTATCAATTCTAAACCTATTATCTTGATTAATTAAGAGGAAAACTTGAAATACAAGTTAAGGAGGGGCCTATGGTAGGTGAATGACTTAAAATTTTTCCCAAATTAAGCCAAGAAATATAATTAAGAGTGCCTTCTAATGAAGCCAAAACCCAGCAATGATGCTCTTGTTCCAGAGTTAGAGAAAATTTCAGTCTTAACTGCACCTTCAGAATGGAGAAAAACAGCCTCCAATCAGGGCAGCTTTCTACAGTAGGGGGGAAAAAAACACTGGATTTGGAGTCAGAGGGCCAGGATTTAAATCACAATGGATTTCAAGTCATTCTTGATGGTGCACCTTTTTGGGCAAATTACTCTCTCCTCTGACTCAGGTTCCTCCTTTGAAAAATGAAGGGTTTAGATTGGGTGACCTTTAAAGTCCCTTCTAGTCCTACGTCTATGAGCCTTTGATGTATGGAAAAGAATTGTAGGGGTCATCTAGTCCAACCCATCTTCACATGCCCAACACAAGAAGACCCTTAACGGATCTCTCACGAGTGGCCACTCCATCTCTATCTGAACACCTCTAGGCACAAGAAATTCACTACCTTATAAAGAAATCAATTCCATCTTTTTTTAGACTACTCTGGCTTAGAAAATTCTTCCTTACATTAAGCTGAATTCTGCTTCCCTTATAACTTCCACCCACCGGTCATAATTCTCCCCTCTGGGGAGCAGAGAGCAAAAGAAATCTAATCCCTCTCTTATGGGACAAAAAATTGCTAGAAAGTGAAGGTTTCAAAGTTCTCAGTCTCCATTATCATTTCTCCTGGGGGTGAAAAAAAAACAATTAATCATCCTTTATACTAAAATCTCCAAAAAGGGTATGTAAATGTGCATCTGCATATGTACATGTACCTGTGTATATGTGTTTGTAAGTGTGTGAGTATATGAGTGTATTTTGTATTTGTGCATGTATATGTATGTTTTGTGAGTGTATGTATGCATGTGTGTCTTTGTATTGGCATGTGCATATGCTTGTGAAGAGCTGGGTCCTGTTAAGAGGGAGGAGTGTGACTGCTGGCTGTACTTCTGGCAGGTGTCAAGGCACAGTCACACATCACCCAAGACAGGCCATTTAATTCATCTAGGCAGAGGTAAACTCCTCAGAAGATAATCATTGTCATACTATTTCTGTAAATGACCTTGATGCATAGAACCAGCGGGTGACAGTTCTGAGAATTACTATGTTCCCTCCATGGGGTTGCCCAGGGATTTCAGAGGAAAGATATGAAATTATTAGAAGGCAGCAGGAATTATAGCTTTGTGTGTGTGTGTGTGTATGTTTTCATGTATGTGAACCTATCTACATGTGTGTCTATCAAATCTACATTTGGCCCTGAGCAAATCCCTCACCTCTCCAGCCCTTTGTCTTTCTGCTTAAAAGTACGGAGGAGAATATTTGTGTATAATTTACCTGGACTTGTGGTGTGTCAATGGTGTGTGCCGAGGTTCCTCTGAATGGCTCACAGAGTGAGTGGTAAATATTTTTTATAAGTCTGATGTGATTTTATTGATGTAGAAAATTCCCATGGAGGAACTTCTTTCTATCAATGCCCAACTGACACTCTTAGAGGTGTGAAGAGGGAGTTTCATCCCTTCCTCCTCCTGGATTGCCCAACCCGGTTCATCCTATTTTGTGAGCCATCCCTATGTTCCACACAGGGAGGTGTGCCAGATTCCGACAGATAAGAGGGGTGGGTGGAGACTTGCCCTTCTCTTTACTTCCCTGAATGCAGCATGAGAGGGTGGATGGAGGATCATGCAGGGAGGATCAATACGCGGTCAGACTTAAGTTACAAAATAGTCTTTAAACTTCTATTTGCTTTCTTTTATTTCAAGTGATTATTAATAAACTCTATGGAAAATAAGAACCTGGAGTTATTAATGTAACTCTAACAGAGGGTTGAGGGCACTGAGAGTTAAGTAACGTGTCTATTCTTATCCCCATTTTACAAATGAAGAAGCTGAGGTTGAAAGAGGGTGATTTGCCCAGTGCCATATAATTAGTAGGAGTCTCAGAAGATTTAAACTCACATCTACCTTACTTCAAAGCCAAGTCACTATCTATGATGTAGACAGAGTGAATGGGGTATTCGGGAAGGACTAGTACCTCTGGCATGAGGGCTTGCTGAGCCCTTTTCAGGGCTGCTTATACACCTTTGGTGTCCACCTGTCACCTGTGGCTCCAAGAAGCTGTAGCACGTGCAACAGCCCCATCCCGAAAATTTGTCTCAGCTGATGAACTAAACCAGGTTGAGAATAACTGAGAGATCTCAAATGCTTTGGTGAATTAGGGGGATGTTTACTCCAAGCAAATGAAGAAGACTTCCCCTGGTAGAATGGGCTGAGAACAATTTGTTCCAATAGCCATGAAGGCAGCAGAAACACACTGTAGAAGGCTTAGCCTTTGGTCAAACTTTGACGATGCCAAGGTCATCCATTGCATCCCTGGCCATTGCCAGTTGTCTTGGCTTTTGTCTTGAAACTAGACTTCTATGACTTTGGAAGTGAGAGTGAAGCTGATGACTTGGGGCAACTCTGCCTTATTTAAATCCAATTTATTTTTGAGTCAAATGACATCTGTCATCTTGGTCCTCTTCTGAATACAAAGGACAACAACCAACCAACTATGCAGCCAGGCAACACAGTGGATAAATAAGAGTGCTGGGCAGGGAGGCAGTGAATCTGAATCTTGTCTCAGTCTTTGGCTACTTTGAGTCCCTGGGCAAATCACTGCATCTCTTTTAGCCTCAGCTTCCCCATCTATAAAACAGAGATAATAATAGCACCTATCTCATAGGATGGTTGAGAGGATCACATAAGAAAATATAAGTAAAGTGCTTTGCAAACCTTGAAGAATTGGGTTAATGAACTATTTAATTACATTTTAAAGCACTAGCTATGATTGTTTTTATTATTCCATGAGGCTTCTTAGTCAGTAATTTTTAAAAACTCTTACCTTCGGTCTTAGAATAGATATTAAGCAGAGGTATACCAAGGCACAACAGAGGTGAGGGCTAAGCAATGGAAGTTGGGTGACTTGCCCAAGATCACAGCTAGGAATTGTATGAGGTCAAATTTGAACCCAGGACCTCTTTCTCCAGGCCTGGCTCTCAATCTACTGCCCCACTCCTATCCCTTTTGAAAACAAATTGATTAATTAATTCACACTAAGGTATTAATAAGTTCTCTCTTCCAGGGATGAAATCTGTGATTTCATTAGTACTTCTTCTACAAGTAAAGACTGGTATCTTCTCAGTAACCTATAGCTTTAGAGCAGGGATTCTAAATCTTTGTTGTATTTCATGGACCTCTTTGGCACTCTAGCGAAAGCCCCTTCTTAGGATGATCATTTTAAATAATTGAGGGCAGGGAATGTCTTCTGCTTTTTTTGAATCTCCAGCACTTAACAAAGTACCTGGCAAACAGAAGGCACTTAATAAATATTTTTGACTGATAATTGAAGGAAATGTTCCATTTCAATCAGAGGTTAATGGAATTAGATATATAATTTTTTTCCATCCAAATTCAGAGACCCCCTGAAATCCTTTCAAAGACTCCTTGGTCTATAGACTTTAGGGTAACTTCTGGCTTAGAGGGTTGTCAGATGTACCAGGAGGCTGAGCAACTTGCCCTGGATCACACAGTCAATATATGTCAGAGGCAGGATTTGAACTCAGATCTTCTTGATTTGAGGGTCAGCTCTCTCTCCATTATACCATACTACATGTAGCTATCCAGGGATATTTGCATTTAATAACAATTGCTTGAAGAGTTGTTGTTGTTCAGACATGCCCAACTTTGTGACTGATTCCA
Organism: Gracilinanus agilis; assembly: GCF_016433145.1. Lineage (NCBI taxonomy): Eukaryota > Metazoa > Chordata > Mammalia > Didelphimorphia > Didelphidae > Gracilinanus > Gracilinanus agilis. The sequence continues at coordinate 631,932,677 of NC_058131.1, forward strand.
TTTGAGGTTTTCTTGGCAAAGATACTGGAGTGGTTTGCCATTTCCTTCTTTAGCTCATTTGACAAATGAGGAAAGTGAGGCAAAGAAGCATAAGTGATTCACCCAGAGTCACACAGCTGATAAATGTCTGAGGCCAGGTTTGAACTCAGGTCTTCCTGACACCAAGTCCAGCACTCTATCCATTGTACCACTTCTTGAAGGGGATCCGTATATAATCCAAAGGAATTCAATGCGACAAATGTTTATTAAATTCTGCTATATGCAAAGAACTACTGTAAGTGCTGCAAATATAAAGCCAGAAAAAAGTGAGGGATGTGGGGAGGGTGGTTTACCAGCTCTCCCTCTACCAGTTCCTATCCCCACCTCCATCCTCACCCCCTACCAGGGCATACAACCTATACTGACATAAATTTATACCAGCAAGAATTACAGAAGTAGTTTCAAAAGGGAGAGAATGCTAAGAAGCAAGGGGAATGAATTTTTAGATACAGAACTTCAGGTCCCAGAGTCCTGGAGGGTGGAGGGAGTTTGGGAAGGAAAGTCTAGCCAGTATCTTTCAAATGATACTCATTTTGCCTGTCGAATGACTCTGGACCTACTGTTTACCAACTGATGTTTTTCCTCATTTAAGCTAGTCTTGGAGGCCCTACACACTGAGTCCCAGTTTGAGCCAGGGATGTAGATATGAGGGTCTTCAGACAGTTCCCTAATCAAGTCCCTGTGCCATCCATTCCTGCCAAATATAGACAGTCCTTTTAGTCCCTCCTACTTCTTCACCTTCCCACTTCTTTCAGGAGGTATTCACTCACTAGCTTGAGAGGAAACAGACTCTAAGCACCCCCATCCTTTGGAGTCCCCAGGGCAACCATGCTTTATGTAACCACAGCATATGTTAAGCCATTGAGGGGGAAAAAATCTTGGAATTACAGACTCTGTGAGCTGGAAGGAACCTTAAAAATGATTTGGTCCAAGTCCTTCTTTTGACAGGTAAAGAAGTATAAGACCAAGGACATAACTAACTTCCTCAAGGTCTCACAACTCATTAGTAACAGAGTTGGACCCCAAGTATTATGGTACTTAAGGGGTACCCACCCACCTTCATTATGTTGTTATTGTTCCATCATTTTTGAGTTGTCTGACTTTTTGTGACCCTATTTGGAGTTTCCTTAGCAAAAATACTAGAGTGCTCTGCCATTTCCTTCTCCAGCTCATTTGACAGATGAGGAAACTGAGGCCAACAGGGTTAAGTGACCTCTCCAGGATCACATAGCTAGTAAGTGACTGAAGCCAGATTTGAACTCAGGAAGATGAGTCTTCCTGACTCTAGACTCAAGAGCTTTGTCCATTGCACCCTCCACCTCCATTATAAATCACTGTTTTTGTGGGACAGAAAAATCAAGGAAAGTGCATTTGAGTCTACGTTATTCCAAGGCATTTCTGCTCTTGCTTACACAGAGAATTTGAACATTGCCCAACATCCTCACAAGTAACTTTTTGGCCAAAGGAAGGGCATGGCTTCACCTTGATCCCATGGCCTTAATACAGTGAAGACTTTAAGAACTTACCCTGCTCAGCAATTCAATGATACAAGACATTTCTGAGGGACTTATGAGAAAGAACACTATTCACACCCAGAGAAAGAACTGTGGGAGTAGAAACACAGAAGAAAAACAACTGCTTGATCACATGAGTCGATGGGGATATTATTGGGGACGTAGACTAAACGATCACCCCTAGTGCAAATATCAGTAATGAGGAAATAGGTCTTGATCAATGACACATGTAAAACCCAATGGAATTGCTCATTGGCTATGGGAAGGGGTTGGGAGGAGGGGAGAGAAAGAACATGAATCATGTAACCATGGAAAAATTTTCTTAATTAATCAATTAAAAAAAAAAAGAATTTACCCTGATATCTTTTCTGATTTAGAGATGACTTGACTGCATCCAGGCACTAAGGCACATTGTTGGCTAGTTTTCCCACTGTAGTAGGAATGGTTATTCAGTGAGACATCTACATTCTCTCACTCACAACAATTCACCTTTGCCCAAAGGCCTACTGATTAGAAGTGAGCCAACTTTGAGTTAAGTCAATTTTGAGGTAGGTGGCAAGTAATGGAGATGTAGTCTCTGGCCATGGAACAGAGTAAAATGTCTGGTCCATCAGGAATCAAACTAATAATCTCAGCGTCATTAGCACCATGCTCTAACAGTGTTAACTAGCCACGTTAACAAGACATGATGACTGCAGTGTTATTGGACTACATTTATATGACAATTTGTCCTTTCCTATAAATCATTTCTCATCAAACGCTCAGGTTGGTTCCCAGGTACTTAGGTCCACTATGGAGAAAAATGAGAGACTTGGAGGTTATTTAACAGTAAAAGGAAAAATAAGGTTTACTTGGCCATAGCCTAGAAAGGGTATTCAACGATAAAAGAATTCAGCTAAGTAGACAAAGTATGTCTGGCCCACAGGGAAGTTTCTTACCCACAGGTAAGGGTTTCTTAAACTTAAGAGTCTTAAACCTTAAACCTTAAAGTCTTAGAACCAGACAGAAGGTAAGGGTTTAAGAAATCTTTACCTTCCATCTTAAAATGGGTACTATATATTGGTTCCAAGGCAGAAGAGTGGTAATGGCTAGGCAATGAGGGTTAAGTGATTTGCCCAGAGTCACACACAATTAGGAAGTGTCTGAGGTAAAGTTTGAACCCAGGACCTCCAATCTCTAGACCTGGTATTCTATCTACTGAGCCACCCAGTTGCCCCCAATCAACTCTTGAGGACAACATCTTTTACTTTAAGGAGAAGAACCAGTATAGTCTCCATAGCATGGAGTTGGGGCGGGGGAAGAACCCTGATCCATCATCTTAGATACATATTAATATCCCCACTTTATATATGTAGAAACTGAGGCACCAAAAGGTAGAAACTTGCTCATATTAATATGGCTAGTAAGTGAAGAGATTTGGATTCATTTTGATCCTGTGCACTTTTTTCCATTCTGCCACAATCCTGATTGCTAATTCAGAAGACTGAGAAATCAGTACTCTGACAGGCTTTGTAAGAGTTCAAAAGCACCAGTCTCCAAAAACCCAGAGGCTTATCAGAACCTGACAAGCCAATGAAACTAATTCTCTCCATGTCCAACTCCTAGAAACATCCAGCATCTCCTTGTCCCCCAGTGGCTGGGAGAAAATCAGCCTAAGGGATTCCCAGAACTCAGTTATCTCTTAATAAAAGAGAAACTTGACAAACCTGAAAACACAATACAAATTCCTATCATCATCATCATCATCATCATCATCATCATCATCATCATCATCATCATCATCATCATCATCATCATCATCATCTGCAGTAATGTCAGAGCCCTCCTATGGGATCTCCCCATCAGGCAGGAAAAAGGATGGGCTGCAACAAGGGCTGATCCAAATCCCTTCCAACCTTCCAATTAAGTCTTCAGCCAGTGGCTAGGGAGCATGGATGTCTTAAAACTCACCCATCCACGACATCCACCACTGCTGGATGGGGGAAGCTCAGAGTGTTTTATGTTGCTTGGTTAATTTAAAGTTGATGGGAAACTCACCTTGAAAAACTCTACATATGCGCCCACCCCACTGGAATTACTTTCTAATGTGACTCTGCAGGACCATTTTTCACTGGGAAAAAAAAAAACAACTGCAGGAGCAAAAACATCTGCACAAAATAAATCCCATCCAAGTTCCCAGGAAAAGAGCTAGAGGCAAGATCAGAGCACTCCCAGCAACTAATGAAAAACAATGTACTTGACCAGAACCTGGCTCAGACTAATGAATTATCCTTGCTTGGTTAATTCTCTAGCATTACTAATCAAACAAGAAGCATAAACCAGGGAGTTCATTAGCAAGATTGTACCAAAAAATCATATAGATATCATTCAGTTTAGGAATGGGAAATTCAACTTTGGGGCAGTGGCGGTTTGGTCTAATGGAAGGAACATTGGGCTTCAGAAGCAGAGACCTGGGTTTGCGTATCATTGATTGCATAACTAGTAATATTCATTCGTCTGAAAGTCAGTTTCCTCATCTGTAAAATGGCAGCTCTAATACTTTTGGTCAATTTACCACATCAAATTGTGACAAGGATCAAATGACATACGGGATGTCCCAAAAGTCTTAATGTGGTTTTGAGCCATCCAAGACCAAGACATTGGGGACAAACTGTGTGAAAAAGCATTTTTAAACCTTCAAGAACTTTATAAATGTCACTTATCATTATTGTTCTTGTTTTTTTATATTATCTGCGATTTTATTGGCATAGGGAACAAACTCCCTTTCCCAATGCAGATCAGTACCCGCTCTTCAATTTAAAAGTGATTCCCAAAGTGGGCGCTACCACCCCCTGGTGGGTGCTGCAGTGATCCAGGAAAGCAGTGATGGCCACAGGTGCATTTATCTTTCCTATTAATTGTTATTAAATTTTTTTTAATTTATTTCCAGGGGTCTAAGTAATATTTTTTCTGGAAAGGGGGTGGTAGGCCAAAAAAGTTTGGGAACCACTGAAAAACCTTAACAGAGTTGCATGGTGCCAGACTACTAGCAGTTAAGAATGATTTTTCTTTTAGTAGGATTAGCCAGCATAAAAGGTATCATCAAGGACTTATATGATGAGAAAAGGAGTTGGGCAGGCTGGGCATATAACAAGATTGATGGACAGCCTGTGTGTTGCACTGGTAGCCCTGAAATATTAATAGGGCCAGAGAAAGGTCTTTAGCACCTCAGGCAGAGATCTGCTAGAGAAGATTTATAGGAAACCAGAAAAAGAATAACATCAATGAAAAGGTGTAAAGGGATTGCAATCTGAACCAGAGGAAAAACGATCCAGATCCCTGAGACCAAGGGTCTTTGCATCCCCTACAATGCCTATGACAGTGTCTTACACATAGTAGGCTTTCAATTCACATTTGATGCATATGTGTATATATATATGTACACACATATATATGTACACACATATATATATATGAGTTGAAATCCAGCCTAGTCTCAAATAATCCCAGATGGCCCAGATATCTCAAACAAATCAATCAACCAGACATCAGACAAAAGCAGAAGAGCTATAACTAGAATTTTTTTCCTTTTTTTTAAACTCTTATCTTCTGACTTAGAATTGAAACTAAGTATTGGTTCCAAAGCAGAAGAGCAGTAAGAACAAGGCAAATGGGATTAAGAGAATTGCCCAGGGTCAGATAGCTAGGAAGTGTCTGAGGCCACATTTGAACCCAGGTCCTACTGTCTCCAGGCCTGGCACTTTATTCAATGAGCTGCCCAGCTGCCCCTAGAAATAGGTTTTTAATCGATCTGAAAGATTGAGGGACTTTGGGTCATTGGACAAAGAAAGATGACGCCACACAGGAAACATCTTGTAACTAGTTAAAGATCAAGTCATGTCTCTTGGGCTACACATAAAAACAGCAAGTTAGTTCAGGGCCAATCAACTGAGTAGGAAATCACTCCAGGTCTCCAGATTCAGGAACAATGGCTTGTAGATCCCAGAATGGAAATCACTTGTGAGGGAAGGAGAAAGTATCCGTGTCTCTCTCTCTTTCTCCATCTCTGTTTCCTCCTTTCTCCCCGCTGTCTATGTTATCAGAGACTAGACAAGTAGGAGGCAACACTTCCAGCTGAGAATAAAGAGACTTAATCAGGGGCTAAATAGAAGGTCTCCTAGAAAAGGCAACTGAGTGTATAAAGAAAAAAATGGCAAGGTTACCATCATGTGGAACTTCCAAAGGTTAGAAAACCTGGCAGTCCTGTTGTCTGCCACTCTCTTCCTATCTCTGTCTTTGTATATGACTCTGTCTCTTTTTGTGTCTTTATCTCTGTCTCTGTCTCTGTCTTACTTTCTGTCTTCTCTGGGTCTTTCTTCTTTCTCTGTCTGTTTCTATCTCTTTCTTTGTCTCCTTTTTTCTTTGTTTCTCTGTCTCTGCCTCTCTCCTGTCTTTGTCTCTTTCTGTCTCTGTCTCTCTCTGCTGTTTCTGTTTCCCTTTCCTGTCTTTTTCTCTGTCTCTGTCTCTCCTCATCTCTCCTCTCTGGCCCCTCTATCTTTGCCTTTGTCTCTCTCTTCTTTCTCTCCTTCCAGATCCACCTTCTAAAGCATAGGCTATTAATTTGGAAAATCTGTGTTTGGATCCCTGTTCAAGGAATTGATGCTCATGGTTTCACCACTGACTTCCACATCATGGGGACCATCGACAGCAGGAATGACAGAATGCTTTCCTTCTCTCAGTTTACCAAAACACTTGTTCTGGGGAAGTTGGACCCCCTTTCCCCACCAGAAGGCAAGCTACATGTCAAGAAACATGAGGTTGGCTTCAAGACCTAAAAAGGTTTTTTGGCAAAATTTTTTCAAGAATGTAGGGTGCCACAGTCCCCAATTACATTAAGGTGGACCTTTTTTTCATAGCCCAATTTTCCAGCTAGGCTGAGTCCTGCGGTCTGTTCCCTTACCCTAGGCACAGCCACATGAGAATCTAGATATCCTACTCCCTCTTTCTTCCTCTCTGGGTATTTGTTTGAATTGCAGCCCACCACCCCTTGGCTAAAAAGCCCAAAGAGGCTGGTTTTCCCAAGGAAAGCTGCTTGGTGATCAAATATCATTTTGATAACCACTAAAGCAGAAAGTACAAGTCTCCTGGCTAAACCATTACTCATTCCCAGGTAAGTGCTTATAGGACCCAATTATTCATTTCCATCCCTTAGGGCCAACAGGCAAAGAACTCCAGATGAGGAATCACCATGCCAGGACTTGCAAAAGACCATCAGGGTGTGTGGTGATCAAGGGGCCAAGGAGGCCTTTAGAGGAGGAGAAAAACAAATGTTATTTACAGCACAGGCGTATTTTAATTTTAAATATATCTTTCAGCCATAGCCTTTCAGTTCACTAGATTGACTAGGGCAAGACAGTCATTAGCTCTCGGTTTCTCATGTTCAATTCCTCTTCACAGTGGGAGGAACATAAAAACAAGAGGTCAGATGCTGGCCATTACATTACCCCAGTGACAAAATGTGATTTTTGCACAAGTGGGAAGATATTTTTAAATATAGATTTGGTTCCAACATCAATGAGGAAAAAGTACATGGGGGTAGGGGTTGGATTTAAGGCTATCATAATGGCTATTCTGTAATAAAGCCCTGAAAGAAGATGCCAAATCACACAAGTCTTGCTCTTTTATTTTGTGTGTTTGTTTTATTTTGTCTGAGATCTGGAACATTTTGTTGTCATCATTTTAAAGGTCCATTAGCAACCATCCTAAAAAATGAGTCTTCCAAGTTCAGAAAACACAACCAAATGAGCAGAATGGAAGCAAAAACTCAAAAATCTTTTTGCTGTTTTCAATTTAAGAAAGAAAATAAAGCAACATTTTTTTTTCTGGGAAGGTGGAGAGGAACCTTACTGCCACACTCTGATTAGATAGGCATACCACCACCAAAACAGATGCCTATCTTTGATGAAGAGATGACCTAGATGAAAGACATTCCCAGCTAGAACATGAAGTCAGGAAGAATAGCACCATGGAAAGAGAATTTGGAATCAGAGGGGTCTCCACCTACCCTAGCTTTGCCACTTAATACCGAGTGACTGTGGACAAATCTCTTCCCCTGTTTGGGCTCTGGTTTCCTCATCTATAAAATGAACAAGTTGCACTAGATGATTTCTAAGGTCCACTCTCATTCTACTACTACCACTATCACTACTACTGCACCATTAAACTACTACTTCCACTACCATTACTACCACTACCATCTCTACAATCACCATCACTACTATCTTCACTATCACTTCTACTACTACCACTACCACTACTATCACTACTATCATGACCACTACTACCACTATCACCATCAACTACCACCACCACTGTCACTATCACTACTAGCACTACCACTACTATCACTACTAATAATACCACTTCTACTACCACCATCACCACTACCATCATCATTACTACTGCTGCTGTTGCTGTTGTTACTGCTCTAAAGTTCTTAGCCTATGATTCCTGGATGGAGTCAGCTGGATGGAGTCAGCTCAAACAGCTTTGGAAGGCCAACTATTAAAATTTTCAGTGTAAGCATTTATTTACTCTTTGGAAATTGGCAAATACTATAAATCAGGGGCTAATTTAGTATTTTGTTGTTTGTCTAAACTTAAGAAAGTGATAGGGGAAATGTGAATAATGGAATAATGTGATAATTATTATAATAATAGTGTGATAAATATTCAATGAAAAATTAAACCAAAAAGTGTGTCCTACATACTTTTTTTTCTCAGAGACCTGGCTTTTGAACATTAACCAACATCTTCCTGACTTTAGTCCTCTTCTCTCCTGATAAATATTTATTTTTTCTATCATATTATAAACCTCTTAGTATATTCCACTCATCTGTCATCTCCCTAGTTAGACTAGAACCATGTCCCTTTCAGCACCATTCCCTCCCATCACCTCCAACGGTGTTACTGACATAAAAGGTTCTCAAAACTGTTTGTTGAGTAACTGATTGACTCCCTATATTTAATTATTTGACCTCATCAGACAGTTTGGCAAAAGATATTCCACTTCCCAGCCTCTACTCAGGCTATTGGAATCCTAATGCAGTGGATTTGATTCTAGACAGAGAAATCCAGAAATAGATGAACACGTCATGAAGCATACATAATTGATTCAGGAAGTACTGGGAGGGAAGAGCTACTCCCTTTTCTTTGTCTAGTTCCTTTTCTTCGTCTGGTTCCTTTTCTTCCACCTTCTCCAGGGAGCAACCTATCTCTAGAGTTTCAGACTAAAGCTAGCTACTTTCTCCTTTATTATTTCTTTCCTGTTCCTGAAAAATAGCCTGTTGGATCCAGTTTCACAACAAAAGAAACCTTTGGGGGGGGGGCGGTGAAGAATATTAGAAATTCAGGCAAGTCCAAGAAAAGGCCAGTGATTTTTCCAGTGTCACAAAGTGATCAAGCCAAGACTAGAACTCACTTCTAACATCCATTCCAGTGCTTTTTCTAAAAATATGGCATGGTTCCCATCAGATTGTATAAATTAGATGATCAGACTTTCCTAAAAACAGGTTTTGATGAGAGAGGAGGAGGAAATATACTCACACTTGGGAAAAAGAAGGAAAAGGGCAGAGAAAGGAGGCTGGTGGGAGCAGCAGAGAAAAAGTCTCCTTTTGCATTATTTTGTCTAGAGTAGGTCCTGCTTAAGGAGACCAGATGTCTTAGGCAAGTGTCCAAGAAGAGTCCCAATCAGGTCATGAGGACCCTGCACATTACTAAGACAAACTGAGAAAGAAAAAAAAAAAAAGATAAACTGAGTACTGTTTTCATTGCTTTGTGAATGACTATAGCTGAAATTGAGCAAATTTCAGAAGTTATTCCCACCTGAACAATTTACCTATAGCATACCATCCAAGACTTTGCCCTGGGTACTAGGAAAAGTCTTTTACAGATAAGCCTCTTTGCTAAGGAGCAAAGCTATAATTTGGATGTAGCAAACAAGACTTTGTCTCAGGGTAACTGACATCTAGGTGAAGGGTATGCTTCCTTCCCAAAAGGACACACTTTCTCCCCATGGAATAGTCCTTCATTGGCCCCCTATGTGTGGTACCACTGACCCCAGGCCAGAAGTTCCAGGGTCCTGTCACTAAAATAGCTGTTTCAGGTCCCTTTCAGGAGCCCAGGGCCAAATTGCCTTCCTTTCCAGAAGAGACTACACCCAAAATCTACATGTACTCTGTACAATAGCCCTTCTCCATCCTGACTCAATCTGTCCTAGGTAAAAATAAAAAATATATTAATTTAAAAATAAATAAAATTCTCGTGATGGTTCTGCTTGTCAGGAACCTTAGCGCAGAAGTGTGCAAGAGCCAATTCTTAAATTTTCAGTATGAACCTCTCATACTCATACTTAGAAACCACAAATTACTTCAAATCAGATTATTATTTGGCTGATTGTTTAGACTTAAGAAAGTGTTAATGATCTGATTAAATTTAAAAATGTGTTATGTACATATTTTGAGAGCTCCATCATTAAACATTCATCAGTGCTCTCTTTATTCTCACTTTATTCTACAAACTCACTTTATTCCACAAACATTGCTTGAACTTGGCAGGAAAGTTTAAGAAATGATGAAATCATCACCAGATTGGAAACCTGGTAACTAAAGGCTAATTAATAATTAATATAGAAATAATTACATTAATGTACTTGAGATATCATTAAATAATTAATGTTATTAATTATATGAACATAGTATAATAAAATAATATGTGGTTGATTATATTGCTATAATATATAACATATTACTAGATAATTAAGTTAATGCAATTAATGTAATATATTATTCTTATGATAACTGGCATTTATATAGTGCCTTAAAGTTTGCAAAGTACTTTAAATTAATTATCTCACTGGAGCCTCACAAAACTCTGCTTAGAGATTAAGAAGAGCTCTAGTCCTAGCCCTAGTCATCTTGCAGAAGGGAGAAAAATCAGTATGGCATAATGAAAGGAAGAGAAAACCAGAAGTTAAGAGACCTGGTTTTGAAACAGTGGCTAACTAACTTTGTGAACTTGGGGAAATTATTTAACTTCCCAGAGTTTCAGTTTTCTTATCTGTAAATTAAGGGATATTAGATTAGATTATCTCTAAAGTATTTTCCAGCACTTCTAATGGCTTATCTTTGAAATAACTGATAAATATCAACATGATAAATATTCTGTATGATGCCTTCCCAACACACATACCCATCAGCCTCTGAGTCCCATTCCCAGAGTCCATCCATCCATCCATCCATCCATTCATCCATCCATCCATTCCATCGGCTGGTCAGAAACATGGCCGTTTGTTCTTTATACACATTTTACCACACAATCCTCCTTGTTCATCCAGTATGAAGAAACTCTAGCTCTTTTTCAAAAGTCACATAAACTTCCAAGTCAACACCGCAGATTTCAACTTTCCAAATCCTAGCATTTCACAGCTAGAAAAGAAGTTCCCGTCCAAATGAAATCAGATGCAAAACTCCAGCCCACACCGGAAGAAACAACATAAAACCTGCTAGAACAGCAACTTGTGAATGGAAACCAGCCCGAAGGAGTGGCTCGCTATAAATCTTGGAGAGTGCAGTTCAGTGGCATCTGTGATACATTCCACTCAACTGATAAGCTGCCTGTGAATGAAGTGGAGTCTGCATTCTCATAAAAAGGAGGGGAAGGGAAAAAAAGTTTGCACCTGCTCGAAACAAGCATCTGCTTTTAGGAAAGGCCATAGAGACAGATGGGTTGGCTTCCAAAACAGAAGTGTCCTCTCTGTAAGGTTCTATCTATATGGTTCATCAGTTGAGTGCAACATTTACTAAGTAAGCTCCTACCATTTTAGTTTGGACCCAGAACTCAAAGGTGGCAAATGGCACAGTCCTTGTCCTCCAGGAGCTTTCAATCCAGCCGATACCATCTTACACCTGAAGGGCCAGCATTTCATTTGCAGGAAATTCAATTCCAAAGACATTTATTAATAATAATTCCTCCCATCTGCATAGCCTCTATAGTCTTCAAAGCACTGGCTTGCCCATTATCTCATTAATCTTGCACCTGCTATATATAAAAGCCCTTTCTCCCCCTCCTCTCCAAGGCAAGGAAATAATTGCCTTCTGGGAAATTAGTTGAATTTGTAATGGCTTATCTTTGAAATAACTCTGATAAATATCAGTAGTTTCTCCAAATTCTGGAACTCTCTATGTTGAGTCTGAGTTATCCCAATTGGTGAAGACATCAGTGAAAACCCACCCATCCCTCGCTATCTCTCTAGCCCTAACCATGCTTGCCATTCCATCCAGCTGCAATCCACCAAGAAACAGGTTCTAGAAAGGCAACAAATTTGGTGAGTGGGTCCCGTCCCACCCTGCCCTCAACATGACTTTGTTCTCTAGCTTCCAGCTCTTGCTCTGGGAACAGTAAGCAAATTTATTCTACCATTGCTACTAGAAAGGGCATAACAATGGATCACCCTGTGGCTTCACTCCCCATCCCCTGTGACTCCACAGACCAAAACCCCCTCCCTCATTCTACTATCTGTGTGGCCTCCCCCTGTTAGAATATAGGTTCCTTTAGGGCAGGAATTCTATCTTTTTATATCTATATCTATATCTATCTATTCTATCTATCTATCTATATCTATATCTACATCTATATCCTCAGCACTAACAAATTTTCATTTAAATTAAATATTAATTAAAGCAATTAGCTAAAATTAATCTAATTAAAACAAATTGAAGAATTGACAATCTCATCTTGCAATCTAACAGGAACCTGGTCACAGTGGCTTCAAATCTCATCTCTGATGCTAGTATCAATAAACAACTCATAATTTGCATAGCTAGAAAATTATGCAACCGTGGGTGAGTCATTTAATCTCACTGAGCCTCAGTTACCTCATCTGTAAAATAGGAATAATGAGCTCCATATTGTTTCCAAGATCTATTGATTTTTACCTTTGTAAATGTCTCTTATGTATTCTCTTTTCTCTCTTCTAACATTGCCTTCACACTAGTGCAGGCCCTCATCATCTCCTACCTAGACTGTTGAAATAGCCTCCTGGGGAGAGCTGGATGGCTCAGTGAATTAAGTGCCTGGCCTAAAGGTGGCGGGTCCTGGGTTCAAATCTGGATTCAGATACTCTCTAGCTATGAGACACCTGGCAACGCATTTAACCTCTATTGCCTAGCCCTCACCGCTTTTCTGCCTCAGAACCAATATACATTATTAATTGTAAGAGAAGGTAAGGGTTTAAAAAGAAGAAAAAGAAATAGCCTGCTGATTGATCCCCATGACATAAATCTCTCCTCCAGGCTACCCTCCACTCAGAAGTCAAAGTGTATTTCTTAAAATGCATGTTTGAGAATCATGTCCCTGATCAATAAATTTCAGTGACTTCCTCTGGCCTCTAGAATCAAAAATAAAATCCTCTGCTTGGGGAAAGCAACTGGATGGATTAGTGGATAAAGAGTCATACCCAGAGATGGGAGATCCTGGGTTCAACTCTGGCCTCAAATACTTCCTAGCTGTGTGATCCTGGGCCAGTCACTTCACCCCCATTGCTCAGACCTTACAATTCTTCTGCCTTGGAACCAATACACAGTACTGATTCTAAGACAGAAGCAAGGGTTTTTAAAAAAAGCCTCTACTTGGCATTCAATACCCTTTAAAAAATTTTTTTCTCCTCCCCTGGATTCCCTTTAGATGCTTCATTCCAGACAAGAGATGTTTTCGCTGTACACTTAGCATAGTCCGTCTTTCACCTCCCATCCTAGACTCTGGTCTCCTCAGTTCCCTCTCCTCCATCTGTAGCCTCTCAAGCATCTACACCAGTGGTTCCCAAACTTTTTTGGCCTACCACCCCCTTTCCAGAAAAAAATATTACTTAGCCCCCTGGAAATTAATTTTTTTTTAATTTTAATAGCAATTAACAGGAAAGATAAATGTACCTGTGGCCATCACCACCTCACCCTGGATCACCGCAGCACCCACCAGGGGGTGGTAGTGCCCACTTTGTGAATCACTGATCTACATTGTGTCTTGCCCATTGAAAATGCCGAATATGCATTTGGTGAATAAAAAAAGGAAATAAGGGAAGAGAAAAGAATGAATCACAGGGAGTATAGTGATGGACTGAAGACAAAGATCTGAGTTTGATTTCTACTTTAGACACCAACCAGAGGCAAATCATTTCTCCTTTCTCCCTGTCCCTGTCTCTGTCCCTTTTCCTCTCCCTCTCCCTGTCTCTGTCCCTGTTCCTCTCTGTCTGTCTGTCTGTCTGTCTATCTCCTTAGCTGTAAAATAGAGATAATAATAGCACCTCCCTCACAGGATTATTGTGAGGATCAAAAGAGATAGCACGTACAATGCTGTGCTAGCCTGTATTATTATTATTATCATTATCATCATCATTAAACTGGCAGAAATAAAACAATTGACTAAGAGGTTTGGAGAGCCTTCTGAACCTGCCCATCCTCCTGGGCCTGACAAAATTACACCCAGATGATCACCCTCAGGCTACCTTAGAAAAGAGAGTATTGATTCTTTTCCTTAAATATTTCCAGGATGAGACTCAGCCCCCTCCCTAATGGTTGTATTCTTTATGATGACTATTAATTAAAAGTGAATGGGGCAGCTGGGTAGCTCAGTGGATTGAGAGTCAGGCCTAGAGACGGGAGGTCCTAGGTTCAAATCTGGCCTCAGACACTTCCCAGCTGTGTGACCCTGGGCAAGTCACTTGACCCCCATTGCCCACCCTTACCACTCTTCCACCTATAAGTCAATACACAGAAGTTAAGGGTTTAAAATTTAAAAAAATAAAAATAAAAAAAAAAAAGTGAATGACACTAGAAGGGTAGAGGAAAGGAGGGGGAGAAAAAGGCAGGGAGACACAGTTTTATGCAAATGTCCTTAATTTGATGAATTTGATCCAATAAAAACATGTAACCACCATGTAATCTGTACAAAACAAATACCAAAGGGATTCGTTTTGTTTTCCTTAGCCCCTGTCGTCCTTGTCTTCTACCAGAGAAAATGGGAATTACCCAGCATTTTGCTGAAAAGCAAGGATTACAAATGTCACCAGATCAGGGAACCGTTGTCCGAAGCCCAGAACGAGGTGCCCTTTGGATGTGGGGGAGAAATCAGTCTCCTCTAAGCTTCCTTCTTGCAGCTGACAACCCCAAACTCAAATGCAAGGCAGCAGCATCTTGAACAGATTTGCCACAATTCTGAACTGTGACACTGGTTCGGTCCCCAGTGATATCCTCGCCCAGCACTGATGTGGTGACTAGCTTGGAGGGAGAAAGGAAATCAAGGATTTCCTTTTGGGTTTATTACTGAATGCTCAAAATGTTTCCTGGAGTAAACACCACTGAAGCCATCTGGTTTTTCTAAAACAAGAGACAAACAACAGGAGCGAGCAGCCAGTGGAAAAGTACAGGTTTGCAGCCATGGCTGTCTTCTTGCCTAATGGGAAGGAGACATTCATAAGATGCTGAAGGGCAGGCTCAGATGTAGACTCTCCTAATAGAAAGGAGAGCATTCAAGGGACTCCATGGCTAGCTGCGTGCTTTTGAGGGAAAAGCTCTTTCCCAAAATGCTTAAAAATATAATTCACTGATCACAGAGTGCCTAATTCAAATGATTGCTTTCGAGGCTCAAATGCAAAGATGAAATTAAGTCTGGGAAACAAGGACTAATATCTTCAGATTTATAATAAAAAGAAAATAAAGATAAATAAAAAGATGTGAACTTCCCTAGTATTGAATGAACTGAGAGTAGTTTTCACTAAGTTCCGATAGGTTATACTAAGAAACCCATGGCTCAACAGCAAAACTAAATAGAGATGGGACAGCTAAGTGGCTCAGTGGATTGAGAGCCAAGCCTAGAGACAGGCGGTTCAAATCTGGCCTCAGATACTTTCTGGCTTTCTGGCTAGGTGACCCTGAGCAAGTCACTTGACCTCCATTGCCTAATCCTTACCACTCTTCTACCTTGGAACCAATACACAGTATTGATTCTGAAACAGAAGGTAAGGATTGAAAAAAAAAAAAACCTATATAAGGAACAGTTTGGGCAGCTCTGTTGGATTCACATGAGTTTCCTGCCAGTGCTAATCCCCAGGCACACTTCTCTCTCCTGGACTAGGTCCTCTGGTACCAACATTCTTTCCTTCTTTGACCCCAAGACTGGCCTATTTGCTCCCCATACAATATTCTGTCTGTTGCCACAATACCTTTCTGTCTAGGCTCTATTCTATGCTTGGAATGTTCTCCCTCCTTAACTTTAGCTCTTGAATTCCATATGTCCCTTCAAAAGTTGGTTCAGATGCCATCTCTTAAATGAAAGCTTTCCTGATTGTGTTCCCCTACTCCAATCCAGTTATTACTTAGCTTATCATTAAATAATTAGCTTATTATTTCTTGAGCTCCTCCACTAAGTTTGTGAACCCTTCGAAGCTGTATTTCATTCATTAATATCTTGTTAGTGGGACCCCCAAAATCACTGAAATTACCTTACATTTACTCTAATTCTAATTTATATTTGTTTACAAATTTGCATTTTGTATCTTCCCTGCCCAGGTAGGATGTATATGAAGAGGAAATCGGGGAACTCCCCTGATCAACACCAGTTTCCCCTCCACTGAATTTAGCACAGTGCCTTGAGCATAGCAAAAAAACAAAACAAAACAAAAAAAGCAAAAAAAACTTGTGGAATTGTATCAAATTGGCCAGCTGGCTCTCTTGGTTCATTGTTACCCCAAACCATAACTAACATTTTCAATACCCAGAACCACTGTTTCTCCAGGGCAAGCAGCACCCACTGGACTAAGTGCCATGAAATAAATGCACCCTCAAACCAACTTCTCAATTCATGATGTGAAAAAATAATGCAAGAAGTCATTAAAACAAATTCCATTTCAGTGGGAGGGATAATTAGTTACTACAATGGTTTAGAGCAGAGGCTCCCAAACTTTGGGGTCTCAGGATCATTTTACCTTCTTAAAAGACCCCCCCAAGAGCTTGTGTTTATATGGATCATATCTATTAATATTTGCCATATTGAAAATTAAAATATCTTGGTATTATTATTAAAATAGATTTGACCTCTAAGATCCCCTGAAAGGATTTAAGGGACCCCTAAGGGTACAGAGTATAGAATTTACTCTATTATATGTTTTGGGGTTGGGGTTTTATAAGATTATTCACTTACAAAAATGAACAATATGGATATGTTTTGTGTGATAACACATATCCAAGTCAGATTGAATCACTTGCCAGCTCTGGGAAGGAGGAGGGAAGGAAGAAGGGAGACAATTTAGACCATGTAAGTTCAAAAAATGTATGTGGAAATTTATTACATGTAATTGGTAAAGAATAAAATAATTTTTTTAATTTTTTAAAAAGGATGTGCCCTGTTGTTGTTGTTCATCCTTCACACTTGAAAAGAGCCAATGACATCATGATGTTGGGGTCAGGGTGCAACGTCCGACTGTGGCTGATCAGTCTAACATGAGCTCAAAAGACTCTGCTATAGGTCAGGCAAAAATCGTCTGAACATTTGGATTGGAGACGTGTCTAGATTTGTGCATCGCATGTTTCCTTTGTGCTATTGCAATTCTGCTTTGCTCGTGAAGCACAGTGCCTGCTTTGTGGGCACACCATGCTGGGTAGTCCTGTGCCAGTGTCTCCTATAGCTCACAATTGAGAGTAGAGCCCTTCAGAGAGACTTGAGAGTATCCTTGTACCACGTCTTCTGATCTTTGGGTGAGAACTTGCCTTGTGTGAATTCTCTGTAAAATAATTTTTTTTTTTAACTCCTACCTTCCACCCATTGATTCTAAGGCAGAAGAGTGGTAAGGGGCTAGACAGTGGGAGTTAAGTGACTTGTCCAGGGTCACACAGGTAGGAAGTGTCTGAGACCAAATTTGAACCCAGGATCTCCCATCTCTAGGGCTGGTTGTCAATCCACTAAGCCACTCAGCTGTCCCTTAAAATAAAAATTTTTAGCTAAACATGAGTTTGGCATTCCAGCTACATGGCTAGTCTATGGAATTGTGTTTGACTGCTTGGCAATTCGGCTCAAGAGAGGACCTCAGTGTTCAATACCTCATCTTGCCAGGTAATCTTTAGAATCTACCCAAGACAATTCAAATAGAGGCAGTTCAATTTTCTGGCGTGGTGCTAATAGACTATTCAGAGATCACAGGCATACAACAATGGAGTGGCTTAGGGTATAGAATCTCAGAGCTGAGAGGAATTTTGGCATCATCTAATCCAATCTGCAGGACTATAAAAGTTTCTCCCACTAAATCTTATGACGTTTCCATCACTCTTTCTGAACCTGGGTTCCTCCCACCCACATACCACCCAGTTCTCCTACTAGAAAGGAAAATAGGTTTCCTTTTTCTTCTTGCTTCCTGAGTCAAAGGAGTTCATAGCCCTTGAGACTTCTAACAATTTTTACTGCTGGAACCCAGAGGAACATGAGGTTTTAATCATCACCTCCCAATAGGGAGAAGGGCTATAAAATTTCAGAAGTCATAAATGCCCATCATTAACCCCAGCTTTCAATGAAATGCAAATGGATCTAGACATGGTGTTTCTTAACCCTTCTCCTCTGTCACTGACTCCAAATCCATTCTAGATCTCTGGCTCTGACCAACGGAAGATCTGGATAGGTATTGTCTCATGCCGGGTTCTGTGTTCTAACTGGGCATCTGCTAGCCTGCACCCATGAAAAACATGACTGCAAGATTTACACACTACAATCTCTGGCTCTGACCAAAGGAAGATCTGGACAGGCATTGCCCTCAAATTTAGTGGAATTCTCAATCCCTTGTAGAATATGCTTCCTAGTCTTATCTTTGGATTTGGGTCCTGTATTAATTAAGGAAGATTGTCTCCCTAAGCAATTCCTCTCTAGACTCCTGCCCAAGGCTTTGAACCATCTTTGCCATAACCTTGTAGTAACCTCCTTCTCCTCTCCTAGAGGTTCCTGTGGCTCAGAATCCTGGGAAGTCCAACACCCACCTTTGACCCAGAGGAAAAAAAGACCTTCTCTTTCTGTTCCCCAAAAATTCCTCTTCTAGGTTTCAAACTATCTGGCCCTGGACAACTGAGACTTTAGTTGCTTCCTTTACCCTTCTTGAGCTCTCTCTGGTTCTGAACTTTGGAGGGAGGCTCTCCTTGCCCCATTGTCATTCCTCTCTATATTGGTTGATTCACCTACTGTTTATTAAGTCTCATTTCCTGCTTTTGTGGAAACTCAGCTTCGCCCCATGCTGTTCTAGGTTAGCTTTTGCACCTAGTCCTTCTGGAGGATTCAGCGGTAGATACCATCATTCCTAAGGTGCAATTGAATTATATCCGTTCCCTCCACTAGCCCACACTAACTACCACCCTTTCCTTTTTGAAAAGCATCTGTTCCCTTGTCATAGCTCCCATGAAGTTTATACGCCCCACCTGAGGGAAGCTTCTAGTTCTCAGTTCATTTGTGGAATTGAGGTGGCTGCCATAACCAGAGCCCAAAGTCTGATCAAGCTGTGATTACGAGCTCTGCCAATTTCCCCAGGTTGTCTCTGATGGCTCACTTACCTGCCCCCTGCTCATAGAATGGCTTTCCTAGTGTAAATTGATCACTGCAGTTCTATCATAGCAAATTCTCTTCACAAATGGTTATAACAACAGATCATTTCCACCAACAGTGAGAGGAGGCTGATTTAATACTGCTTCAATTTTCCTGTCTCTTCCAATAACCTGGTGACATTCTGCTTTGATATGATATCCCTCTTTTGTCTTGCAGCTCCTGATGCTGCCTGAGCAAATGAGTCTCTGGGTCATCTGCAGAAAGGATGGAAGAAGAGCCCATCATTTTCCGGGGCTGAGGACTCAAGCTGGACACGGGTCAAAGAGGATATTCTCCAAATTCTTGTTGGGGTCAGGAGCACAATCCCATTGACCTAACCCGGGTCTCCGGCCCATCCCACCTTAGCCAACAGATAGAAATCTCTTGTAGCCATTTAGATCAGCCAGTGGTAGAAATGGTCTCACACCTGGAGTTAGTGGGGGAGAATGGAAATAATATTAAATTAGGAATCGGGAGACCTGGCTCCTAGCTCTTTCAAGTTAAATTACTTAGGAGCAATTACTGCCCTTCGAGTTTGTCCTCTGGTCTTCAGTTTCTTATCTACAAAATTGATATAATACTTTCTGTCATGCCTACCTTATCAGGTGTTCTAAGAAACTGATAAGACAAGAGAAGAGAAAATGATTTAAAACTGCAAAATGCAATAAAATATAATGGATATTTTTCATGAAGTTTAGGCAAAATTGTGAGGTTTGTCTTTCCAGAGTCTTCCAGTTCTACCAATAGTCCTCCCACTTCCTTTAAAAAGAAAATTTAAAAAAAAAAAAAAAAAGCTTATCTTCTGTCTTAGAATCAATACACAATATCAATTCCAAGATAGAAGAGTAGCAAGGGTTAGGCAATTGGGGTTAAGTGACTTGCCCAGGGTCATACAGTTAGGAAGTGGATGAGATCTGATTTGAACCCAGTCCTTCTGACACTCCATTCACTATGCTACCTAGCTGCCCCATCTCCTGCCTTTTTCTAAACTATTCCATCTAGCACCTCTTATGCTCTGTTACCTTGAACACTTGGTCACAACTAATCTTAAGCTTCCAAGTTCAGTTCTAGCCTATTCAAGTTCAGTTCTAGCCATTCTACAAATTTAATAAGCTGAGAAACTAAATGGCATAATGGCTAGAGAGCTAGGCTCAAGGGCAGGAAGACCTGAATTCAGGTTCCACTTCTATTAAATACTGTGTGTGTGTGACCCTGGATAAGTCACTTAACCCCTTTATACTCTAGACAACTGAAACTGTAAATTACAGAGAAGGTGCCAGTCTGCACTGGAATAGGGAGTTCCTTATACCAGTATAATTCACAGATCTAGCCAGATCCCTTATCCCTAAGAACTTACAATGTACAAAACACCATGCCATGTACTAGGTGAGTTGAGATGATTAATGAAAATACGGCCAGTTCCCTCAAAGACCTTGCAGGGAGATTAAATACAAATACGGACAATAATAATACAAATAGAATAAGAGAGGTACAAACAATGGGTTATAAGAATTCAGAGAGGGGAAGAGATCATTTCTGGCAGAGATAACAGTAAAGGCTTCAGGGCAGCTAGGAGGCTCCATGATTTAAGATCTAGGAGGATCAGACCTAGCAATGGGAGGTTCTGGATTCATATCTGACCTCAGACACTTCCTAGCTGTGTGACCCTGGGCATCGCTTAACTCCAATTGTCTAACCTTATCACTCTTCTGCCTTGGAACCAGTTCTTAATATCCATTCCAAGACAGAAGGTAATGGTTTATTTTTAAAAAGATTAGTGACAGCTTCCCAGAAGAGGTGGCACTTAAACTTGGTCTTGAAAGATAGCTAGGATTTAGTTGGACAGGGGTAAGAGAAAGAAATGGAGGATACCCTGCAAATTACATCACAAAAGAAAGGGGGAATGATGACCCTTGCAGGCTTTCCACTATTGCCACTATAGGGAAGAAGAACCTCTAGGTTGCCTCTAGGAACAAGATTTCTAAGAATATTTTGGAGTATTATAGTCCCCAACAAAAACAATGCTTCTGTCCCTTCCTCAGGATCCTTACTGGCTAGATTTTAATCAGCTCCTTAGCTAAATCAGTCAAATCTTTCATTCAAAAACCATTTGTTAAGGACACAAGATTATACAATAACTATAATGCTAAATGGAAATATAAGAACATAAGGAAGGTACAAAACATTATATAATCCCCTTGGTTCTTCTCCTACTTCTATAAATCCTCTTCCTCTGTCTCCCTTGCCTGCTCCATCTTTTTTTTTTAACAATTAAAATGGCTCCTCTCACCTGATGCCATTGGCAATTTTATTCACTTTCATGGCTTCAACAATCACTTTTTCTCAATCTCTTTCTCTCTCTCTCTCTTTCTCTCTCTCTCTCTCTCTCTCTCTCTCTCTCTCTCTCTCTTTCTCTATCTATCTATCTATCTATCTATCTATCTATCTATCTATCTATCTTTCTCTTTCTCTCTTCTTTGTTTCTCTCCCACTTTGTTTCTCTCTCCCCTTTCTCAAAATCTAGGATCCGATTGCCTACAGGACATTTCCACCTAATACCAGATGTGAATTTTTTTTTCTGTTTATAATTTTATTGACTTTTTTATGATTATATATTTTTTCATATAAGTAGAGGCATTCATTCTTTCTTTTTTTTTTAAACATACCTATAATGGAGGTCCTAGTGCTTTGGAGCACTCCAAATTAACAATGAGCTGATAGGAAAACCTGAGTTTAAAAATCAGTCTTAGATATTTACTATCTGTGTCACTCTGGACAAGTCACTTAACCACTGTTTGCCTCAGTTTCCTTGGCTGTAAAATAGGAATAATAACAACACCTCTCTTGCAGGGTTCTAGTGGGTATCAAATGGAATAATATTTGTAAAAGTGCCTAGCATAGAGTAGTCACTCTATAAATGTTTATTCCATCTTTCCCTTCCTCCCACCTGAGTGTCTGGCCCCTCAAACTCAATGTGTCCAAAACAAAACGCTTATTACTATATTCAAAAACCTGCTTCTTCTTCCTACACCATTATTTCAGTCAGTGGCACCATCATTCGTTCAGTTTTCCCTCTTTTATTATCTTTGATCCTTTTCTCTCCTTTACCTCCCACATCCAATCAGCCGCCACGACTTATTGCTTCTATCTTGGCAAAATCGATTTGTCCCTTCCTGTTTCCACTTCCATCACCTCAATGCAAGCCTTCATTACCCCCTACCTAGACAATCATAATAGCTTCCTAAACAATCTCCCTGTCTCCACTCTCTTCCCTGTTCTTAACCTCCTCCACATCACTGCCAGACTACTCTTCCTTATGAATGAATCTAGTCTCTTCTGCCCAAAACACTTCTGTGGTTTTCCATTGCCTCCTGAAAAAAGTTCAAACTCCCTGTCCTTCATTCAAATCCCCCTAAATCTAGTGATACTGTACCTAAGTAGTCTTATCTAGTTTTACCTCCTCCGTCCCTCCATGTGCCATCTACCCTCCTTTCCAACTGGAAGAGTTACTATTCCTTGTACATATCCTGGGCCTTTCCACTTCTGTGTCCTTGCTCATGCTGTCCCTTATACCTAGAATGCCATTCTTGCCTACTAAATACTTACCCATCCTTTTAAGCCCAGATTGAATGACATTTTCTTCATGAATCGCTGATCAATCCAGATGAAAATGGCTTTTTCCTCCCTTGGACCTCACATAACACTTGGCCCCTCTCCTATATACCTATTATGTACTTTTACATTTTTTCCCCAAACTTTCTTTTGAAAAATACATTTTATTGGTAATATCCTTCTTCGTATTATAGATATTTGCCATTCTTATCTTCATACTAAACCTTGCCTAATGACAAAGAAAAATAATTTAAAACCATTCAATGTAGAAAACACATCTATAACAATTTATACAAACTTTGTCCGAAAAGTCCCTATCATGCTGCTGTAAAGTTAGGAGATATTTTTCACTAGCTCTTCTCTAGGACTGTCATAGATCAGAGGGTCATGGATTCATTGGTTTTTCCATTACTCAGAGTTCAACTTTCTTTAGCAATCTGTTAGTTTTCCATTATTATAGAGTTCTCTTTGTATTGCTCATTTCTAACAAACCCAATATGTATCTCTCAGGGATTTTTATATGTATGGTTTGGTGGACCCCATTTCTATTTGAGTTTGACACCACTAGCATAGAATTGGCCTGAGTTGCCAAGTGGTCAAGATAAGGAAGGCAGAAGAGTATATAGCCAGTTGGGGGGTGAGAGCCTGAGAAAGAATCAAGGGATAAAGAAATTGTAGGTCAACGTGAAGATGAAGAACAGGCATAGAGGTCAGAAGACAGAGGAACCAAAGGACTGAAGAAAAATTATGACCAGATAGAGGAATTTCAGAGTTCACGAGCATCAAAGCAGAGTACTTTATGGATGAAAACAAGATCAAGGATATTATGACTTGTGTGTACATAGTACGTCATGGGAATTGAGTGAACTGAGGAAATAGGAAGTTAGGGTATTTGAGGGAGCATCAGAGGAATGCAGGGGATAGCCAGTGAAAAGATATGGAGACCAGAAATTGGAGTGAAATGTGAGAGGAACATCAAGAAGAGAGTGTCACTGAATCATCCAGTCTTTGGAAGAAAGTAGAAAAGTAATATATTATATATTATACAAGTAATATAGTAATAAGAATATAAGTATATATAATTCATATATAGCAATAAGTACATATATAATATATATTATATATACAATAAGTCTATATATAACTTATATATAGTAATAAGAATATAAGTAATATAGTAATAAGAATAAGAAAATAATAATAATAAGACTAGAAAGATAGGAAAGGGTCAGGTTGTAAAGGCTTTGATTCTAAAACCACTAGAGCTTATTGAATAGAAAAGTGACATAGTCAGATTTATGCATAGTCGGACTATATACATAATTGGCATATATGTTAAAGTTTCATAGTATGAAGTAAGGAGTTGAAGCCAACTCATTGAAGAAACAATATTATTCCATTACACAAATATATTCTCATTTTCCTTAGGCATTCTTCATTCTCATTGCATTATTTTTATTATAATTATAGTCATATCTCCCTACTAGACTCTATGAGACCAGAAACCTCGTCCCAGATAATCTTTATATGTCCTCCAGTCCTAAAAAAGGGCTCTACACACAAAAGATATTTAATAGTTGCTTGTTGTATTTAATTGAATACAAGGCCTAAGAAGGAAAAAGTAATTTCCAACTGAACTGATTAGGGAAGGTTCCATGCAGGTGGTGATGTCTGATACATTAACTGGGACTAGAAGGATGAGTAGGATTCCCAAAAGCAGAGATTAGAGGAGATAAAATGAACTTCAAGCACAGATACAGAGAAGTGAAAGCATAGGACATAGAATGAGGAAGAGCAAATATTCTTTGGCTAGTTCTGTTAGTTCCCCTTTCGCTAGTCTGTGGGGAAGAGATGAATGTAAAATAAGACAGGAAATTTAGGAAACTGAAAGATTATGGAAGAGCTTGAATATAAAGCTAAAGAATTTGGGCTTTATTTGGTAAACAAAAGGAAGCCAACCAAGGAGCTTGAGAAGAAGAGTAAAATGATCAGAAGCATCCATAAAGATTAACCTTGCCTTGGTGTGAAGAATGTTTCATTGAGGAGGGAGACTGAGTTTGAGTAGACCAGATTAGAGGATCATAAATTTAGAAGTGAGGCATGTAGGTGACCCAGTGGATAGAGCAGTGGCCCTGGAGTCAGGAAGAATTGAGTTTAAATCCAACCTCAGACACTTGCTAGCTGTGTGACCTTAGGCAATTCACTTAACATCTGTTTGCCTTAATCCACTGGAGAAGGAAATGGCAAAACACTCCAGTGTTTTTGCCAAGAAAACTCCATGGACAGTATTGGTCTGCTATGGTCCCTGGGGTCATCAAGTCAGACATGACTAAATAACAATCACAAGATTTACAATTTGATTGTTGTTGAGTCATTTTTCAGTTGTCACTAGGGGATCATGTCTCTTCGTGATTTCTTGGCAAAGATACAGGGGTATATTTCCTTCTCCAGCTCATTTTACAGATCAGAAAACTGAGGCAAACTGGGATAAGTGATTGACTTGCCCAGGGTAAGTGTCTGAGGCTGGATTTGAACTGATAAAAATAGTCTTTCTGATTCCAAGCCCAGTGTACTATCCACTGCTCCACCTGAAAGAAATCTCAAGTTTCATTTAGTCCAACCCTCTCTTTTCACAGATAGACCAAGATGCAGACAGTTTAAATGCTATGTCTGAAGAGCACCAATAGCAAAAGCAGAATCTGAACTCTGATCCTTTGACTCCAAATCCAGTAATTTTTCACTAACCCATGAAGCTTCAGTTCTAGAGTTCCTCCTCACTGACAGACTGACTATCCTATTATCTAGCATAGTCTAACAGTCAATCAAAACTGCCACTAATGGGCATGCTGCTGTCCACATTCAGTGCAACCAGTGATATGGGTAGAAAGAGGGAACTAAAGAGGTTTCCTCTTCCAATAATAATATTACATATTATATTATGTGCCCCATAACCATTTCTTTTTTTTTGTTTTGTTTTTATATTTTTAAACCCTTAACTTCTGTGTATTGGCTCCTAGGTGGAAGAGTGGTAAAGGTAGGCAATGGGGGTCAAGTGACTTGCCCAAGGTCACACAGCTGGGAAGTGTCTGAGGCCAAATTTGAACCTAGGACCTCCCGTCTCTAGGCCTGGCTCTCAATCCACTGAACTACCCAGCTGCACCCCCCCCCATAACCATTTCTAAGGCTAGATCAGTACAAATTCTTGCAAATGGTTCTGGTCCCAGATTCTTAAGAAGCCATGTTTGCTTTCCTCTACAACCTGACTTTTTCATAATGCATGCAATGCAAGAGATGTTGGGCAAATACTTAAAATATTTTTTAAAAAACTAGATACCAAGGAGGGCATCCAGAATGATGAAGGGTTTCCTTGTTCCATTCCATATAAGGATAGATTAGCCAACAGAAGCCTTGTGGGGAGGCATGATAGTTGTCTTCAAGTATTTTATGTTAGAAGAATTAAACTTTTTTTTCCATTTAGCCCCAGAGGAAAAAACTAAGAACTAAGAAGTTATAAAGGGCCAAGATTTTGCCATGATTCAAACTATCCAAAAGTAAAATGGACTACTAAGGGAAGGGTGGAGAAGAGCCTTGAGATCAAAGCTAGATGACCACTTGACAAGTATGATATAGAAAGGATTCTTATTCAGGTACAGGTTGGACAAGTGATGATCTCTGAAATTCCTTCCAACCCTGAGATTCCAGAATTCTCTGTGATAATTTTCTCCTGCTATCTCCAGACGGATCCAAATGGCCCTAAAGGAATAGGTATAAGTCAGAACCAATCCAGTAGTTCAAGAGTTGAGGTAATCTAAAGGTCTCCAATTGGTACTAGCACTTGAGTAATAGTGCTCTTCCAAGTAGTTTAGTGAACCAAAGATGACCTAGAGAATTTAGCCAGATCTCTTAGAGCCCAGATGGGCTAGCTCTTACTTCTTTTTGCTCTTTTCTATTTCCAGCCTCCTATCCCTGGCTTCTGTAGGAGAAAAGGGAACTTATGTTAGAAAAGGGAAAGAAAATTATGTCCAAGTTGATTTGGAGGAATCTGGACTAGTGAAATGGGTCAGAGATAGACTTTGGAGATGGGGAACTGGGATCAAATTAGGGGAAAAAATGAAAAAATAATCTCCAAGCCTAGATACTAAAAGAGATTCTACTTCTGACTTCAGTTGGAAAAGGGTGAAGGACAATTATGAAAGGCATAAAAGTATTAAGGAAATTTAAGGATGATTAAGGAAGATTAGTGAATAAAACCTGAAAAGGAATATTCAAAAAGAATAAGCAAAAGAGAGTTGGCAAAAAAAAAAGGTAAGATAAGCAAGAAAAGGTAAATGGAACAATTTAAAGGTAAGGTGAATTGAGAGTAAAATTGATAGGAGGGTGGGGGAAATGATGAAGCAGGAGATTGGTTCGAGGCTGATGGGGAAGTGGGTATGACTAGAATTGTTGAGACTAAAGAAAGGGAAGTTGATTGGGGTTGTCAAGTTATTAAGAGGTGATAATTGGTTTAAAGTGTTTTGCTTTTTTTTCAGGTTCTTAAGGTTGAGGTGTAAACACTCATACGTAGTTAAAAAAAAAAAAAAAAGCTGAAAATCTCAAATGTTATGGAGAGTAGGGAAAATTGTCCAGTGACTGGCATTCAATGAGCTGTTGTTTGTATTTCTGCCTCAGTCAAGTAACCTGGGTTCCACATGGAGGCTGAGCTCCCTTCTGGAGGAGAAAGTGAAGGGACTTCAGGATTGTCTCTTCATAATCATTGGCTATTAGGGACAATTAAATATCCCTAAAGGGAAATAGATATAAGGCTGCAATGATGGAGTTGGGAGGGAGGAATTTACCTTGTCAAGATTTTAAAGAGTTGAAAATTATTACCCAGACAAGAAAAGGAAGGAAGGGAAAGACAGTTATACAAGAGGATGCTGGCTTTCATCAGTGGCTCAAAAGAAACGTGAGATGCACAAATTTAGAGGCATTTCCATCCCCGATGTTTACATAGGCTATTTGTACCGACCTGTGACAGAGCCTTCCAAGCTCATATTGATCTGATCAGCCATAGCTGGACACACTATACACTGACCCTGACATCATAATGTCATTTTGGTCCTCATTGAATATGAAGGACCACAACCAACTTGCATGCAAGAACTGTTGTAATAGACATTATTAAGGAAAGAAGGTGGGCTGGTCACACAGGAAGAGTGAAGGATAAAAGCCAGGGCAATTGCAGCACTGATTTCCATACAATGTTAAAAGAGAGGAAGGGCTCCAACACATCCTCAAGGGAGGATTTATGAGTGGGCATGGACAAAAGCATCCCAAGATTAGAAAGCGTAGGATCCATACCAGTGAGATCACAGATTCATTGAATGTCGTTAAATAAATGCACCCTTCTTCCATCCCCTATTAGACGGTAAGCTCCTTGAGGGACTGGCACCTTTTTATTTACCTTTTTAAATGACTGATATTTTAGTAGCCAGAACTCAATAGATGTTTGCTATATGAATGAAAGAATTCTCTGGTTCCCTAAGTGAGGAAGCTGCCAACTCCTGTTCTAAGACTGTCAAAGAAAAATGTCTTATTACTTTTGTGCAGAAGCAAAAACATCGAGTTAAACCTAGAGATCTGAGCTAAGCAATACAGCTGAGCTCACCACATTCCCTTTTTAATAACTATATAATGACTCCTATTAACATCCCATCAATGACAATTACTCCTCTGAAGTAACAAAGGGCTCCCATGAGCCATTCTGCTTACCTTTAGTAACTGGTTTTGTTTCTACACCTGCAACCTGATTTCTACTCAATCTCTCTCTTTTCTCTTTACTTCAGGTTGACTCTATTTGTTTTTCACTCTCTTTCTTTTCTTTTCTTTTTTTTTTCATTTTGTTCTCTTGCTCCTGGTGTTGGGGGAAACATCTCTCACTGGTTTGACTTTGCCCTCCATCTCCTGATGTTAAGGATGGACAAACAGCCATCACCTTTTCTATCCAGACCCTGTTCTATTGAAGCTGTCTTTCTAGTTGGATAGGTTCTGATTGAAGTTATTGATTTTGGTACAAGGGATCAGTGTGACCTCAATTCCCAGGCTAAGAGAAGTGGAGGATGGGAGACAATGCAATTTTCTCCACTGGGTTTTGCAGTAAGAATCAATACCATACACAAGAACAGTATTGGGGAGGGTAAATGCAGCTCATTCATACTTTGGTAATTATCTGAACCACTAGTTTGGTATCACATCTTTGAGCACACATAAGTGACTCACCTGGTTCCAAGAGATGGCATTAGATGGAGTTATAGAATGTTAGAGCTAAAAGGACTTAGTAAAATACCTGACTTTACAGATGAGGAAACTGAGGCTAGGAAAAATGAAGTGACTTGCCCAGAGCCTCAAAGATAGTGATACAGAATTTTAATCCAAATCCTGTGTTCTTTTAACTTCATCCTACTGCAAGAAAACATAATTAAAGGTCATTAAATTGTGTTTGCTTCTTTGTATTTAGATTATTGCTGTTCATTTCTGCATAGATGCATGAGGGGGGGAATTCAATCTCTTAATCACACATACAATTTCCACTAAAAGCCATAGTATGTATACTAATGGAGAATCCTGAGAGTTGCTGGCAAGTGATTGAACAAAATAGCCATGTGCTCAACAGGTGATGTACACGTGGAATGTACAATGCATCATCACTGGGCAAGAGGAGGGAAATCCTGGTCTAGTCCTGTCTAGGAAGGATTCATTTCCTGCTTCTGGCCTGGAAGAACCCTCTCCCATCCTCTCTCAGCCATAAGGTCCCAGGCAGGGTGGGGGGAAAAGGATGGGGAGTTGGAGGCAGCTACTGTGGCTTTCCCTCAGGGTCCAAGCCCAAAGCCTCAGGGTGACCAGGGCAGCTAGAATCTTCCTCTTTCATGCTAAAGCCAAGGACATGGGGGGGGGACAGTGTTTATTTGGTCCAATTGGCCAGGTGAGTGGAGCTTTGAAGGACTTCAGGGGTGCCTTGGCAAGTTTCAGGTCAAGATCCTACAAGTTGCTAAGGGATTGGGGGAGATCATTTTCCCGCAGCTGAGGGTTGGGTGCAGAGTCTCTGTCAATAGGTCAATGACCACTAGAGATGAAGATGGAAGGTTCTTGATTTATGCCCCCAAAAGGTGCCAGGGTCAGAAGAACACATAGCATAAAGCAGTCATCATCAAAACAGTCTGGTAGTGTCTGAGAAACAGAAGGGTGGACCAATGGAATAGATTAGATACACAATATGCAGAGGTAAATGACTTTAGCAACCTAGAGTTCAATAAACCCAAAGACCCCAGCTTTTGGAATAAGAACAAATGTTGGAGAGATGTGGCAAAATTGGAACACTAATGCATCGTTGGTAGAATTGTGAACTGATCCAACCATTCTGGAGGGCAATTTGGAACTATGTCCCAAGGACTGCAAAATTGTGCATTCCCTTTGATCCTCTAATATCACTACTGGGTCTGTATCCCAAAGAAATAATGAAAAAGGGCAAAGGACTTTCTTGTACAAAAATATTTATAGCAGTTCTTTTTGTGGTAGCAAAGAATTGGAAATTGAGGAATGTTCACCAATTGGGGAATAGTTAAACAAATTGTGGTACATGTTGGTGATGGAATACTATTGTGCTATAAAAAATGATGAGCAAGATGATTTCAGAAAAAGCTGGAAGGGGGCACCTGGGTGGCCCAGTGGACTAAGAGAACATTATACACAGTAACAGCAATATTGTAGGATGATCAACTGTGAAAATGTGGCTCTTCTCAACAAGGTGATGATCTAGGACAATCCTGAAAGACTTTATGATGGAGAAAGAATTGTTGGAATCAAATGGATACTGATCAAAGCCTATTATCTTTTACATCAGTGTATTTACAGTTTTATTATGGGGGTTTGGTTTTATATGAGGGTGCTCTTTCAACAACCACCAACATGGAAGTATGTTTTACATGATAATAAAAATTTGATTTAATTTTAAAAGAAAAAAGGAGTCAAACTGAAGTAGAAAGAATGAATAGAAATCAGGTGGCAGCCAAGGTCTTGGGGTTCCTTTCTGGTGAGCTGACTGTATTTCTGAGGAGAGGTCTTTGTTAGATGGGCAAGGCTTCAAGCTTCTATGACAGGTTCCAAGGTCAAGGTCAGCAGGTGGGTGGGACTTATTCAGTCTAAGTGCTGGGATCTGTGTCCTTGAGTGGACAGTTTTCTAAGAGGCTTATGAGGATAGGGTGAGGGGAGTCTTGGGTTGGGGACAGTATTTGGGATTGGCATGTCCAGTTCACACTAAGATGACCTATACTCAGTGATACCTGTCAAAAGGTGGATGGGACTCAGTACTACTGAGGAAGGGTCTCAGAGGGGTAGTCAGAGCTTTGTGCTTTTATTGGGGTGGAGGCATTAATAGTAAACTAAATGACTACTAGGAGGTCCCTGAGCTGGTCATTGGTGGGCCAGGCTCCCACCTGCAATGACAGGCTCCCAAGGTCAGTGTCATAAGCTGGGTGGGGATCTGAGGTGTCCAGGCAGGGTGCTGAGGGCTCTGTTCTGGTGAGGGGCAGTTTTCTAAGAGGCTGCCATGGGATAAGGGAAGTCTTGAGGTATATAGACTATATTTGGAAGGTGTGGTGGTGTCTTAAGCTCCATATCAGCAAGTAGAGACTGGGTATCAGTGAGGAGGGATCCTGCATTAAATACCAGAGGGGTGGGCTGTTGTGAAAGGGCCCACCTTCTGTGAAGAGATCCCAAGTTCGATGTCGCCTAGGGTCTTTGTCAGCAAGTGACTGGTTTTCTAAGAGACCAACTGGAGTGAAGTGGTAAGTGGGTGGACATACAATGATCTGGGGAGGAAAAAATTCTCCCAGGTCTTTCTGGTAAGGTAAGGGCTGATAGTTTGGTCTTGTTCCTACCCAAAACTGGATTAAAAACCTTTCTTTATTATGTCAGCTTACTTTTATCTAGAAGCAAAATTCATTATAAGAGTTTAGGCAGCAATTGTTCCCTCTTTCCTCACCTCCCATTTACTTCTCAGTCCTTTGCAATTAGACTACCAACAGGTGGGTCGTCAAACCCAACTATTTCACCCATACCTCTCTTTCCAAGGTTGCCAATGCTATCTAGTGGTCTTTTCTTGTTGCTCACCTTCCTTACTACACTGTAGCTTTTAATATTGTTGACTACCCTACCCCCCACTTCTCCTGGACACTCTCTTTCCTTGACTTCTGTGACAATATAGACCTTCGGTATTCTTCCTACTTCTCTGGCCTCCCATTCTTAGTATCTTTTGCTTGATCATAATTCTCCTCCTGCCCACTACATATGGGCTCCCATTTTCTCTATATATTTTCCTTTGGTGATCTCACCAGCCCCCATGATTTCATTTATCATTTAGGTAATTGCTTTTCAAATCTTTAAAGGTTAAAAGTGCACTGAAATTTTGGGGACACACTGATCTCCTGTACTTTAGACCTGTGTCAATCACAAACTGTTTGCTGGATCTCTCTATCTGAAGTCCCAAAGGTGTCTCAAATTCAAAATTTCCAGAAAGGGAACTCATTTTCCCCAAACCCATCCTCCTTTCCAAACTTCTCCCTCTGTGTTGGCACTACCATCTTTCTAATCACCTAGAATCACAGACTTGGAATTACCTTTGATTCCTTTATCCCTCACTTTCCACATCCAATCAGTTGCCTAATTTGTCAACTCTACAACCTTTATTTTATTCCCTATCTCAAAGCAAACCACTGCCTCCATGACACAGACTTCAACATCCTGCCTGATGAACCTCTCAGAGCCCTGCCCAGCTGTTAACATAAATCCTGGGATCCTGTCACAGCAGCTGGGTTCACCTATCATTGGCCAGACTACTCATTCCACCTGAACCCAATCCCTATAAAAGTGCAAAACCCTACCTATCCCCAAGACGTCTGCACCCTACCTGAACCCCTCAGAGCCCCACCTACCTGCTAACATTGACCCTGGGATCCTGACAGTCCTTCTCTTACAGGATTCCCTATATCCATGTTGGCAAACTTATGGCATGCCTGCTGGAGGGGTCTGCTCCCCTCCCCTCCTCTACCATGCCTGAGGACATTTCTCAGTTCACCCATCCCTCTGCCCAGCAATCCAATGGGAGCACTTCCTCCCTCCCCTGTCTGGGATAAGGGGGCAGCTCATATGCAGCATGACGGTACAGTGTGAGCACTTGGTCTCTAAAAGGTTCACCATCACTGTCCTATATGATTCTAGTCCCCCTCACCTCTCACCAGCACTGTTATAACAGTCTCCTAATTGGTTTGCATCTCCAGTAGTCTCTCCCCCTACAATCACAAAGCTGCCAAACTGATATTCCTAAAAGAGACCTGACCAAGACATCTTCTACTCAAAGAATCTTCAAGGAATTCCCATTGTTTCTAAGATAAAATACAACAGTCTCAAATAAGACAATATTTGCAAAGCACTTAGCACTATGAATAGCACATAAGCACTTAATAAATGCATGTTCCTTTCCCTTTTCTAGCATATAAAGAAATAGAGTTCTCACTTGCCTTTCAGTCCTCTATCATATCACTCTCCTTCAAGTATTATAGAGTCAAACTGGCTTTCTGTTTCCTGTACACAGCATTCCATTTTTCATCCCCATGACTTCACACCAATAGTCCCTCATGTCTGGAATGCACTCAATGTGATTTCTGCTTCACAGAATCCCTAGCTTCCTTCTAAGAGACCTTTTCCTACAATAGCACCTTTTCTGAACCTTCTCACTTATTCACTCCCTTTTAACATTATTCTAGGGCTGCTGTGTATACACTTCATATTTATTTAATATGTGCATATTATAGCATTCCAAAGGATTAAAGAGCTCCTTGAAAGCAGGAATTGTTTTGTTTCTTTTTCTTATATTTCCAGCAGTCTAGTATCTTGCCACCTATAAGAGAGACACTTAATAAGTTTTTGTTGAATTGAATTGTTGGCAGCCAAGAAAGCTAATGAAATCTTGAGCTGCATCAGGAGAGATAAAAAATCCAAGACTAGGGAGGTGAAAGACCAGCTGCTCTCTGAGCTGGTCAGACCACATCTAGCATATGTACTGTCTCAGTTCTGGGTACCATATTTTAAGAAAGGTATGAATAAGCTGGAGACTGTCCCAAGAAGGAAAACTAGGGTAAGGCTTCAAGTTCAAGTTGTTTGTTGAAGGAAGCTGGAACGTTTAACCTTGAAAAGAGAAAAGTTTGGAGACATATGAGAGCTACCTTCAAGTATCTGAAGGGCTTTCATGTGTAAGAGGAATTACACTTGTTCTTTCTGACTCCAAAGGCCCAAGGTTGCAAGAGCTCAATTTAGGTTTGATATAAGGAAATATTCTCAAGCTGCCTAACAGTGGAATGGGATGCTTTGGGAAACAGTGAGTTCCCACTCACTTCAACTCTCCAAGTAAAACTAGTTAACCACTTGTTAGATACATTGTACTAAGGATTCTGGTTCAAATGCAGATTGGACTGGTTCCTATGAGATCCCTTCCAGTTCTGAGATTCTGTGATTCACACTAACATATTAGTGATATGTTATTATTAATCAATTCTGCCTCTTTAAAAAAAACACACACATATATCCTATCTTAGAATCAATATTAAGTATCAGTTCCAAGGCAGAAGAATGGCAAGTGCTAGGGCAGGGATCGGCAACATATGGCTCTTTCTGCAGAATCCATAAAGTCAGCCACGGCGCAGTAACTAACAGTTTACGCATGACATCGTGCATCACGTACCGCGACTATCTTCTAAGATAGAAGGCTCCCTCATTGATATTGCTGCGCAAGATGAATCCTGGTCTTTAGTTCGGCTTGGTAGGTGTGCTGTGCGTTCCTCCTTCTGCCCTCCTTTTACTCTTTTCACACCTGTTACTGACATCTTGGGGTTGTGTATAGTGATTTATCACTTTTGTCTACATTCTCTACCCCTCTGCCCCTGATTTACATGGCTTTATCTCAGTGCATTCATGGGATCTGCACTCCCTATTTGTGGGATTGTTATTGTTTTTAACTTTTCTACCTGCTCTTAAAGGGGAACTATAGTCAGATTACATCTTTACATATGCTTCATTAGTGAGAAGCATTTCTCCCCAGTAGTTGTTTCATTTGATACAGAATGATTGAGTGGGCAGCACTGATAAACACCTGTACCAGGAAATGTGTGTGATGTGTCCTGGCCAGTTTTCCATGAAAAGGTACCCTCCTCCTTCACTACTTACTAATGCCTGCACACAAGTCATGTTATTTTCTGTAATTTCCTGATCTCCTACTTAATTTATGTGGCCAAATGGCTTAACCAGCAGGCCGGCAGCTTTTTCTTCTCCTGTTGCCTGACTTGAGAGAGGGAGAGGAAAAAGTATTCTTCCCTGAATTTTTCTCTCTTTATTTCAGCAATTTTCTTAGTGTAAAGGAGTTTTATATGTATATGTGCAGTTATATCAGTACTATAGTGCCCCATTAAGTCTTGTTTTTTGATTAATAATCAAAATAATTTTGATTAATAATCAGCAAAACCATGCAGCACCAGAAGTCACATTAATGTACTTTATTCATCATTGGTTAGCACATAATAACATTATTAAAAATAGTTCAGAGACTTACTGTACTTTAAAAGTGTTGTTCTTACATAAAATGCACATATTTACTTGTATTCAGTGTTAAACATATTGTAAGGCTCTCACAAAATTACATTTTTAAAAATGTGGTGTTTATGGCTCTCACAGCCAAAAAGGTTGCAGACCCCTGTGCTAGGGAATGGGGTTAAATGACTTGCCCAACATCACACAGCTAGGAAGTGGCTGAAGTCAAATTTGAACCCAGGACCTTTTGTCCTCGGATCTGACTATCCAGTGAGCCATCTAGCTGCCCCATGATTTTTGCCTCTTGCCTCAATCTTCCAGGGACATCTATACTCTCAAAGAGGTTCATAAAGAGAGGACAAATGTTTTACTCAAATTAATATTAATGATAAAATTGGAGGTACTAGGGCATCTCAATGGGAGAGAGGACTTTTGAGAACACTTCAAAATATGTTCTTTTTCTATTCCAATTCTATATAATATATTTATATATATATATATAGTGTTGTATATAATATATATTATGTGTAATTATATATTATGTATCTATTATATATTCACTCAAGATTTAAATCACACTAGGCCCTAAAGAGCAACATTTCATAGACTCACAGTCTTTCAAAGTTGGAAGGAACTTAAATAAATCCCTGACAATTCTGCAGCCTCTATTTAAGGACAAAGTGGAGGAATTTGCCACTTCTTGAAGAGGTCCCCTCTACTTTTACACAGCATTAATTATTAGGAAGTTTTTTCCTTATATAGAGCCAAAAATTGTATCCCTGAAATTCTCACCCATTTCTCCTTTTTCTGATCTCTGAGGCCAAGACGAATAAGACTAATCTTTTCCAGAATGTCCTTTTGAATACTTGAAGATGTTTCTCATGTCCCAGTTGATTCTACACTTCTCCAGGATCAAAATCCTCAGTTCTTTCTCAGATGGTAAGGTCTTGAGTTCCCCACCTCCATCCTAGCTGCCTTGGGTTACAGGAAGGTGCCCATTTGCTAGATAGAGGTCTTATACAGAGACTGCATGACCACTTGGTTGGTATATTATAGAGGGATTTCTACTTAAATATTAGTGGCCTGTGAAGACCCTTCCTACTCTCAAAATCTATAATTCTGTAATTAACTCTAGATATGTTCCTACTTGTCAATGCTCCTTCTAAAATATAGTATCCATTTGGGAGTTCAAAGCCAACCTTACTGAAACTATGGCTTGTAGACTGTATTCTCTTAGCATTAATATATCATCCTCTTAACATAACAACATTCTAAATACAGTTTGATACAGGCAGAGTACAGCAGGACCTCTGACATTCTGGATACTGTACCTCTATTAATGTAATCCAATATTCCATTAATTTATTTGAATGTCATGTCATTGTTGATTACAGTTCCCCAAATTTCACAAAACTTTGGGATTGAATGATTGAGCATTATCTATATTACTCTCCCATTCTAGACTTGTGAAATTTATTTTGAACCCGAGTATAAGATTTTACATTTGTTTATGTTGAGTTTCATCTGAATAGATCTAGTCTATTGTTATAGCCTAAAATCTTTTTGAATATTGATTCTGTCATTCATTGCATTAGCAATAGCCCTTCCAGCTTTGTGTCATTTGTGAATTTCTTAAATGTCATCCAAATCCTTGATAAAAGCCTGGAGCTAAAAGTAGATCCCTCCACTTATTAAGACCTTCCTCTAGGTTGACCTGGGTTCATTGATGACTTCTCTTTGTGTCTAATGATTCAACCAGTTCTGAATCTACCTAAACCAACTATATTGTAATTTAGCACATATCTGTATAGGGCATTCCCCTACTTTACCACCATGAAAAAAGAGATTCATCTAGAAAAACCTCTTTTTCATAAGGTCATGAAATTACTTATTTTTTTATTTGAAAAATTTTATATAATTAATTGATTTAGAATATTTTCCATGGTTACATGATTCATGTTCTTTCCCTCCCCTCCTTCCACCCCCTTCCCATAGCCAACGAGCAGTTCCACTGGGTTTTAAATGTGTCATTGACCAAGACCTATTTCCATATTATTAATATTTGCATTAGGGTGATCGCTTAAAGTCTACATCCCCAATCATATCCCCATCAAACCAAGTGATCAAGGAAATGTCTTTCTTCTGTGTTTCTGCTCCCATAATTCTTTCTCTGAATGTGGATAGTGTTCTTTCTCATAAGTTCCTCAGAGTTATCCTGGGTCATTGCATGGCTGCTAGTACAGAAGTCCATTACATTCAATTGTGCCACAGTGTATCAGTCTCTGTGTACAATGTTCTCCTGGTTCTGCTCCTTTCACTCTGCATCAATTCCTGGAGGTTGTTCCAATTCACATGGAATTCCTCCAGTTCATTATTCCTTTGAGCACAATAATATTCCATCACCAGCATATACCACAATTTGTTCAGCCATTCCTCAATCGAAGGGCATATCCTCATTTTCCAGTTTTTTCCCACCACAAAGAACGTGGCTATAAATATTTTTGTACAAGTCTTTTTCCTTATTATCTCTTTGGGGTATAAACTCAGCAGTAGTATGGTTGGATCAAGGGGCAGGTATTCTTTTAAAGCCCTTTGGGCATAGTTCCAAATTGCCATCCAGAATGGTTGGATCAATTCACAACTCCACCAAAAATGCATTAATGTCCCAATTTTGCTACATCCCCTCCAACATTCATTACTCTCTCTTGTCATTTTAGCCAATCTGCTAGGTGTGAGGTGGTACCTCAGAGTTGTTTTCATGAAATTAATTATTTCACTTCAGATTCACTTTCTTTTCTAGATTTCACTGGTAATCTCTTTAATGATCCATTCTGCGGTTTTTGCAGGACTCAAAGCCAAACTCATTGATCTAGTTTGTAGAATCTATTCTCTTCTCCTTTTTGAAAATCAGGACATCAAGGCCTCAGATAACCTGAAAGAAGAGTTACTCCTGCCTTTTCTGTTTACTTTTCTGAACTCAGAGACTTGAAAACTGAGAATAAGCAGTCTTGCACACAAGATGGCAGCCATTAGAGCAATATTAAAATTCCTATAGAAACAGAAGAAAGAAACAAACATAATTGGTCACTCAGCCTGAGAGAAGCATTCAGGGACAATGTTTCTTGATGTCAATCAGCTAATTAGAAGATGAGCCGAATTTCCAAAGCAGCACTAGCTCAAAATCTAGGCATATAGCAAAGAAGGGAGATTTCTCCAGCAGTGTCTACCTTGGGGGTTGCCTCGAGAGCACCCATAAATTGGAGAATTTGGATATCAGTCAGTCTAGGAAAGAAAATAGAATTTTCCAAACAACATGCCTTTTCTAAGAAAGAACAGTCACATAGCCCCTAAAGTCATAGGAGCTGTCAGACTTAAAACCACATCTTGGGCCAGTGAGCATGACATCCAGATCTTGCCACCTCCAATCTTATGGTGAGTTATTTAAACAGTGCAGATCCAATGGGATGAGAAAGGACTTATCTGTCCAGCAGACCCAAAGTGTTGTTTGCCTTGAAAGGAAGGGAATTCAAACCATGGAGGGAAAAATTAATCTAAAAGGTACTTGTTAAAGAAAAAATTGGAGCTCAAGTCTATAAGAAACAATACTATTCAGTTTAACATTAACATAATAGTAAACATTTCTTTTAACTACATGTAGCTGAGCCCTCCAAAATGACTCTCTGTCCCCAAGACAACTTGATATAATATTTATAAGAATTTTGTAAAAGGAAAAAATAAGTTAAAATACTGTTTTCTGTTTACATTCCAAAATATTTGAGTAAAAAGTCACTTTCCCAAGCCTTATTGTACCAATTCCTCCCAAGAAATCAATAGGACCTCCAGCCTTTGATCAATGGAGAAAGGTAGATCCTAACACCAATCACTTCAGGGGATAAAATAAAAGGAGACAAGGATCTTATCTAGATCAGAGTTAAATTTGGTTTTCATCCTTAATCTCTTTCCCTGAGGGAAAGTTTTAGCTTTTATTCTGCCCATTTTCCTAAAGGGAAAAGTCTAGAAAGGGTTTTAGGCTGAGGAAATGTTATTTCTTACTATTTCTAGAGAAACTAAAAAAGGTGACTTTATATAGGCTTCAACATATTGTTTTAACAGTGTGGTCAAATTCAAATAGAAACCAGGGTCATTAAGCCATACATAAGGATCCCTGTGGGCAGCATATTGCCTTAATTTAAAATGTAATGCTATCTATATTTTACTGTGTTCTTATTTAGTTTAACTATTTCTCAATTACATTTTAATCTGGTTCAGCATTGGAGGAGATCAAGGGATTCACCAAAATGTCAGTGTTGACCTGACAGCAACCTGGAACTCAATGCCTTCTAGAAGGAACTACTATGAGTTCTTTATATATCTTACTTATCTGTTTATATGTTCCTCTGAGACTATTAGTTGCTTCACGTGTTTCATGGTTCTATTTATGGGTTTCCTGTAAGTACAACGTTCAAAGAATCATCTGCCTTTTCTATAGAGTAAACTAAAGACCTTCCTATACTCAATAGGCATCTTCCCATTATCAGGAGTCCTTATTCCCTTCAAACCAGAACTGTGTTCCCTTTTTTTATTACCCTCTTACCTCAGGATAGTTTTTTCTTTTTTATTAAACCTTTACCTTCTGTCTTAGAATCCCTACTAAGTATTAGTTCCAAAACAGAAGAGTGGTTAGAGCTAGACAGATGGGGTTAA
The DNA here is from genome assembly GCF_016433145.1 of Gracilinanus agilis. Classification (NCBI taxonomy): domain Eukaryota; kingdom Metazoa; phylum Chordata; class Mammalia; order Didelphimorphia; family Didelphidae; genus Gracilinanus; species Gracilinanus agilis. The sequence goes on from NC_058131.1 coordinate 631,972,806, forward strand.
GAGACTTGCCTATGGTCACACAACTAGAAAGTGTCTGAGGTCATATTTGAACCCAAGTCCCCTCATTTCGTGACCTGGCTCTCTATCCACTGAGCCGGCTAGTTGTCCTTTATTTTTTTAAAGTCCTTTTTGTAATATTTTGTATAATTAGAAAATGTACCCCAGGACTACATTCCCCAGAATTCCTTTAGTATTTCCCAAAATTCCTCTCCTCTCTCCACCACGTTGCATTTTCACATTATGTATATAGTTGTGTGTAACTCTTCCTCTCTCTCTCTATTCCCGCATGCACAGCTGGGTTGATTCCCTCTTTGCTCTAGCTTTTTTTTATTAATAAATTTATTAAATATAATACTTGGAGTATTTGGATATTAATTTTTAATCTCACAGTTTATAGAAGTTCTTTTTATAGTGTCAAAGAATTGGAAATTGAAGGGATGTCCATCAATTGGAGAACGGCTGAACAAATTATGCTATGTGTTGGTGATGGAATACTATTGTACTATAAGAAATGATAAGGAAGACAATTCCAGAAAAAGCTGGAAAGATCTGTGGGAACTGACACACGGCAAAATAAGCAGAACTGGGAAAACATTGTACACGAATACAGCAATATTATATGATGATCAACTATGAAAATGTGGCTACTCTCAGCAATTCAATGATCTGGGACAATCCTGAAGGACTTATGACAGGGAATCCTATCCACTTCCAGAGAAAGAACTGTTGGAGTCATCTTTCACATCAGTGTATTTATGGTTTTATTTGGGGGTTTGGGTTATGTATGAGTTTGCTCTTACACCAATGACCAATATAGAAGTGTGTTTTCTATGACAATAAAAATGGAAAAAAATTTTAAATCCTTTTTGTTGTCCTAGGATTCAGAGAGATGATGTCTCAGAGTAGATAGAGACCCAGCCTGGAAGCCAGAAGACCTGGCTTTGAGTTCCACATCTGACACATACTGGCTACTCAACTCTTGGCAAGGCTATCCTCTCCTTTCTCCAGGCAACTTTCTAAGACTCTACATTGTACATCAATGTGGACCTGCATCAGGACAGGTCGTTCTCTCATCTGGAGGATGAAGACCATATACCAGGAACATGGCAGGCTCAAGCTCTATATTTCTACCTAGTATTCACTGTCTTCTTCCATTCACTCTGAGCTTTAGCTTTTATGACACCATTCTCACAGCTCCAACTTCCTTTTTGGCATCGTCTTTACTCATTTTGTCTTTGCCTCCATCTTCTATAGAGGACTTCAATGCTTTGAGCATCTGTGGTTTTAATTATTGCAGTCACTTCTTTTATCAAAGCACATTACCACTCTTTTATCATTAGTAGAATCTTTAAGAGCTATCCTGACTTTAAAATGCATTATCCTGCTGCCAAATCAATGATGAGCTGCTGTGAACTTAGACTGGTCCTTGGACAACAGAAACACCCATTATGTCACTGGGCCCATTACTGAAGTCTTTCCAATATGGTAGAAACCGCCACAGCTTAAAATGTACTCAGATACTCTCCGAGAAAGGCAGTTAGGTGGTGCAATAGATAGACTGCTGAGCCTGAAGTCAAGAATACTCATTTCCTGAACTCAAATCTGGCCTCAGATATTTACTAGCTGTGGGACCATGGGCAAGTCACTGAATCCTGTTTGCCTCAGTTTCCTCTTCTGTAAAATAAGCTGGAGAAGGAAATGACAAACTACTCCGGTATCTTTGTCAAAAAATCCCAAAAGTAGCAAAAAACTGGAAAATGAGGGTATGCCCTTCAATTGGGGAATGGCTGAACAAATTGTGATATATGGTAGTGATGGAATACTATTGTGCTCAAAGGAATAATAAACTGGAGGAACTCCATGTGAATTGGAAAGACCTCCAGGAATTGATGCAAAGTGAAAGGAGCAGAGCCAGAAGAACATTGTACACAGAGACTGATACACTGTGGTAAAATAGAATGTAATAGACTTCCGTACTAGCAGCAATGCAATGATCTATAACAATTCTGAGGGAATTATGGAAAAGAACGCTACCCATATTCAGAGGAAGAACTACAGGAGAGGAAACACAGAAGAAAAGCAACTGCTTGAACACATGGGTTGATGCGGACATGACTGGGGATGTAGACTCTAAACGACCACCCCAGTGCAATTATCAATAATATGGAAATGGGTCTTGATCAATGACACATGAAGAAACCAGTGGAAATACGAATTGGCTATGGGGGGGGATGGGGAAGGGGGAAGGAAAAGGGAGAAGGAGAAGGGAGGGTGAAGGGGAAAGTAAGAACATGAATCATGTAACCATGGAAAATTTTTCTAAAAAATTAAAAAAATTAAAAAAAAGAAATCCCAAAAGGGGTAACTAAGAGTCAGACATGATAGAAGCAACTGAACAAGAACAACAAGAAGTCTCTGAAAATGCAAAATTACTTCCATTCCTTGATAAAGCATTAGATTATGAATAAAAATAGGTATACATATAATATACATATATATAATCTAAAAATTATATAATCTATCTATGTCTAAGTTACTTGATGAATTTTCCATTCATTCACATTAACCTCCTTAAACAACTTCTTTCCTTCCTCTCTGGAATTGTTTTTATTTGCGTCTTCAAAATATAATTCTTCAGATCATTTAATCTCTCATGGGACAATTTTCTTTATAGAATTTTAGGTCAAAACCAACATGCCCATAATATAGGATGCAAGTCAAATTATTTCTGCCTCTCTTGGCCTTTTCTTTCATGAACTCTAAGATGGAATGATTACTTTTTTCCAAGGTTCCCAACATTTCTGCTTCTGCAGTAGTTCATTACTGGTCAGATTCTTATTAGATATAATCAGGTTCAAAATCAGACAACTTCTCATTGCTTCCTCTGCCTTTTGGACAATTATTAAGACAACTCAAGAATTTATCAGCTGTTCTGCTTTTGGAAGAGAATCCAATTCTACAAATATCTTATCTATGCTAGGCTTGTAATGTCTACCTAATTCCTCACCTATTTCTTCTGGCCAGATGACCTATAAATTAATTTCTACTTTATCACTATTATCATAAATCTTCAGACCTTCTCTAACATGCCACAGAACTTCCTTCACATTGTTAAGTTCACCTATTTCTGGATATCTCATATAGGAAGTACCTTTCTCCCCTTCTATCTCTTCCTTTGACTGGCTGATTCTTCTCACAACCTGCATTTTATTGAGGATGTCCATGACAGTCTTGTCTTCATTCTTTTCCAGGTGGCACTCCTAACTCTAGTCTTTCTTTCTCTAGCATGCCCTGATTTGGGTAACCTCTCTCCTTTCTTTTCAGCTTCTTTTTAACATGCCCCGCCAATTAGAAAGTAAGATCCTTAATAAACCTAATAGTGGTATTTCTGGTTCAAACGATGTAAACAGTTTTATAATTCTTTGCATATAGTTCCAGATTGCTCTTCAGAATGGTTGGGTCAGTTTGCAGTTCCATCAACAATGTATATGTCCTCATTTTTCCACATTCCCTTCAACATTTGTCATTTTGCCCTTTTATCATTTTAACCAATCTGATAGGTATGAAATGATATCTCAAAGTTGTTTTGATTTGCCTCTTTCTAATCAATAGAGTATTTTAATATATATTTTGATTTATTTATCCAAAAACTGTGTGTTTACATCTTTTGATCACTTTATCAATTGGGGAACAGCTCATATTTTTATACATTTGACAAAGGTCTCTCTATATTTTAGATTTGAGGCCTCTAACCAAGAAACAGTCTATAAATAATTTTTCCCATTGTTTTCCTTCTAATTCTGGCTACATTGGTTTTGTTTGCATAAAAACTTTTCAATTTAACATTCAAAATTACAATTGAGCTTTTTTGTGGTGTCAAAGAACTGGAAACTGCAAGAATATCCATCAATTGGGGAATGGCTGAACAAGTTGTGGCATATGATTATAATGGAATATTACTGTGCCATAAGAAATAACAAACAAGCTGAACACACACACACACACACACACACACACACACACACACACACCAAAAAAAAATCCTGGAAAGACTTCTATGAAGTGATACAAAGTGAAATGAGCAAAATCAGGAGAACAATGTGCACAACAACAACAATAACATATGATGATCAACTGTGAATGACAACTATTATCAACAAGGCAAGAATCCAGGACAACTCTAAAGGACTCATGATGAAAAAGCATATCTACTTCCATAGAAGGAACAGATGGAATCTGAATACAGATTGAAACATACCATTTTTCACTTTATTTCCTCTATGAATTTTTCTCTAGTGTAAGCAATATGTGTCTTGTTTCACAATATGACGAACAGGGATATATATATATATTATCTGATAATATATGCACAACCTATATCATATTATCTCCCTTCTTGGGGAGGAGGGAAAAGTGGGAGGAATGAAGAGAACCTGGATTGCAAAATGTCAGAAAATGAGTATTAAGAATTATATCAATATGGAATATGGAAAAATAATAAATTGAAATTAAAAATCAATGAAAGGGGAGAAAAAAGAAAGTTCCTTGAGGACAGGGAGTTTCTTTCTCCCTCTCTCCCTCCCTCCCTCTCTTCTTTCTTCCTTTTTTTTTTTTTTTTTTTTTGCATTTGTATTCCTAGCACTTAACACAGTGCCTGGTTATGATTAATAAACGCTTATTGATGACTTGATGTAACAACTGTAGAACTTCTGGTTTTCCTTCCATTGATCCTCTCTCAAATGATCTGCTTTACAACTCAGGTTCCTGGATTTCTTCACATTAATAAAATTTTCTTAATATAGAAAGCTATTCAATCATCTTTAGGTATTCTGTTCTTTTGGAACATGCTCTCTTGGAACTGCATCAGTCTCACTGCATCAATCTCAGTGATACGTATGCCTTCCTAGTTCATTTATTACCCATACTTTGTGCATTTAAGAATACATAGCTGAAGCCTTGGGTTTCATTGCTCTTTTCTCTTCTTAGAGATGGTCTCCTATGAATAGCTTGTCCTCTTTGCTAATAATCTTTGATGACGTACCTTCTACTCTCTGTGGCACCCCACTTGGTCCATTTATGAGGGTAATTTTTTTCCTGCTGTACCACCCCACCCCATTATCACTTTTTAAGTCTCTTAAGTAGATTTTTTTAAACCCTTACCTTTCGTCTCAGAATCAGTACCAAGTATTGATTCCAAGGCAGAGTGGCAAAGGCTAGGAAACAAAGGTTAAATGACTTGTCCAGGGTCACACAGGTAAGAATTATCCACAGATCAGAACCTCCTATCTCTAGGTCTGGCTCTCAAACCACTGAGTCACCTAGCTGCCCTCTCTTAAATAAAATTTTAACACATGATTTTTACCAAACCTCCTTATCCCTGACCCAAACCCCCTTCATTCTTGTTTTAAGCTACGGTTCAAAATCTATATTCCATTTTCAGACCTTCCTCAGGTGTTCACTTCCCAAATTCATTTTTCTCTTTTGAAATCCCTACCTTCAAATAGTAGTAGTAATGAATACTTCACCTTTGCCCCTAAGAGCTTCAGTTTCTTACCCAAGAGCTCATAATTCTCAGCAATGCTTTCTGTGTCCCTTCTGGTAGTATCGTTCTCTCCCATGAATCACCAGAAGTGGCAAGTGATTTTCAGACTTGACAAGTAGTGAGAGGTTCTCTGTCATATCCTAGATGTATGCCTTAGGAAGAAGATAGCAGACCACTCCCAGCATGGTTTCCTCCTTTCTATCCCTTATAACAACTCCAGTGGAGTAGAATTTCACCTTAATCCTGGGTCAAGGACTTGCAGGGATCTTAGTAGAGATAAGGCACTGCAGGAGTGGAAGGAGTGCTGGATTTTGAATAGCAGATCATGTATTTAAACAGGTCTCTCTGACCTGTGCCATCTTGGGCAAATCCCTTCAATCACTCCTTGGGTCTCAGTTTCCTCAACTGGAAAATGAAAGGGTCAAACTGAATGGTCTCCAGTTTGAAATATATGATCCTATGACTGTCTTATGGCTAACGGTATCTGATTGCAGTTCTCTCCTTTCCATATCAGTACGTTTGAGATCTGTCCCCAGAGACAGGCTCTGTGAATAGAGCAAAACAAAAACCAGTAAATGTTTGACTCGGCTCATTTTGCAATATTTTGACCTTTTCATTCATCATCCCGTCTCTAAGGATGAAGAGAAAGACTTCTCCCCCTCCCACTGTTTATCTCACAGGCCGTAAATATTACAATTGAAACCAATACCTTTGGAGTCAAACCCCTAACATTTAGGTTTACTCTGGGAAAGAATACTGAAAGAGAGTGAAGAGAAAGAAGGGAGGAGAATGGAAATCCCATAGCATGGTCCAGTATGGCTATTCTCTTACCCACCACAGCATGGTAGGCAGACTACATCCAGTTTAAGCAGCTGGCCCCTTGCCAAGAGTCTGAGGCTCCAGTCAAGGTATACTCATGAATAACTAATGATAGCCTGTACTAAACTGATGCCCAGTGTTGTTTTCAAGGCAGGCCATTCACCTTCCATTCCTTCCCAACCATAACAAGTATCTTCTTTCCTCATTTTCCTTGAAGGCTCTCCTCTCCCTCCACCATCTTCTCCCTTTCACCGATACTCAAGAGATCTTTAGATACTAGTTTTCTTTTTTCCCTAAGACTTCTCTTGGGCAGTGTGTAATTGAAATCTTGTGCCAGGAGTCCACTCACTTCCTGTCATTGTGTGCTGACGTAGACAGGAGATAAATTGGGTGGAGTTCCATGCCTAGCTCCCTTTCCTCACTGTGATGGCTTTGCTGGAGAGGGGCCATTTTGAGCAGGTAGATTAGCCATGGGCATATGTTTTATTTTCTTAGATAATTACCTTTTTATTCCTTTACTTCTAGTGGTTATTAATAAATATTATAAAATATAATTTTTAAGGTTATTGTATACTAATTTTAATTTTTACAGCAGCTAGTTAAAGTCTTAGAATCGTGGAATATTAGTTCTGGAAAAATTCTATAAGACTACCTATCCTAATTTCTTTATTTCATGGATTTTCCTAATCTGATTGGGCAGCCGAAGTGGTACAATGGATTGAGAGAAGATGCTGGAGTTAGGAACTTTCCTCTTTCTGAATTCAAACCTGACTTTAGATTCTTACTAGCTGTATGTCCCTGGGTAAGTCCCAACCGTGTATGCCTCCGTTTTCTTATCAGTAAAATGATATGGAGAAGGAAATAGCAAACCACTCCAGGATCTTTGCCAAGAAAAATCTCAACGAAGTCATGAAGAGTCAGACACTCAACAACATTGACTCAACAACATTTCACTCTGGATTTTTTTTTTATTTCTCTTGAGCATTGTTATAGAAGGTGTCCTATTTAAAGCACCAAGCCCTACAGGAAGCCAGCATTTTCCCAGGATTCTCTTGGGGCTTCTGGGTTCGTGTCTGACATCAGCACCACCATCTAAGCATGTGTCTCTCTGAGCCAAAAGCACAGAGCTCGATAGACATCATTGTGGAGGTCTTACCGGTGGGGAAGCTAATCAATAAAACCTTCCAGGTCGAGGCCACTTAGATACAGTGCAAAGCCAACCTTCCTCCAGAGCAGCCTGTTTTGCACCCATAATTAGCTGCAGGTGCAGCTGTCTGTACACCACTAATTAAGCCCAACCAAGCTGGAGCCCAGCCCTGCTATTGGACACCCTGTGGCCAATTTGCCAACTGCAGGTGCACATCGACAGCACAGGTGATCTGTGTGCACAATTAGAAGCAGGTGGGATGTGATGCCTGCCAATGAGAGAGCCAAGCAATTTTCCCTGTATGAGGTCCCTGGGCAGTCTACAGGAGAAGTCTGTGTGGCCTTCATTTTCTCAGAAAAGATTTCTGATGGGGGAAAATGCAAGCTGGAAAAGCCAAGGCCAGCAACAGTCCCATATTAGCTTAACCTTGTTCCTAATGAAGTAGACCCTCCTAACATCCCTGAAAATTTTCCATATTCTTTCTGAAAGCCATGTGGGCCTTCGAGCACAGGAATTGATAACCAATTATAGTTAGATTTCAGGGAGTCTGTGACCTCAGATGGCAAAAAAAATAATTGCATTTTTATTTTCACTAACCTTTGATTCCTTTTATAATGGTATGTACTTTATTTTTTGTATTTTATTTTGTATGTTTTTGTATTTATTTTTTATATATTTTTGTATTTATTGAATGTATTTTATTAGTTTATTTTTATATTTATTATTTGATTCACTTAAAACATTATCCTCTGATGACCAGAGCATTACTGGACTACTGTAGGATTTAAGTTTACCATAAAAAGTCATCCTGACTTGAGTAATATATTTTTGGCAACCACATTTTTATATGTACAACCTTTCATTTTTAACCCTTACACTACCTAAGGGTTACATGACACAAAAATAGGTTTAGAACCTCTATTTAGAAAAAAATTGTTCTATTCCTGGGCCTGTATTAAATATGAAAATTAGAATTATTGTGTACAGAACGCATATGTGAGATTGCATGGCATAGTGAATAAAGTGCTAGTCTTTTTTTTTATTTTTAACCCTTACCTTCCATTAAACCAATACATAGTATTGGTTCCAAGGCAGAAGAGTGGTAAGGGCTAGGCAATGGGGGTCAAGTAACTTGCCCAGGGTCACACAGCTAGGAAGTATCTGAAGCCAGATTTGAACCTAGGACCTCCCATCTCTAAGCCTGGTTCTCAATCCACTGAGATACCCAGCTGCCTCCTAGAGTGCTGGTCTTAGAGCTAGGAGGACCTGGGTTCAAGTCCTGCCTTGGATATATGCCAGTTATACTCTGGACAACTCACTAACCTCATTATTCTAGGCAACCCTGCAAGACACTAAGTTGTAGAGAAGATGCCAAGCTTCCATTGATAAAGGGAATTTGCTCATTTGGAAGGTATCAATGATCGAAGAAATGGCATCACAGTTCTATGTTCTAGGTTGAAAAAATGCATGAGGCTTATGTCTTGGGTAGGAAATGGGCCACTATTTAGCAAGTATTTATTGAGTTTCTGTGCAGTTCTGAGTACTGTTCTAACCACTGTATGGGAGACAGAAGGATGAGACTTGGAGATAGGAAATAAAGACAAAACTGAATCATAAGAGAACAGTGTAGATGATTATCACAATAATGTAAAGGAAAACAATGTTGGGAGGCTTCAGAATTCTCGTCAATTGTGATTTGAAAGGACTGACCCCAAACACATACCTTCTGCCTCTTAGTTGAGACATGGTAGACCAAAAGTAGAAAGTTGACAACAATTTCAAATACCGTCAATATGTTGATTTGCTTAACTGAGCTTTTTTGTTAGAAGGAAATAGTCTATTAGTGTCTGGAAGTCATCAGAAAATGACAGTGACTGAAAAAATAACATCTAGAAAACATTAAAAAGTATATTGGGAATTTTTTTTAATTTTACCAATTACATGTAATAATAAATTTTCACATAAGTGTTCCAAAGTTATATGACCCAAATTGTCTCCCTCTCTCCCTCCCTCCCCACTCCGGGAGCTGGCAAGCAGTTCAGTCTGGGTTATACATGTATTATCACACAAAACATTTATATCTTGCTCATTCTTATAAGTGAATAATTTTATAAAACCAAAACCCCAAAATATATACCTAGATAAACAAGTGAAAAATTGTATGCTTCCATCTGCATTCCTATTCCAACAGTTCTTTCTTTGGAGGTAGATAGCATTTTTATATTTGGAATTTTAAAAAGAAAGAATAAAAAAACAGAATCTTAAGATATTTTATTACAAACTGAATAATCATCAATAAATACAAATAATCTAATAAACATTCAAAATAAGTACTAAAATCATACATATTCCTAACTTCTCACATCATCTGTTATAACAGAGTAGGACCAAACAAATTCATAAACAAATTAGACAAAGAAAAAAATATTGTCTTCACTATGCATTACCTTCCATCCCCCCCATCAGAAGTCTCATTCCCTTTGTCTTTGCCTTCTGTTTTTATGTAGTTGTAGTTGGTGTGTGTTATTCCAGTTCTGATTATCTCAATTTGCATTGCTTCATATAACTACCTCTATATTTCCTTGTATTCTTCATATTCATCTTTTACAAAGCAGTATAATATCCCATTGCATTAATATACTAGAACATATTCAGACATTTGAAGATCATTTGTTGGACAGACCAGTTATTTGCAATTCTTTGCTATTGCCAAAAAAGCCATTTTGAATATTGTTGTGCTGATGATGGGTCTTTTTTCTTTCTGACCATGAAATCGTCCGTCCATGAAATCGTTAGGATAAAGTCACAGAAGTAGACTTGCTCGGTCAGTTCTGAGAATCACAGATTCTTAGAGTGAACGAGGATGTTAGAGATAATCTAATTCACCCACATTCCCTTATTTTACAAATGAAGAAACTGAGGTCCAGAGAAATGAAATGGCATTGCCCCATCACAAAATTAGAAACAGTACAAAGAAATACAGAGGAAAAACACAGAATATGGAATAAATGCTAAATTGTGTGGCATAGTTTATAAAGACCATAGGAGTTCATAGGATCATAGAGTTAGTGCTAGAAATAACCCTAGAGGCCATCTAATCCAAACTGTCTCAGAAAAAAAGAAAAAATTGAGACAGGTTAAATGGTTTGTCTAAGGTCAAGGTAAGGGGCAGAGGCAGGATCTAAAACCCAAATCTGCTCTCCCAGAACTATTCAGGTATACCCACATGCATTTAGTCAGTCAACTAACATTTATTAAACAACTTCCTTCAAGCCAACCATTACACTAATGCTGGGAATACGAATATAAGTAGAAAAAGATCGTCCCTGTTCTCAAGAAGCTTATGGATAAAAGGAAGCAAGGGCTGGGGAGCTGGGGGGAAACAAAGGCAACAGCCAGTGGTCATGGTGGAAGAAGTCCCATCTGTAGCCTGGAGAGGAACAAAACATGGCTGGCTTGGGCACCAGCTTTAAATGGAAGTTCCAAAAGCATCCTCCCACCTGAGAGAGAAGGAGAGTAGGGGGATGAGAAAGAGAGAAACAGAAGAGATTGAGAGAGGGCCACAGGTCGGAGGGTTTGACCAGTGTGCAAATTCCAAGGCTGAAATAAGGTTTCAGGATAATAAAGGAAGCCAGGAATACAGCATTAACAAGCTGGCATTAAAGGGAATCATTTTTATCAGGTTCCAAGTCCAAAGTCCCCCATGGACTTGAGTCTCAGCATTCTGGCTTCTCTGGGCTAGCAGGAGCTAGCAGCAATATCCAGCCTGGATTCCTGCTTCCAAAATTTCCATGGCTCCCAGGACCAGGAAAGCTCCACCTGGACCTTGAAGGGAAAAGGATAAACCAAATAGACCAAAGTAGACAAACAAACAAAGGAAAAACCCTAAACCCAATTCTCAGGACCAAAAGATCTAAAAGCAGGGGAAGATGGAGAGGGAAGGGAACTCTTCCCCCATGTCCAGCTCAGTGCATGGAGCTTAAGCTTCAGTTTACAGAACCTTTTTCCTCTGGGCCAAACTCCAGTCCCCTCCTTGGGAAGATTCTCAGCAACATTATTCTACCAACACCAGGTCCTGTGTCCTGTAATGAGATGTCTGCCTTTTTCAGGGTGGACCAAGGATGGCATTTAAGCAGGTAAAGGGCAGTGCAGAGGCTGTTCCAGTTGCTGCCAGAATGCAAAAGGAAGTCTGGCCACAGAGAGGGAAAAGTACATCTCTGAAGTCAGATTATCATCCAAGGAAACTGAGGCACAGAGACAGAGTTGACAACTGACCATGCTGCAAAAGTGCAAAATTTGGACATTCAGATTTTGGATGATGAAGCTATTCACATTCTGCCTCAGTAGATGAAGTTCTCTGCTAACATCCAAGGTAGTGATTTGGGGACCACCTAATCAGTCCCTGCACCAGAAGAGGCTTTATGAAAGGAAGGAGATATTTATTTTGCTAATAATAATATCACATTTAAACATTAGATTAAAATCAAGAAAAGGCTTTCTTCACCCAAAAAAACCAACCAAGCAAAAAAAAAACAACACCCTGTGAGATAGATTATACAAGTTTTACCATCCCCACTTTGCAGATGAGCAAACCAGTATTCTGGGAGGATAAATGATTTGCTCAGAGTCACACAGCTGGAATATTATCAGAGTTGGAAATTGAACTCAGGTCTTCTGCCTTTAAAATGCTCTAAGATGCTTTGAAAAAAGCAAAAGACACTGTCTGAAACACAGAGACAATAACATAGATGTAACACTAGAAAGAATCTTAGAAGTCATCTAAAAACATTTCATGGAAACTAAGACCAAGAGAAAGGCAGGCTTGCATAAGTAGTAGGGGACAAAGGAAAGATTAGAGCCTACATTCTTTGACGCCAGGTCCAGGGACCCTTCTACTGTTTCATCATTGTCTTTGTCTCTCCAAGACCTGACCTAGAAGTCACTGAGTAAATAAATACATGTTGAGTGAATGAGCGATTTCCATCATAGTTAGAGTAGGTAGAAAGCAAGTGGTTCCCAAACTTTTTTGGCCTACCGCCCCCTTTTCAGAAAAAAATATTACTTAGCCCCCTGGAAATTAATTTTTTTTATTTTAATAGCAATTAATAGGAAAGATAAATGGACCTTTGGCTATCACCACTTCCTTGGATCGCTGCAGCACCCACCAGGGGACGGTAGCGCCCACTTTGGGAATCCCTGCTCTATAGCATTAACAAAAACCAGAAGGAAATGCTGAAAAAAGAAATCTCATTTTTAAAAAGCCTTCAAAATGCAGAAAATATCTAGGAGTTAATTTACCAAGACATACTCAAGATATATAATTATAATTTTTAAATGCTCTTTACCAAAAAAAAGGAAGACAAATAATTGTAACAATATTCATTACTCAAAGTTGAACCATGCCAATACAATAAAATAATGACATTTAAATTAATTGATAGATTTAGGGCTCTACCAATAAAGCCATTAGGGGACTGTTTTACAGGGACAGACAAAATAATAACAAATTTCATTCAGAACAAAACATCTACAGTTCAAGAGAAATAATGATAAAAAGTAGGAGAAAAAAGAGGATTCATATTTCCAGACCTCAAGCTAAATTATAAAACAGTAATCATCAAAATTTTTGGTATTGGCTAAAAATATTTTAATAGATCATTAGGATGGACTAGACAAGAGAATCAAAAACAAAGTTAAATTAAATAGCTCACTGTTTGATAAAACCAAGAACATAAACTACTTGGAGAAGGAGTCTTAGGAATTCCATAAGAATTTCTGGGAAAATTGGAAGGTAGTTTGGGAAGAAAAAATTAGGTTTAGATCAGCATTATTTAAATGGATATATTACAAAAATATAGTTACATTATTAAAAAATATTATAAAAATAGAAGGAAGTACCTTTTAATTTAGATTTCTCAACCATTAACGCTGTTGAAAAATGGAACCATTAATGTAGTGTGGCTTCCCCTGCCTTGGAGGTCTTCAATCAGTGACAGAATGTGTGGCACTTGTTGGGTTTGTTATCATGAGAATTCCTTTGTCATGTAGGTTGTACTAGATGGCTATTAAAATCCCTTCCAACTTTCAAAGATTGTAATTCTATCATTCAGATGACTTCTGAACCATATGATGATTGTCCTCCTGATATCTTTTTACCCACTGGACATCTTCACCTGGCTTTCCCATTGGCATGTCAAAGTTAACAAGTCAAAAATGGATTTCATCATCTTTCTTCCCTCCCCAAACCACCTTTTCCAAATTTCCCTATTTTTTACTGAAAGGAACTGACAGAATATGGAGAGGGAGTGGGGCAAAGGTAACAGTGAGAAAAAGGCAAGAGCTGGGGATAACTAACTCTGTGGCTGTAAACCCGGATGGATGAAAGAATGGTCGTGCCCTCGACAACAGGGAATTAACCGAATTAAATCCAATCAATCAACAAAACATTCATGAGTATCTTGAACTTGTCATGGTGCCATGTGAGATGAATAGAAATACAAGACATGGTTCCTGTCCTCTAGACATTTACAATCAGGTTTGGCAATCTTCAAAAACCTTCAATAAACTTTTTTTTTTCAGCCCTCACTGTACTTACTTAAACTAATGACTTCTTTTCTAACCATTACTCCTCAGAGAGGCTTGAAGCTTATCTCTTCATTGTCCAAAGAGATGCTCTACAATTCAAGTCTCAATTAAAGATATTTCACTAAAGTGAAAATTCCTTACCACAAACACAAGTGTTACCTCTGAAAGTCCTAAATCCATTTTTTTGTAGGATAAAAACAAAAGACCTTCACATCTATAAAATCATTTTGAGATTAGAATGAAAACAAGAGTGAAGGTCTATGATTGCCATCATGATCATAAACTTGTCATAGGTACTGGTGAGGTTTCTTCTGAGATGAAAAACTCTTTTTTCTCCATTTTGCCTTTTCCAACTAAAAGCTCATCTCCTTAACTGCCTACGTTCCCATTAAACACACACCTTTCCTGTAGTCAATGTGTGGTTTCCCCTTACCTGTCCCACTACAATTCATCAAGTTTCCTGTGTTCAGAATCCCTGGCTAGAGAAATAAGGTACAACCAAGTCAGCTAACAAAGGCTGCCTGCCCACCTGTGTGTCCTCCTATCATGTCAGTCTCTCTTTATAGAACTGCTAAGGAATATCTGGGCAAGGAAGACCATGTACAGAGGTGTAGCTGAAGACAAAAGGGTAATGTTTCCTTTTATCTGCACAGTCTCTGTGTGAAAGCCTAATAGGTTCTCATTCTCTTTCCATTAATTTACATCTTAGGCATCTCCTCCACAGTCAGAAAACTCCAGGAATGAGTCACCAGCTCTCCTCATCCCCATCCTGGCTCATCTTCCACCTCCAACCCATCCCACTCACCTGCCCTTGAGCTCGGATGCAACAGCTCAGAATATTAATGTCCTCTCTCTAATAGCTGGTGAGTTATGTTCATCAGAGGTAGAAAACATGGAGGACAAAAAAGGTTCAATAACTAATAGCTCATATTATATCACACTTTGTGCTTTTCAAAAATTGCCTCGCAGCCACTCATAAAATCACAGGATTATAGAGAAAAAGCTAGAAGAGACCCTAGAGGTCACGTAGTTTAAAATGCCTTCATTATACTGGTAAGGACCTGAAGGCCAGAAAGGGGAAAGGACCTGTCCAAGTCACACAAACAGTAAATGGCAGAGTCAGGATTTGAATCCAGGCTTCTGATCCAAAATCCAGCTCTTATTATCCCAGATGATGCTCACAACAACCCTGTGAACTAAGGTAGGTCAAGTATTACTGTATTAGTTTGGCAGTGATGAACCTGAGACCCAGACAGGTTAAGTAAGGTACGTGCTTTTGAGGGGCTTTTGGAAAAGAACCTTCTGACGATAGCTTTATGCATCTTATATTAAGCCTCACCGCCACTCCAATAATAGAAAAAGTTTATTATTTAAGCATCATTATGGCCAGAACTTAACCTGAGTCCTATCACATAAGGAAGGGTCTTGGTATAGATTTCGAATTACAAAATCCCAACAAGAACACACATTTATAAAGCACTTTCAGGTTTACAAGTACAAATATCCCTTCTACATTGTGATTTTCTCCACTGCAGTTTTGCTATACAATGGGTTGGCATAAGAAATTAAATGGGAATTTTTGGAGGGTTTTGCGGAAGCCACAGATGGCCAGCCTATGACACAGAAAGAGTTTGGAAACTCAGAAATGCATAAATATATATGTATAATATTGAATAATATCAACATTTTATCTTTTAATACCATAAACACACACAATTTCTTTTTTAAAGTTAAAATAAGCACAAAGTTAAAAGTTTGCCAAAAGAATGTGCAAGCCAGCAAATGACACACAAAGGCTAGAAATGTTAACACTGACCTACATATAGCCTATGACCAAATAACCCAAATTTTATAATAAGGTACTATAAACGCCATGAAAGAAAAAGAAAAAATTCAGACTCCTTCTCTGGTATGAAGGACGGTTCAAAAAGTTTTATGCTGATTTTCTAGCTCACAGCCATGAACCTAACACCACAATGTGGAAGGGATGCCTGTACTTTCTAAGAATATCTCTTTTCGGTGGGTAGTACTGGTAATATTACCAGTATATATTACAGGTGAGGAAACTAAGACTTTACTTTGTAAGTTCATATAGCTAATAATCTGGGATTTAAATCCAGATAGGTCTCCTGATTCTTCAATTCAGTGCTCTTTCCAAAAGACACCATATTCTAATTCTTGACTTCTTGGGACTATATAAGTAGTACTCCAGTGTGTAGAATACAATTAACTCCTCTTTATCTCTGTCTCAAAACACCATAGCTTCCTCCAAAGAACAGCTCAGGTATCTCTTTGTACATGAGGCCTTTTCTGATCCCTTCTTCCAGTTAAAAGCACTCTCTTCCCTTTAAAATAGATATATTATTTTGTATTAATTTTTATATATGTATTTATTTATGTATGTATACATGCATATATTCATATATTAATATATATTCATTTCCCACCAGTAGAATTTAATCTCTTTGAAGTCAGTTATGGTTTTGTTTTTTAACTCTGTATCTCCAGTGCCTAACACAAAGGCTTCAATATGTCAGGTTCTCAATAATGCAGAATGGAATGCAGGATATACCTGAGTCACAATTATAACATCCTTAGTAAGTAGTCCAGTCTCCACTTGAACACTTTCAATGACTGGGAATTTACTTCCACCCCAGACAGCCCATTCCATTTTTTTTTTTATATCTCTAGTCATTAAGATGTTCTTTATATTGACCTGGAATCTCCCTCTGTTATAACCTAAACATCACTGGTCCTTATTCTGCCTTCTCCAAGCAATACAGCACAGATTTCCTATGGTCCCTCTTCTATAGAACAACCCTTTAGATATTTGAAGACAGTGACCAGGAGCCCCCAAGCCTGGCTTCCCCATGCAAAACATCCCCACTGGTCATGGCTTCCCTGGCCTCTCCACCTTCCTCTGGACATGCTCCAGTTTACAAATGTCCTTATTTCAATATGGCGCCCAGAACTGAAGAGAATCCCACAAATGGTCTCACCAAAGTACAGTCCCGGAGGGTTACCATCTCCCTCTTCTGCATTACACCTTCCCCTCACATTGAGCAGAAATCCATGAACACCAAGACCTACCCCTCCCCCCTCCCGGACCCCAGGCTTTCCCCCCCAAGATCTCCTATCTGTCCTTGCACACAGTAGGCGCTTAATAAATGATTGATTGATCTACTTGGGCACTACGTTTTGAACTCAAGGGCAAGACATCTCTCCTTGCCCGAATACAGCAAGATGGCCCCAAGGCAGCAGAAGGGGCGAGAAGCAAAGGCCCTTACCTCCATACAGCTAAAGGATGGACTGGTGACTCTAGCATCTCTTTCTCCCTATGGGCTTCTTTCTGCTTGCACAGGGATGCAAACAGGCTGTCTTCTGAACTACTGTCAAATCGCATTAAAAAATGAAGCCTGGGCTAAGAGAACAGCATTTGCATTTCGGATGTGAGTCAGTAGCCTCTTGTGGGGGAGGCCCGGGGCTGAGCTCCAGAAGGCTTGAAGCCTGCAGGAGGAGAAAGGCCTGAGCACACCCCAGCTGTTTGCGGCCCGCTGAGGTTCCCACACTCTGGAAGCCTCATCGCCTCTGGCTTCTCCCTGCTAATTAGTTAGTGTTAATACCCTTGGATAGTCTGCGGAAAAGTCACATTTGCCAGGCTCTCTCCCCCTCCCCAACAGCTGTACTCTGGAGACCGAGGGAGCGCAGCCACTCCAAGCTGGCAGCTGATTCATCTCCAGCGAAAGTCAACTGGGCCATAAATTGGGACTTCTTTATCTTCCGACAACAGACTGCTGGGGAGGGGTTTAATTGCCGGGCTATGCTAATGAGACTTGTTTGTCACACAAGGTGCTCCCGGGGCTTCGATTTAGAAACGAGGAGGGGGTGACCCCATCCCCACCCTCGGCTCCCCCTTCCTCGCCCCGCTCCGCTCCCCCAGGGCAAAGGCAATCAGCTTAGATACACCGGGAGGCGGCTGGATACAGAAAAGATCCCCCGGAGCCGCGTCCAAGGCAGGAGCGTTATCAAAGGCATCCTTTACAGCTGCTGGATGTCCCGGGCTCTCCCTGGGGAGCCCCCCAAGGTTCATCCGACGCCTATTTTTAACCCAAGTTTTAGGAATGGGATCAGCAAATCAATAAAGTGGGGGCAGACCTGCCAAGATTATTGGTATCTGGGCACTCTACAGATCTCTTTAAGCTGTGTGAGTGTCTGTCTCTCTCAAAGGGTGCGCCTCCCTGCCTCGCTCTCTCCCGCTCTGGGTCTCTGCCGCTTGTCTTTCTGTCTGCCTCTACTTTCTTTCCCACTGCAAATAAGCCTCCATGCTCACCCCACCCCTTCAAAAAAAAAAAAGCAAAAGAATAAACTGGGGAAAAGGAAGGTGTTAATGACAAGGAAACAGCAGCTGATTAATTTTTATCACTCCAGTGGTTTTTCAAAACAAGATCAATCATGCCCAAAACTTGGGATTTTTTTTTTCCTCCTACAGACTCCATGGGAAATAGATGAAGATGCTAATAAAGGGAAGAGTGTGTTCTCACCTTGTATGGGAAATAGCCTGGAAAGGTCTGATTCAGAAGCTTCTCCCCTTTGACTTCCAAAGACCACTCCTGGCAAAAATCAGCTGGTCAACAAATATTTATAGAGCATCTGTGGTGTGCCTATCATGTGCTACCCAAGATCTCCAAAATAACTTTAAAATATAGGCACATTAGAGCCAGAAGGGGCCTTAGAAAGCATCCAAAGCCCCCATTTCTGAGACAGGAAACTGAAACTGACTAGACAGGTGAAATGACTTTAAACAAATTAATGACTAGAGCAGAACCAGGTTGCTCCCTGAGCAATACTATGCTACCTCAGAGCATCACAGCCTTGGAGGAGATACTTACTCCAACTGAAACTTAGAAAAGAATCCTTTCTACAATATTCCCCACAAGAAGTTGCCTATCCTCTGCTCAAATACCTCAGTGAGGGTAATTCCATTACCTCCTAAAGCAGTGCATTCTACTTTTTTAGCCTGTTTTAAAGGTAGAAGATTTTACTCCCTGATAATGAAGAAACATGTTATCTAACAAGAGAATGAAAAATATTTGTAATGTAAGAGAACAATACCATCCAACTAAAATGGGTTCAGAAGGCAGTATCTCTTCAATACCCTGGTGAATCAGATGAATAATATTTTAATTTGTATTACATATATATGTATATGTCTTCCCTATTAGGCTATGAGTTCCTTAAGGGCAAGGATCTTAGTCATGTTTGTACCTTACCTTTAGGAGAAAGGTGCCTCCTTCCAAGCACAGAGAATGCTAGATGTGGAATCTGAAAGACACTAGTTCAAATTCTGCCTCAGACACTAGCTGTGTGGCAGTAACTTAAGTTCTCTGCCCCATTCTCCTCATTTATAAAATGGGGTTAATAATAGCACTTTCTTCACAGAAACTGAAAGGATAACATGAGATCATATAGGTAAAATACTCTATAAACTTTAAGATTTCTTAACTATTATTAAGTGAATTAAGTTGTGGACATCACCTACCCTACCTTCTGCTAAGAATGAGACACCTAGAGGGATGTTATAAGTAAGTAAGCTCTTAATTAGTCCAAGAAACAAAAGAAGAAACAGACCTCATCTTCTTAATGGATGAGTTGGACTGATACCCCTCAAGTGTCTTTGAGCTAAGGAAGATCCTGCCACTCTCAACACTAGCAGCTCAAATCAAGTTGTTTTGTTTTGTTTTTTCAGGAAAAGCATAAAAGGTGAAAATGCTAAAAATCTACAGTCACCACAGAATCCCTGAACCCTGAATTATTCAGCAGCACAGATAGCATCCAAGGATTCACCAAGTCCTGACTGTCCAAGCTAAGTTGACCCAAGGAATTGACTTCAGGTGCTAGCTTTTTAAAGCTCCAAACTCCGTAAGTCACCCCACTACCCCACCACCACCAGATCACAGTTCTTCTACCAATTAGTTCATAGTGTTAAGTAATGAACCAAGAAGAATTAAAAATTATAGTGTAGGGGCAGCTGGGTAGCTCAGTGGATTGAGAGTCAGGCCTAGAGATGGGAGGTTCAAATCTGGCCTCAGACACGTCCCAGCTATGTGACCCTGGGCAAGTCACTTGACCCCCATTGCCCACCCTTACCACTCTTCCACCAAGGAGCCAATACACAGAAATTAAGGGTTTAAAGAAAATTATAGTGTAACCAATTGTGAGGGCATCTCATCAAAGGATTCAGGAGTTATCTAACTAGAGTTCAATGTATGAGACATCTGAGCAGTACAAGCAAGGAAGAAATGATTGTAGGAATACAAATACTATACATTTGGACACAAGAACTACTCTGTATCTTGAAACTAAGATTGCCTCTGTAATCGGTGCTCCATAGGTCCTCTAGATCAGTTGTATCGAACTCCGTTAGAAACCCTGCATAAGGATCCTTTTAAAAATTTTACTGAAATGCTTTAATATTTATCTTCATACTGTCCCAGCAAATAAAACAAAAATGCTTACAGACATAGAGAATAAAACAAGCAAGTAACTTAGCCAAGGTCACACAGCTTGTCAATATCAGACCTGCCAAACAAAAAACAATATTCCATACCCAATGCTTTTCCTACTCTACTGGATTAAACCTTTCCCTGTACCTTTACAAATAAATTCCTAACATGTGTGCTATAAAGCAATCCAATGTTTTCCCCATTAGAAGTCAGATTTTCACTTATGCTCACTGCATAAATCAAAGCCACTGCTGCTTTAACTGCCCTTTGGAACAATATTTTTTTCCTGCCTAGTTGGGAAGAGTTAGGAAGATTAATTCCTGGGGGTAGAATCCCCTAAAGATTCCCATATTGACTTAGAAAATCACATATTAACATTTTCTATGTTCTATTAAATTTTTATTTATTTTGCTAAATATTTCATAATTACATTTTAATCTGGGGTTCTGGCCAAAGGGTTCTAAGGCTGTATCCTTGACACCTCTGCTTCAGACCATTACTAATACAATAGCCTACCCTGTCTAACACTTAGAAGACACTCAGAGACCACAAAGTAAGGACCACTTGTCCTAAAGCACTTGACCCCATCTCCAGAATACTGTTGATTCTCACAGTTAAGGATCCATTTTTCCCAAGGACTAGGCATTCATTCATGGCATTTATATGGAGATACAAAATGCTTAGGAGGCATCAGGCCATACCACAGAACTCTAGGGTGCTGATCCAGAGAGCCATCATAATTTCAAACTTGGTGTGACCAGAAATCATTTAGGAGCTTGCATTTTACTGGACACAAAGAGAAGACTGGTGCTATTAAAAATTCAATTTTAGGAATGTCTGGGGGCAAATGCACACGGGGCAAAGCACATGGGAAGCATGATGCAGTTCCAATCACTCCAGATACTAATCTTGAGAGTGGTTGGTGCCTCCCCAACCCCCCCAACCCTGCCATTTTTCTTCCTCTTTCTATAGCAGGAATAGCCTTTTGGATTTAGATCTAATTCAGCACCATTCTTATATCAGAGATGCCAAATGGCTGCTGGGAACTCCAGCCTGAGGACACCACAGGATGGGTTCTGCCATCTAATCACCAGGTTCTCTTTTTAACACTGATCAGCTACAGAGACTGGACTGAGTGCACTAGGAAGCTCTTTGATGCCGTACATGAAAGCCTGTTTGAAACCAACCATCTGCGCTGCACACACTGGGGGAAACACAGCAAATCTCTCATGTGTCATTAAGTTATTCAGCCTCTTCCTGAAAACAGTGATGAGGAAGAGCCACACCAGCCAGCAAGCATAACCCCCAGTTCTTACTGAAAGACAGAAAGATATAGTGGAAAGATCACTGGAATTGGAATTCAAAAAACCCTGAGTGGGAATCCTGGCTCTGACACCCATTGGGAGACTTTAGGCAAATCATGTCATTTCTCTGCATCTCACCTGAAACATGTGGGAATAATACCATTTAAAATCCTTACTAATAGTTAATATTTTAATGGAACTTTATATATATAATATTATTTCATTTGATTCTCATAAGACTGGGATTGTTATTTCTATTTTATAGATGAGTAAACTGAGGCAACAAAGAAGTTAGATGACTTGGCCAGGATCACAAAGCTAGTAAAATTCAAACTCAGAACTTCCCAACCCCAAATCCCAAATTCTATCGACCTTATAGCTATCTCTAGGCTTGTCGTGATGATAAAGATAGGAAGAAAACCAGTGATTTCATAAGTATAGGGAACTCCTAATGAGTACAGGGATGCCAAGAATATAGGGAAATCCCAGGTGAGGAAAAAGCCCAACTGAGGAAACTTTAACAATGCAGATCAGCCTCATTTACAATTTGTAGTCTTACCAGGTTGCCTAGAGCCCAGAGAGATTAAGTGATTTACTCTAAGTCACATAATCAGTATTTCTCAGAGTTGGGACTTGAATCCAGCAGGCTTCATGGTTGGTTCTTTATCCCCTGTACCAGGCTGAGAATCAAAAGAAAATATATATAGAATACTTTGTAAACCTTAAAGCCAGGGGGGTGCTGGAGCCAGTTTAAGCTGACTCCCAAACCCAAATGCTAAATTTTCAGTGTGAGTGGTTACACCTTGGAAATCAGCAAATGCTGATAAAAAGGGCTTAATTTATTGTTTTGTTGATTGCCTAGACTCAAAAAAGTGATGGAAAACTTTCAATACTATAGATTAAACTTAAAAGTGTATTCTGTGGCCATTTTTTTTTCTCCAGAGAGAAAATTATTAAATACTTCCCAGCACAGTCCTGCTAAAAGCTATTTCCTTCTCCAGTTCATTTTACAGATGAGGAAATTGAGACATAGAGATGCACCTTCAGGCTACACCTTGATACCATCAGGCTGTAGCTCAGACGTCCATCTGTCCCCTAAACTATGAGGGTCTTCAGGCAGACCCCAATCAGATGACCAAACCCCCCCCAATGCCTAATCTAGAATCATGTCCATACCATAACACAACATCACGTCCCCACTGTTGTAAAAAGTACATAATCCCCAGAATTGATGGATTCTGGGAGCAGCCTTTCATCTTGCTGTTCCACCAATACTATCCTCCTGGCCAGGTTGAACATTACTTTCTAAATTAATAAATTCCTCTTTTTATTTTTAAGCTAAGTTTTGGAGTCTTGCTTTCTTGTGAAAGGTACCCTTTCTGAACCCCGGGGGGGGGGGTTCACCTCTAACACCCCACAACACTTACTAGCTGTGTGACCTTGAACTAAACACTTCACCCTATCTGCCTCAGTTCCTCATCCATAAAATGTGCTGGAGAAGGAAATGGCAAACCACTCCAGTATCTTTGCCAAGAAAACCCCAAATGGGGTCATGAAGAGTCAGACAACAAAAACGACTGAACAACAACCAAAATTATTATTCCAATTGCTTTCTAAGACCTTTCTAAGAATTTGGGGATTGTAGAAGCATAGGATATATGGGAGATATAAAAATATAAATGCCTGATAGGAAGATTTTGATGTTGTTCAGTTGTGTCTGACTCTTTGTGACCCCATGAACCATAACTATCCATGGGATTTTCTTGGCAAGGGGAGAAGGATAGGTAAAGGGATTTCCAGCAGAAACTCAGGCTTCCCCGATGACCCAATGTGATCATAGTCCTATAAGAAAATGATACCTGTCTGTAATACCCTCATTTTTTGGGAACTCATATAATAGACCCCATGCAAACCTGATTTATCTTTCCCCACTACCACCGCCTCATTCCTCTCCTCCACTCCATCAAAATCACCCAATTGTTGGGCTTTCCAGAATCTACCATAGTGCCTGGCAAATGGTAGGCACTTAATAAGTGCTTATTTGAGAGCTTGATTGTTGATTAGGAAACAAGCTGATTAAACAATTTATACTAAGGGACAAGTGATAACTTGGATTGGCATACTAAACTTTCTGGAGATGTTTGTAGTTCAGAAGAGTGGTCACTTAACCTACACGAAAGCATCTGAAATGGATGAATTTTTAGCAGAGATTGGATAATGGTGACTTTAGGAGCCCCTTAAATTATACTAGACTGCCTTTCCTTGACTGTAAAATAGGGGTTATTATACCAGCTTCTCTTCAGGTTATTATGGAAATCAAGTGAGAACTGAAAGCACTTTGTGCATTGAAAAACACTTTATGAATGTGAAGCAGCACAATGCCATATTTGATGAACTGGTCTTAAAACCAGGAAGACTTGAGTTTGAGTGTGACACTTTTCATTTAACTTCTCAGTACTCTAGGAAAGAAGTGTTAGACTTATTGTGCCCCCCCCCAAAGAAGCCAGCAAAACAGCCAACTGTGGCTAACTTGATTAAAATAGAATTGGGAAATATCTATCAAAATAAATAAAAATACAGCATAAATAATGGTAATGTGTGGTTTTCTGCTATGCCTCCAAAAGGGATCTTCCTTTTTTGAATTTGAAACCACAGCCTGGGCAACTCTCTCTCCATATAAATTACAGAAAAGGTGGTGGCCTACATTGTTAGAAGGAGCTTGCTCACCTTGGAATTCCCCATATTAATAAAATCAGTTTCTAACAATAATTATAATAGCTACCATATATGTAATTTGCAAAACATTTTACAAATATTACCTCATTTAATCCTCACGACAGGCCTTTGGAGGCAGGCATTACTATTATCCCCTTATTATAGTTGAGGAACCTGAGACCCAGAGAGGTTAAACTTGCCCATGATCACACCACTGGTGTCTGGGGCCATATTTGAATTTGGGTCTTCCTGACTCCAGATCCAATGTTCTATCCATTGCTATTCTGTTGTTCTTCAATCAATGCATAGTTGAACTCTTCATGACCTCAATTGGGGTTTTCTTGGCAAAGATACTGGAGTAGTTTGCCATTTCCTTCTCCAGCTCATTTTACAATGATGAAATTGAGGTAAATTGGGTAAAGTGACTTGCCCACGGTCACACGGCTAGTAATATGTCTGAGGCCAGGAACTCAGGAAAATGAACCTTCCTGATTCCAAGCCTATGGTTCTATCCACTGTGCCACCTAATAATTTGCATTATTATTTTTAATTAGCTCAGTTACTGTATACCCACAGGGATCTGGAACCTCTGACTGGTGTCTTAGAGGGACATTTGAACTAACTGCATTTTTCTAAAGGGAACAAAAGAGGAAATAGGGAAAACCTGCCATCTCTGGAAGCTGCTCACTAGCCTGATCTTGTGGGAGTTTGCCCAGCTTGTTCTGTGAAACTCATAAAACCTGGAGAGAACTACAGTTTCTCTAGCTTTATTGATTCGTGTCCCCTGGCAATAATTGCACTTCAATGAATGTTAAATATCCCATCACCTTGTGTTATTCTTCTTCCCTGTGGTTGGAGTCTGGTTTCTCTTCCTTAGCAAGATGGGGCTTGAACAGTGGGGAAGAGTCTGCAGATTACACCTAAATCCACTAGCTGACCCATTTCAGTGTTGCATTACAAAGCCCAGCTGTGATTTCCTCTTTTAAAACAACATGACTTTTCCATCACAGCCCATCTCCTCCAAGCTGGTCCTGGAGAGAAGTGATGCTGTCAGACCTACAACATAATCATTTTCCTTGCAAGCAACTTGAATATCATTAAAAAGAAAAAAAGTAAATGAAACAAACACAAAACCCCAACGGTAACAACCCCACCACTGGCCTGAATAGGCAAGGGAAGCTGTGATATGTGGGAGAAAGTTCTCATTAAATCAGAAATATCCTTAGGCATAAAAAATGAAACAAAGTGGGATATTGCAAATGACTTAGTAAAATCCTTTTGAATTAAATTTTTTATTCTGTCTCCCTCACCCCATAGAAATGCTCTCCTTCTAAGAAGGGCATATAGCTATAATTCCTAATCACCTGCACCAATGGATGAGAGTTGAGGGTAATCCCAAAATCTTTTCTATATGCCTTTGGACTGTGTGTTTATATTTGTAGTTGGGGGTTGGGGAGAATTTTGGGGAGAATGGAAATTCGCTTCAAAATCAGATGATAGAGCTGAGCTGGAAAAGCCTGGCTACAGATGCCGGACAGTATCCCAACACTTTGCCAAGCTGGGCAGCAACTCAGAGAAGGCAGCCAGAAGCCATTCTGGACAGCTCCTGCTTTTGAGACCCAGAGTTCTTATTCCACACAATCAGCCCAGAAGCACAAAACCAAGGACCCAGACTACTCCTGCCCTCTTTCATAGCTTATCTCCCTGAGCTCCATGTCTATTGCTCCATGATGACTTTGGACAAATAGGGTGCCCATGGTCACACAACTAGTAAATATCTGAGGCCAGATTTGAACTCAGGGAGTTCCTGACTCCAGGCTCTGCCCTCTATCCACTATACTGCTAGCTGCCAAATCAGATTAGGCAGATCTGTAAAATAAGGGGATTAGAAATGGTAGTCTCACAGGTCCTTTGGAGCCCTAATACTCCTTGATTCTATGAACTTAAATGTGGCCCTAATGACCAAAAAGATTCAAAAATCCACTAGCAAATAATAAGATTCAGATTCATTACATCTTATTGACTTTGAGCAAGGTACCTTCAAATTCCAATCCTTGCACATGTTATATACCCAGTGCATAAAGCCTCTCCAACACATGCAAACCCAAAGAACTTTACTTTCAGTGGGAGAAGTGAACCAAGAATTAAAAGGTGAGTATAGAGGAAAGAGCACTAGGTCCAATCAAAGGACCTAGATTCAAATCCTAGTGCCCCTACTTACCACCTGTGTGACATTGAGCAAGTCATCTCAGTCCTCTGGGGTTCAGGTTCCTCATGTGGAAATTGAAGGGGTTTGGACTACATTGTCCCTCCAGTCCAGTTCAAAACCTCTGAGCACATTCATGTTTTATTAAATGTATAACTAGTAAAGGTACAACTAATAAAGGTACCAAAGTAGTAGGAAATAAGATTTGCTAAGGACAGGTTTGCACAAAGGTTTTAAACTAAAAAGAAACTCTTTAAAGAAACTATTTAAAGGTGGCAAAAAAGAAGAGCAAACCAAGGAAAAGATCAAAGGACAGAGTTGAATACCCAAGCAATCTTGTTCTTCATAGAGAATCAGTGTTGAGATAGAACCAAAATGGTAGGCTGAGAAGAAACATTACAGTCTAGAACTCCCTTAACAAAGGTTTGCAGAATTAGTGTCAAACTCAAATAGAAATGGGGGCCACCAAACATAAGGATCCCTGAGGGTGCATATTGACTTTGAAAATCACACATTTGCTTTTATTGTACTTTTATTTATTTTGTTAACTATTTCCCAATGACATTTAAATATGGTTTGGGCAGCACTGGATGGGCCATTAGCAGTCCATGGGCCATATGTCTGACAACTCTGTATTAGAGAATGCACCAGACTTGATTTTGATTGGAAAACCATGAAGTCATAATGATTGACAGCTTAGGGAGACAGATTAATATTAGGAAGACAGGTAAGGAAGCCTGCAGACTTTGAGGATAGAAACTAACCAAGAGCCTGTGTAGCTATGGTACTATAGGGGAGCATTCCAGCACCCAAGAATTGAGAGAAGACTGAGCTAGGGCATCAGAAAGAAGTACCAGGAGATTCCTAAGCAAGCACTAGATTCAAGAAAGAATGTTATCTAGCAGCTCTGTTGCCTACCACTCTGTATTGGCTGGGTCACAGATCCAGGACAGAAAACACAGAACAAGTTTGGGGAGCAAAGTATATCTCTGTGGGTGGTTCTGTTCTCAGGAAGAGAGTGCAACCTCCGGACCAAAGAAAAGCTAGTAGTTTAGTCACAATAAACCTGGAGATGCTCCTAACCAGCCAATGATTGGCTGTTAAGGAGTCAGCTGCTGAAACTACCAACCAAAAATGAGCCAGTATCTCCAAACCTGAGTCAGGAACTTGCACATCTCAGATCATGTAATGCAAGATTGCTAGCAGAAGCCTTTTGCTTCTGCAATTTCAAACTGTCGCAGCCTTTTAGAATCTTCAGAAAGTCAGTTGGAGCCTGAGGCTATAAATAGGGCTGAAGTTCCAACTGATGGGGCTTTCACCTTCTGGCTTTCACTTTTTGGGCTTTGGCTTAGCCTGTTGGCTTCGGCTTTTCGGCTTGGCTTTGGCCTTTTGGCTTCAGCATTGGCCTATGCTTATTTTGTCTGGGGAAATTTGGACCTATCTGATTTCTCTGGACCTCTCCCTGATCTCTCCATTACATCCCTGCTATTTCCCCTGAATTTCCCTTTGGGCCCTGGGAGGAAGGGTGGGCTTGGTGGTTGGACATTGTGGATTTAGTTTCTGTAGGCAAGTAGGGCATCCTAGAACAAGTTGCCCCTAATTTAGTAATTGGATAAATACTTTACTTCAAAAGC
This sequence comes from Gracilinanus agilis, assembly GCF_016433145.1. Taxonomy (NCBI): domain Eukaryota; kingdom Metazoa; phylum Chordata; class Mammalia; order Didelphimorphia; family Didelphidae; genus Gracilinanus; species Gracilinanus agilis. Next base: position 632,001,261 of record NC_058131.1, read on the forward strand.
AGTCAAACCTTCCTGACTGGGAGAGCCAGACTCTCTCAGTATAAACCTCTACTGTGACCCATCCCCCACCATCCAGCCTTCTCCCTAGCAGCAGTTAGAAAACCAAAAACCTCTTTCCCTCCAATTAACCTGACATTAATAAATCCCCTTTGTTACCTACTCAAAGCCTCTGGTGAATCATTGTATCGAAGATTAAGGCAAGGAATTATTGTCTTTTTATTTCTTGAGGGAACCACAGACATCCGTCTTGGCAGGAAGTACCTTCCCCAGACTTCCTTCAGCCATCAGTTTTACTGGCAGGGAGGAGCCCTTTTGTCTCTTCCCTCAAGGGACTTAGAAATTAACAAGAGAAGTCCTCCAGCCAGATATAAAACATTTCTGACTGGTCCAACTTCTATTATACCTTAGAGATACCTTCCCTATCAGAAGGACCCAGCCTATTTCCTCAGTATTCTCTGTCTCTAGCCTCAGTGAATAAGCCTGTTTAAGCTGCCCTCCTGTATACTCCCTGTCATTCCCCTACCTTCCTATATATTACCTCATTCATCCTTTCCCTACACTCAGCTATCTCCTTCATTCCCCTTCCAAATCACCTCATCACCTTTATCCCTCCTTTTAACCAAGAATTACTTACTTTTCATAACAACCAGGAAGGCAGTGAACAGATTTCCCCCACAACACACTACTTTAGAGGCACTGAAAGCTTCTATGCCCAAGTTAGAACTTTGAAAACAGAAGAAGGAGGAAAAAGGACAGGAGCTCAGGTCAGATATTATCCCTAAAAAAAGTGTACAGAGTCTAATGCTAACATAAAGTCCAAAGTCAAGAGACAGGCTGAAAGTGATGAGCAAATAGGAACAGAACTCAACCATAAAAAGCTATTATGATGAAAGAAAAGCTCATATCATGAACACAGAAGAAGAGAATGTCTTGAAAATATCTTTGAACAATGCCTTAAAGAAAAAATGTGTCTTGGGCACAAATCCAACAAAAATCCCTAGAAGAATTAAAGAAAGAGTTAAAAAAGAAGTTTAAAAAGTATTTTAAAAACCAATTGAGAGCAGTACAGGAAAGATTGGTAAAAGAGATAAGATAGCAAAGAAAGATTTGAAAAGAGAACTAATTGATAGAAACATGAAGGACAAAACCTTACTGAAGAAAATAACTCCTTGGAAGAAGAGGAGGAAGGGTGGGAGGGAATCTGTAACAAAATTGAAAAAAAAGGATTAAAAATTATTTTTACATGTAATTGGGGGGGGGGGGGAATTAAATACACAGAAAAAAGAAAACTCCTTGAAAATTTGAATTCACCAAACAGAAGCAAATGACTCCATGAGATATCATGAAATAATAAAGCAAGGTCAAAAGACAAAAAATAGAAGAAAATATTTTAAAATCTCATAAGAAAAAAACTTACCTAGAACACAAATAGAAGAGAGATAATACAAAAATCCTTGAGCTACCTGAAAGTCATAAACAAAATATGAGCTTAGACATGCTATATAGTCATTCATTGAAGAAATAATTTATCATGATCAAGTTGGACTCATACCAGAGATACAAGGATAGCTCAACATTAGGAAAACAATTCTAATAGTTAATAATATTTAAAACAAAAACATTAAAAAACACATGATTATATCAATAAAGAAAAAATCTTCCAAAAAGCACCACTCTCATTTATGCTAGAAGTCCTACAAAGTATAGGCATAGAAGGACCTTGTTTTGAATGTCTTAAAAACAAGGGGCAGCTGGGTAGCTCAGTGGAGTGAGAGTCAGGCCTAGAGACAGGAGGTCCTAGGTTCAAACCCGGCCTCAGCCACTTCCCAGCTGTGTGACCCTGGGCAAGTCACTTGACCCCCATTGCCCACCCTTACCAATCTTCCACCTATGAGACAATACACCGAAGTACAAAGGTTAAAAAAAAAAACATATCTATCTGAAACCAAAAGCAAGATTCATATGCAATAGAGGAAATATCAGAAGTTTTCATCAAAAATGCCAAAGTAAATCAAGGATGCTCACTCTCTGCACTATTATTTGATACAGTTCTAGAAATGGTAGTGATAAGAAAAAGACAAAAGAAAGAAAAGATGTAAAGATGGTTAAGAGAAAATATGACTATCCCTATTTGCTGATGGTTTGCTTGAAAACCATAGGGAATCATCAAAGATATAAATTAAGACAAGTTTAGCAAAGTTGAAGGCTACAAAATAAACCATCAAAGATTTTTTAATCTTTCTTTAAAATTATAACAAAACCTAATACACAATAAGAGGAAGGAAAATCCTTCTCTAAACAACCAAAAAAATGCAAAAGTATATCTGGAGCTTGAACGCATGGGTCGGGGTGGGCATGATTGAGGGTGTGGACTCGAAACTACCACACCAATGCAACTATCAACAATTTGGAAATTGGTCTTGATCAAGGACACATGACAAAACTAGTGGAAATGCGCATCGGCCACGGGTGGGGGAAGTGCGGGGGGGGGGGGGTGAAGGAGAAAGGAGGAGCATGAATCATGTAACCATGTTAAAATGAATATTAATAAATGTTTGGGAAAAAAAGTATATCTGGAGATCAATCCACCAAAGTGCATATAAAACTTGTTTATGTTCAATTACAAAATACTCCTTAAAGATATAAAGAACAACTTAAGTATTTGGAGGAATAGTCTGTGCTCCTCTTTATATTTATGCCAATATAACAAAAATGACAATACTATCAAAATTAATTTAGTTTTAATGCTATACCAATCAAGTTATCAAAGGGATACTTCACGGAACTCAATAAAATGACAAAATTCATTTGGGAAAAAAAAAGATCTAAAATACCAAGAGAAATAATTAAAAGAAAATAGAGATAAAAGGAAAATGGAACTTCTAGATCTCAATATATAAAGCAGCAGTCATCAAAACCATCTGGTATTGATTAAAAAATAAAGAGAGTAGACCAATGGAACCACCTAGACAGGGAAAAATCAGAAACAAAGGAACTCAATGAGCAAGTCTTCAATAAACTAGAAAAGATAAATTACTTAGGAGAGAACTCCTTATTTGATTAAAATCTGCTGAGAGAACTGGAAAGCAGTCTAGCAGAAATTAGGCTCAGACCAATACTTATATCATACTCCACAACACATTCTAAAAGTATACATGACATTATTATCATATGCTAAAAAATTAGAAGAGATCATATAACTTTCATATCTATGGGTAAGAGATATATTCCTAATTAAATGAGGGACAGAGACAACTACAGAAGATGAAACTAATAATTTTGACTAAATGAAACTGAAAAACTTTCTCACAAATAAAACTAATAAATGAGGTATTCCTTAGTCCAGGGTTAACTCTCTAAGAAGGAGCTAGACGGTACAATGGACAGAGCTCTGGGCTAGAGTCAGAAAGACCTGAATTCAAACCCAAACTCAGATACTTACCACCTGTGACCCTGAGAAAGTTACTTAACCTTTCTTTGCCTCGGTTTCCTCATCTGTAAAATGGTGGTAATAATAGAAACTAAAAGAACCAAAGGTGCTCATGAGAAATCAACTTAGATAATAACTGTAAAGCATTTAGCACAGTGCCTAGCTATTAAGAAGGAATCATTTCCCAATTCTGACCATGCCTGGAAAGCAGAAGGTCAAAGCATCTGGAGAATATCTTCCCATTCCTCTCCCAGCTTCCCCAGGACCTCAAAGATCCTAGTTCTAGAGGGAACTACCATGGCCTTCCCCCAGGGTCCAAGCCCCAAGCTTCAGTTTGTCCAGAGTAGCCAGGGTTCTTTTCCCTGAACTACTCAATGAGCACTGGGTTCCAGAGCAAGGTCAGAGTTTGATGTTGGTGGTTATATCTTAGCTGGTGAGTGGGTAAGACTCTGAGTGACTGCAGGGGGAAGTGGATGGATTTCACAGCAGGGTCAATGGGCCTCCTGAAAGTTGCTTAGGGGAGGGGGATACCAGTGACTAAGAAGCTAGGGGTCTCAGCCAGGGGTATATGTCAGGAGGTGGGATGTTTTCCAAGTAGCCAGTGGTAGGAGTAAAGCTGGGAGGGTTGGAGTACTTCATGCATAGATAGTCTTTGAGAGGTGGGGAAGCTGTACTGCTGAGGAAGGGTCCTCTGTGGGACAGGTGGGACTTCCAACTGCTTCAACAGGGTCCAAGTCTGCTTCAGCAGGATGGAAGGTAATACAATTGATGATATCTGGTGGACTACACACCAGTGCAAGGATTGGGTCCTGGCATCCTTTTAAGTGACTGGGACAGGGCTGCAAGCTGCAATTAGGAGATTCCAGGTTGCTCTCAGCAACAGGGTAAGACTCCATACTGGGGAGGAAGGATGTAGGGGGATCTAGAGGCTTCCCCAAACCTAGTAAAGGCAGTTGAAGTAGGTAGGCATCCTAAAGACAGCTACTATGGCCTTTCCTCAGGGTCCAAGCCTAAAGTCCAGAATGGCCAGGTTCTTCCTGTATGCTGTTTAACGGGTTTTGAGATCTAAACTAAAATTAAGACCATGACCAAGTCTAAAATCAGGGCTTAGTGGTGATATCCTAGTTGGTAGGACAGGCTCCCATTGACTTCAGGTGGGTTTCAGTCAGGGTCCTCAGAGTTGCCAAGCTTCCAGGCACAGGTTGGGGGGCTGAGGGGAGGCAGGGCTGGGATTAAAGGGGTTCAAGATAAAGTTGATAAAATGTAAATGGAGGATGGAGGAAAGAAGAGCTAGAAAGGCTTATCCAAATACTGATAAAATATAAGCAATTAGAGTTAGTCTTGTGGAATTAATGATTTTATCTTCATCAATTTTAAGAATTTATTAAGGCTCCTTTCTGACAGTCTGGGACCAACAGATGTTCACCTTCATAAGAATCATTTTAAAAATACTCTCTCCACCAACCACTAAAATCTAATTTCTTATGAAAGATTGGCTAACAAAACAAAACCACTTTCTAATCTCATGAAACTTCCCCCTCCTTCCATTGTCCAGTGTGTGCTTTCTACAGATGTCACAGTTGGAAATACACTAATCTGCTGGCTCAATTGTAAAAAGTCTCTCTCTTGAATTGTATCAGGATAAAACCTTGGGATGCAGAACCTGGCTCATACAGGCTGGTACATTAAATAAATAATCCTGAACATTTCTCATGGGTGCCAGAATCTGGGCATCTTAGAGGCTACAAAGAAAGAAGCCCACTCTGTTTCAGTCATGACCAGGCTTCTAGACTGGGTTTGGGAGAGCTGTCACAGCACAGATACAATGCTTAGTAAAATACAAAAACCACCTCTCCTCTAGACACCTTCCCATATTTCACAGCCCTTATTAAAAGAGATTTTCCTGGGCAGGTACTAATACTATGAATTTGTTGGAGTCTAGGTCTTTTTGATATCTCCTTTGTTTATTTCTAATGGATAATAGCAGGTCAGAGAACTGGCTCACTAAGAAATTCTAAACAGAATCCCTAAACTTTAAAAATTAGCTCCTTCCTTCCTTCTTTTTTTCTTTCTTCCTTCTTCCCTCTCTACTGCTTTTCTTTCTTTTTTCCTTCTTTATTAAGTAATAAAGTAAGTAGTAATTTAGATAGTAATGACTCTTTTAATAATATCATTTCCACTCTTCAGAAAACTTATGTGTAAATTTAGTACATGTAATTGGCAAAAAACTAGTTAATTAATTGATTAATTAATTAAACATGTATAGCCCAGATTGAATTCCTTGTCAGCTCCAGGAGGAGGGAAGGAAGGAGGGAAAGGAGACAATTTGAATCCTATAACTTCGGAAAACTTATGTGGAAATTTATAATTATGTGTAATAGGTAAAATAAATAATTCTCATTTCCACTGATAAAGTCATATCAGTTTCTGGTGTTGAACCATTTGACAGTGCCAGATACTTTGGTGAGAACTTTCTTTTCTGAATCTACAATATATATGGCTATAGAACCTGAAAGAACAGCTGCCAGGCTGTATCTTCATATTAATTTCTTCCCAAGATGTTGGCTGAGGGCACTGGGCTGGCAGCAGTGCTATTTGCAAGGCTCTTGGGTTCAGGGTCCTGAGCTGTTTCCATTGGAATATCAGGGGAGCTGATGGTCAAGATGGTGGTGGTGATGTGTTTGGCTCAGTTCGTGCTCCTCATAATGATCTGCTGCTTCAGTTGAGTTGGCTTACTTATTCGATGAGTGGCAATTGGTTGGCAGTTGGTAGGGATGGCTAGCCCCTTCTCCACAAGAATTACCTGTCCAGATGAATGCTCTGAGGGCCAGGCCAGAAGTTGTTCTATTGCTGACACCCCCCGGAGCTTCTGTCTTTATCTTTTTTTATTTTGTCTTTTTTTATTTATTGGTGGCAGCTGGCCAGCATTGTTGCCTGCAGTGATCATCTCTACAGTGGATGGCTACGCAGCTGAGTAGGTCTAGTGGCCAGGGGCACACTGTTAGACCTAAGACTCTTGAGTTGAGGGTCCCAAGTTCTCTACTACACCGCCTTCCTCGTTACCTTGGTTCATCTATTGTCTAGTTCTATAATTTTAAGCAACAACCCCAACCTCTCTTTGACTCACTTTTCTCACATGCAAAATTTAAGGAGCTGAATTAGAGAACCTCCCATTTCGGGACCCCTCCTGCCTCTCCAGCCTTCCTGTCCTTTTCTTCCCACCCTGACCTCTCTAACTCCACCATCCACTAGCAATTCCTTGAAACCTGCACCCCTATCCTGTCTCCGTGGATTCTCACTGGCTTTCTCCGTGCCTGGAATGTTCCACCCTCTCCCTGCTACCTCTGAGCTTCCCTGGAGTCCTTCAAGAGTCCTATCAAACAACACTTTCTGCAGGAGGTCTTTCCCACCACCTCCATCTGCTAATGATTCCCCTCTCAGATCGTCCACCTCATAGAGATGTAGATATAGTCCATCTAACACATATAGACATTTATCTTCCATCTAACATAGATCTATGGATAGACCTTCGCATATATACGTATACATGCATATATGTTGCCTTTCCCCATTCGAATGTGCCCTCCTTGAGGATAGGATCTAATTTTTTTGTTTTTGTTTCTTCGGTGCTTAGCACATTTTGTGCCCAGCACACAGGAAAAGCTTATTAATGTTCATGGACCGGCTGAACTGCCTGTGATCGCAAAGGTGTCCATTTTATTTTCTTAAATGGTAAGAAAGTAGAGATTCCGGGGGTAGCTGGGTAGCTCAGTGGATTGAGAGTCAGGCCTAGAGTCCTAGGTTCAAGTCTGGCCTCAGACACTTCCCAGCTGTGTGACCCTGGGCAAGTCACTTGACCCCCATTGCCCACCCTTACCACTCTTCCACCTAGGAGCCAATGCACAGAAGTTAAGGGTTTAAAAAAAAAAGAAAAAGAAAAAGAAAGTAAGTAGAGATTCCCCAGATTTTTTTCAAGCTGGGCAGCTTTCTGATCACATGGGTTAATGGGGATATGTTGTAGGATATTGACTCTAAACATCACCCTAGTGCAAGTGTCAATAATATAGAAATAGGTCTTGATCAATGACACATGTAAAACCCAGTGGAATTGCGTGTCGGCTAAGAGAGGTGCGAGGGGGAGGGAGAGGGAGAACATGAATCTTGTGACCATGTACAAATATTCTAAATTAATTAATTAAATAAAATTCTCCCGACTAGAAAATAAATAAAGTTGAGCAGCTTTGAAAATAGAATTTTATTCTCCTGAGATTGCAACTCATATTAAAATGACATAATGGTTCCCCATTTTTATTACAAAAATGCATTGCTGGACAAAAACTGCAAGCTAGGTAGAGAGTGATCATGCGCTGCTGGCATTAGGTATAAAAACATCTGGGGGTTACACCTGTAGTTGGCTGATTTTGCCACTAGGTGGAACTCCTACATTGGTATGGCAGAATTTGAGAGTTGGAGACAGGAGACCTTTGTGGTCATACCATCTAAACTTTTATCCCATGAAGAAATATCCTCTTCACAATAGAATGAAGAGCTAGAAGGAATCATCTGGCCCATATCCAACTGACGATTATTCAATCTCTACTTGAACACTTCCAGTGATGGGGAGCTCACTACTTCACAAAAGTGATCATGCTATTGTTGGACAGCACTAATTGTTACTATGGACTTCCTTATGCTAAGCTGAGATGTGATTCTTGCAACTCCTTGTCCTAGTTCAGCCTTCTGGATCCTAAAAGTTAAATTTACTCCCTCTTCCATATAAAAATTTTTTAAATATCTGAAGCCAGTCCTCCTATTTCTTCCCTCTTCTTCAGTTTTCTCATCCCCAGGGTAAAAAACTAATTTGTTCAACAGATCTTCATATAACATAGTGTCAGGACCTCCTCACCAAAACCAGAGAGCATGTGTATCCCATACCTTTACCTCTTCTAACAAAGATCAAGGCATTTTAGAGTTGAAAGGCTCATTCAAGATCATTAAAATATTCAACATAATCCATGGAAACCACATGAAGAGTGGATAAAAGAAACAATAATTGAACAAAAGAGTGTTTCTTAGGTGGCACCTAATGAGACAATCAGCGAAATGCAAAGAGGTGAAAAGAGAACTGCTTGTCTCTATAATGATAATAATAATAATAATGATAATGATAATAATAATAATAAACCTAGCATTTATACTATACTTTTAAGTGTTTGAAAAGATATTGTCTTGTTTTATCCTGTACTCATTATTTAATGTTACCACTAATGCCACTATTGCATGACAGCTGGTATCTGCCACCTAGATTGTTCTTTATAAAGGATGGATGACAAAATAACTCCTAACTGCTCTTCTTAGTCCAGTCCATTCTTCACACTGGGTAATCTTCTTAACAAACTGCTCTATTCCAGTCTTCAGAGGCCTACTGAAATAAAGCAATAGCTACTTGCTTTCATATAGCATTTTAAACTTGGAGATCAGCAGAATATGGATTAGTGTTAGAATTATTCCCATTTTACAGATGAGGAAACTGAAGCTTAGATATTCTCAAAATCACAAATTCACAGAGCTGAAAAAGACCTCGAAGGCCATCTAGGCCAACCTACCTGAAGTGTGATCATCCATCATTCACTTGGAGACATCAAACCTAAATTTGCCTTTTTACAATTTGCTCTCATTTCTCCTAGTGATTGCCTTCTCTGGTCAGTCCACATCCATCTAATCCCTCTCCCATTAGTAATACTGAAAGATGTTCAACCTGTTCCCCAAAGTCTTGTCTTCTCCAGACAAATGTGGCCAGGCTACTCAGATCCTTCCTCTGGAAGCTCTTCAGATTATCTAGGACCTTCTTAAAATGAGGCACCCCAGAATGAACACCATTCTCCAGATGCAATCTAACAAAGCATAGCCTAACAGAGCCATCTAAGAGCCTCAGATGGCACTATATTTCCAGACTGAACTCAAGAGTTCAATAAAACTCCCAGATCTTTTTCAGATAAACTTAAATCTAGATACCTACCCATCATCTTATAAAGGTAAAGTTGATTTTTTTTAATTGAATGTAAAATTATATATTTATTCCTATCAGATTTCCTCTTATTTGACATGATCCACTGTCAAGATCCTTTGGGACTTCGGCTGCAAATCCAACATGTACAGCATAACATAGAATGGAGAAAATAATAGATTTGGAATCAAAAACTTAGGTCCAAATCCTGGCTCTGCCATTCACTGTCTATGTGACTAAAGAAAAGTATTTTTAACCTCTCTTGCTCTCAGCATCTTCATCTAAAAATGAGGAAAATGGGAATTTTAGCTCATATTAACATTTTGGCATCCAGTCCCCAAGGAAACTACCATTAGAAGGGAAGGAGTCAGAAAAGGAATAGGGGGGGAAAACAGGAAGAAAAAAAAAGCTGAAATTACTAAAGATCTCAGGAAGAAAACTCAGTGACCTTGAATATAAAGGGAGAAACCAACTGGAAAAACATTAAAAAGAGAAGGAAATATGGCCTCTAGATCTAGTAAACAAATTCAGGAATCTATGAATAAATATTGCCAAACAAAAGAAAATGATCCAACATTTGATAAGAGAAGGTCCTGTGTAATATGAAAACATGGAACCACAGCATGTTCCTGAGTGGTTCAAAAGAGAAATGAGAATTATAAAAGCAGAATTTATGCTGCACAGAAAAAATAATGGGCAGAGTAGAAAAAAAATGGAATCTGTGATTAAAAAGTATCACCGAAGAAAAAAGAGAAAGCAATAGATTGGAAAGCAAATATACAGAAGAGAACAATCATTTAGAAGAGAAGGGAAAAGCAATAACATTCAAAGAAAACATGTTGCATATGTAAACAAAACACATTAATCTCAAAGAGAAGATGTGCAAAGATAATCTAAGGAACACAGGTTTCCCAAAAAGAATATGACAGGGCAAAAAACTTTAATATCTTAGTTCAGGAAATAATAGAAGAAAATGCCCAAAGCTTCTAAACATAGAAAACCAAATATCAGTTGAAAGAATGGATAGGTCACCTAAAAAAAAAACAAAATTAAGAACTCCAAGACAAACAATGGTTAAATTCAATAATTTAATTCAGAAACAACTAATTCTGCAAGCTATCAGGAGAAAAACAAGGAAAGGACATTCAGATAATGCAAGACTATTTTTTAATCCACCAGAAAATAAAGGAAGGATAGGAAAAATGTGTTCTGAAGAGTAATGGTCCTCAGGATGTGAGTGTGACCTACCCTGCAGATTCAATCTTAACTATAAATGAGAAATCATGGACATTTAACAATAAAAGAGATAGGTGAAAAAGTTTGGAGTGGAGGCAGCTAGGTGGCTCAGTGAATTGAGAGCCAGGTCTAGAAATGGGAGGTCCTAGGTTCAAATCTAGCCTCAGATACTTTCTAGCTGTGTTACCCTGGGCAAGTCACTTAACCCCCATTGCCTAGTCCTTACTGCTCTTCTGCCTTGGAACCAATACATAGATTGATTCCAAGAGGGAAGGGAAGGATTTTTTAAAAAAAGTTTTGGGGGGAAAAAAAGAATTAAAGAAATTATTTGTTTCTCAAATACCCCAAACAAGAGAAATATAGGAGGAGTAATAAATGTAGCAGCCAACCCCAGCAACAACAGAGAAACAGCAGAGACCAGTAAAAAAATTCCTAAATGTACACAAGGAGATGAGGTGAGGGTGGAACTCTGTTGGAGGTAATAGTAGGAAGCAGGCATAGGACAGAATGGACTCAATAGCATCACCTTACAAACAGGTAAACTCTATGTTTTTGGGAGGTGAGGAGGACCATGGTATAAAATGGGAGAATAGAGAGGAATGTGTGATGTGCCAGAATAAAATCAAGTACTAGCAATGAGGGAAAGATGACCTCTGTGGTCTCGTGTAGAAAAAAGGCTACAGGGAAATGGATCAGAAAATAGGAAAAGATTGAAAGGGGAAGAAAGGAAGGTGACCTTACTTTGGAGGTGGAAGGGAGTTCCACTGACAAATATTCCTATGGATGAAGAGGGATGAGGACCTTATACTGAAAGAGGTTGGGAATTTGGTGTTTGAAAATCTACTAATCTTATGAGAGGGAGGGGTAGTGAGTTGGAACCAACTCGTAGGCAAATGGCACTTGGAGGAGTGGAAATGGGAGAGTATGAACCTAGGGAGGAGATTTTGAAGCAAATGAAGAAAAAAAAGGAACCAGTATAGGTCAGTGGAGGGCTGAAAAATCTGGGAAGTATAGTGGGAGGAAGGGTCCTGCCATAAAGCAGCGTCCTCTTTGATATATGCAATAATTGGCGTTGTTCCGAGAGTGAGGTACAACAGAAAAAAGGAGAATCCACAAGATAAGCAAAGCAAAGTAGTGGCAGCAACCACTTATAGGGAAGAGGCTAGACTGGATTCCTTGGAAGCTTTGATTACATGAGGAATACAGAGAGAAAAAAGAAAGAAAGACTAGATAGTTATAGAGGCAATGAACCAGAAAATCTGAGTCTAGAGTAAACAGAGAGGGTGGTTAATGAAGAGAGTAAGAGAAATCTTTTTTAGAAAGGAGCGTCAAAAAATTAAATTTTAAAAATTAGCAAAGAGGTCTAATTGAAGGGGAGGAAAAAGAGGGGAAATCACTTAACTAAGAAAGGAAAGGGGGAGAAGAAATAAATATTCAGATAAAAACAGGAGGAAAAGGAACTAATAAAACTCAAAGGAAAAAGGGTAACAAATAAAGTGGGTAGGGAGGAGAAGAAAGCCAGTGGAAACAGGGTCACCTTAAAAAAGATTAAAGTAAAATAAATGAAGGGGCATTGCACTATTTGGCAACAGAAGAAGGAGGAAGAATCATAATTTGAAATAGACCCTCAATATTAGAGATAGATGGAGGAAAATATAAACCTAAATCTTATAACCTTAAATGTGAATGGGTTGAACAAACCAATAAAGTGAAATAATGACAGATTGAATAAGGAAACAAAATTCTACAATCCATGACTAATAAGAAATACATTTAAAAAATAAAGATATAAACAAGATAAAATTGGGGGGATGGAAAATTTTTTACTATACATGAAATGAATCCAAAATAGCAGGAGTGGCAATTATGCCATCTGACAAAAGAAAAATAAACATTCAAAATATTTAAAAGGACAAAGAAACTATATTATGCTGAAAGGAACCATAGATAATAAACCAATATCAATAATAAACTTAAACATTTCAAATGTTCCCACATTCACAAAGAAAACATGTGAGCTACAAAAAGACATTGACAGTAACACAATAGTGACAAGAGACTTTAATATCCCTCTCTCAGTTTTGCATAAGTATAACATAAAAGAAAAATGTGGAACTGAACAAATTGTTGTAGTAATTAGAGTTTCAAGACTTATTGCATTTTCTAAATAGGACAGCAAAAGAATTTTTTTCTCAGCACCATATGACACTTTTTAAAAAATTGACCACATACTAGGGCACAGAAATAATACAAATGAATTTTAAAACAAAAGCTACAGATCCACATGAGGACTCATCATATAAGGTGAATTCAGAACTTGTGGCTTGACACATTTGGTGCTCTTTCCATCATACTGTGCTGCCTCAATTCAACAAACATTTATTATTTATTAACTTATTATATATTATGCATAACATATAATAATATCATTTAAAATAATTATTAAGAGATAGCTAGCAGGTGTAGCCAGGTGGCTCAGGGGAAAGAGAGCTAGAACTAGAGACAGGAGGTCCTAGGTTCAAATCTGGCCTCAGATACTTCCTAGCTGTGTGACCTTGGGCGAGTCACTTAACCCCAATTGCCTAACCCTAACTGTTCTTCTGCTTTGGAATCAATACTTTATGATTCTAAGACAGATGATAAGGGTTTAAGAAAAAAGAAGCAACTAGGTAGTACACTGAATAGAGTGTTGGGCATAGGAATCAGGAAGACTTGAGTTCAAATTTAATCTCAGATATTTACTAGCTATGTGACCTTGGGTAAGTCACTTAACTTCATTTTTCTCAACTGTAAAATGGGGACAATAATAGCACTTTTACCTCCCAGAGTTGTTGTGACTATCAAATGTGATCATGTTTGTAAATTGCTCAGCAGAGTGTCTGGCACATAGCAAGTGCTTAATAAATGCTGGTTTTCTTGCTTTGATTGTGGCACCGAAGAAACAAAGACAGAAATGACAAGAAATCCTTGAATTCAGAGCTTGCATTCTACTGGTTCTCTCTGGAACTTTCTTGGAAACTAAGTTTCTGGCAAATGGATATACAGCTCTCCTGGGATACATGGAGAGAACAGTGGGAAAAGGTAAAGTTCACCAGATTTTTTTGTTAGAAAATCTTAAGCATTCGTTATGCATCTTCATCCCTGGCTGATGGCAGGTGGGTGTCTCTAAACTTCAGTTTCCTTCTCAGTAAAATGGAGACCACAACAGTTAGGCTTCCTTCCTTCAACAAGATCACACTGAACAATGTAGTGACCACGGAGAGCACCGTAGAAAGAAGGCTGGATTTGGAATCAGAGGAACCTGGTTTGAATCGCAACTCTTCCCCCCCTCCCCTTCTTACCTGTGTGACCATGGGACAGTGACTTCAATCCTGGGCTCAGTTTCCTCATCCGTAAAGTGAGGAGGAGAGATTGGACTCCATGACCTCCAAGCTCCCTCTGGATCTAACGCTGTGATTCTAAGTGATTTTATTACCCATAGACCAGCCTAGTCCTAAAAAGTTACCCATAGAGAGAAATTCTCAGTTCCTATGAGATCATTTGGAATTGCTTCCTATGATACCAAACCACAGCAAAAAAAAAAAAAATCTACTTCTGTTCTTTAGAGGAAATAGGATATATCTCCCTAAAGAAGAAATGAAAAAGATTTCACTTTTCCATTCAAAATGGTGGAAGGAGAGCATTGGGATTTCCCAAGCCATTGAAGGCAGAAGGATATGGCAGTGAGAGGTAGAGCCCAACTAAGTGGTCTACATGGGGATCAGACCCATGACTTTGGCCTCCTTGGCCCAGTGCCCTGACCAGACAGCCCTGGAGGAAGGTCTGACAAAGGGCACAGAGTCAGACCCCAGCTTACCCCTGTCCGGCTGTTTCCCCATCACTTAAGTAAAAAGATGGCACTAGCCTTTAAATTCTGGCCCAACAGGCAAGTGATGGGTTAAATCAGAGGCTTTGGAGGGGCCGCTGAACACCCACCCAACAATCAATAGTAATCTTTTCCCGTTGGTGGATACCTGATGTATTTTTTACTGCCGACAGACAAAAACACCCTTTGGCTCCCTGGGGGGAAATAATCACCCAGAAGCGTCAGCACAGCTAATGGTAAAAGACCCCAGTCAGAACACAGCCTCCCCATGAGCTTGTCAGCATTCGCAGGGGTAATAGTAACGCCAGCATGCCGTAGTTTTCTGTGGAAGTTTGAGCTTAAAAAAGACACAGGGTGAGGCACAGCTGAAGACCCACTGACAGGACTAAAATTTCCCAAGCTACATAGAAAGGATCATGGCCACATTTCATTTATCCCGAATCACCAGGGAGGGAACAAGCTGTTCCCCAAAAGCTCATTTTCCATTTAAATGAGGTTTCCCCTTTTTAAGCCCCACACTTTGCTTTGGATGGAAATGTTTCTAAAATATGTTCCATCATTCCCTGTCTTCCTGAACAGACCTACCAGGGCCTTGACTTTGTTCTTCCCTTACATCTGACCTTTCTGGCCTCAGTTTCCTCACATGTAAAATTTCAAACTAGATAGCCTCTGAGATCTCTTCTAGTTCCGAATCTGATATGATGGTTCAGAGTTAATATTAGGAGCATCTATAGTGTACATTTCTACAATATAAGTTACTTTAAGGGTCAGTGAAGAACGTAGAAGCATTTGTTCCTACACGAATGCCCAGATAGCTATTTTCAGAAGCCTTTTATGGCAAGTGATTTGGTTTCTCAGATTCTCCTTCACTGTCTAGGCTCTTCTTAGTTATCCATGATGAAGCCACAAGGAGGCTTTGGGGTTCAGTGTCAAAAAGAATGGTCTTTTCCTGATTAGAGAAATGCAAATCAAAACAACTCTGAGGTACCACCTCACACGGATGGCCAATATGACAGCAAAGGAAAATAATAAATGTTGGTGGGGATGTGGCAAAATTGGGACACTAATGCATTGCTGGTGGAGTTGTGAATTGATCTGACCATTGTGAAAGGCAATTTGAAACTATGCACAAAGGACTTTAAATGACTGCCTGCCCTGTGACCCAGCCATACCACTGCTAGGTTTGTACCCCAAAGAGACAATAAAGAAAAAGACTTGTACAAAAATATTCATAGCTGCACTCTTTATGGTGGCAAAAAAAATTGGAAAATAAGGGGGTGTCCCTCAATTAGGAATGGCTAAACAAATTGTGGCATTTGGTGGTGGTGGAATATTATTGTGCTGTAAGAATTGATGAACTGGAAGATTTCTGTGTGAACTGGGAGAACCTCAATGAATTGATGCAGAGTAAAATAAGCAGAAGCAGGAGAACATTGTACAAAGAAAGTGAAACACTGTGGAATAATCCAATGTAATAGACTTTGCTAATAGTAGCAATGCAACAAGCCAGGACACTCCTGAAGGACTTGTGGAAAAGAACGCTATCCACATTGAGAGAAAGATCTATGGGAGTAGAAATGCAAAATCAAAACATATGACATCACTTATCACATTTATATGTGCGCATGTGGTTTGGGGTTTTGGCTTTAAAAGATTGCTACATAGCAAAAATGAATGATATGGAAATAGGTATCAAGTGATAACATTTGTATAATCCACTGGAATTGCTTTTGTCAGCTCTGAGAGGGGGGAGGGAAGAAGGGAGGGAAGGAAAATGAATCATGGAAACATGGAAAACTATTTAAAAATAAAAATTTTAAAAATTTTAAAAGAATGCATACCTTTTGATCCAGCAATACCACTACTAGGTTTGTACCCCAAAGAGATTTTTTTAAAAGGGGAAAGGACCTCTTTCTACAATAATATTTATAGCTGCATTTTTTGTGGTGGCAAAAATTTAGAAAATGAGTGGGTGTCCCTCAATTGGGGAATGGCTGAACAAATTGTGGTATATGATAGCGATGGAATACTATTGTGCTATCAGGAATGATGAACTGCTTGATTTCTATATGAAATGGAAAAACCTAAATGAACTGATGCAGAGTGAAATGAGCAGAACCAAGAGAACATTGTACATTGTGGGATAATCAAATATAATGGCCTTCTCTACTAGCAGCAATGCAATGATCCAGGACAATCCGGAGGAACTTATGAGAAAGATGCTATCCACATCCAGAGAAATAACTGTGGGAACAGAAATCCAGAAAAAAAAATATGATTTATCACCTGTTTATATGGGTATATGATTTGGGGTTTTGGTTTTAAAAGATTGTTCTATTACAAAAATGAATAATATGGAAATAGGAAGGAAAAAAGCACTTATCGAGTAAAAGTATTTTAATTATTAAAAAAAAAGAATTATCTTTGAATTGAAAAAGATAGAAGAGCTAATAGAGACTTACGAATACAAGATAAATAGGTCCCAGAGGACTGATGGATGTGATTTCTGAGTCACTTCACAATGAAAGATCACAAAAAACAGAAGAGGTACCAACCATACATCTGTTAAAAACAAATGTCCCAATTTTTTAAAAAAGGGAAGGGAGAAGAATTTTTATACTAATGACCAGTGAATGTGGCTTTCATTCTCCTGGTAAAATCCTAGAAGGTATGGTTGAAAGGATGATTCATAAGCATCTAGAAAAGAAAGGGGAGAGGAAAGAAACAATCACTTATTAAATGCCAATGTGTGCCAGTTATGGTGCTAAACACTAGATACTATCTCATTTGTTACTCTGGGAGTTAGATGCTATTATTCATCCATTTTAAAGTTGAGGAAACTGAGGCAAGTAGTGAATAAGTGACTTTCACACTGCTAGTAAGTAACTAAAGCAGGAACTGAACTCGGGTATACCTGATTCAAGGGCAGCTAAATGACACAGTAAATAGAGTATTGAACCTAGAGTCAGGAAAACTCATCTTTCTGAAATCAAATCTGGCCTCAGACATTTATTAGCTGGGGGACCCTGGGAAAATCACTTAATCCTGTTTACCTCATTTTCCTACTCTGTAAAATGTACTAGAGAAAGAAATAGCAAACTACTCCATTTCCTTTGCCAAAATAATCTCAAATGTGGCCACAAAAAGTTGGTCGTGACTGAAAACAACTCAACAAAGAAAAATGAAAACTAAACTACTAGAAAATAGAAATAGAAATATTAAATATTGGGGCAGTCAGGTGTCTCAGTGGATTAAGAGCAAGCCTAGAGATGGGAGATCCTGGGTTCAAATCTGACCTCAGACACTTCCTAGCTGTGTGACCTTGGGCAAATCACTTAGCCCTCATTGCCTAGCCCTTACCACTTTTCTGCCTTGGAACTAATACACAGTATTAATTCTAAACCAGAAGGTAAAATTTTTTTAAAATTAAATATTAAAAGGTTTAGGAGAAACCTGGGAAGACTTATATGACTTGTTGCAGAGTGAAGTGAATAGAACCACAATGACAATTTATTCAATAATGAAAAAAATTTCAAGACAAGTAAATTCAAAAGACTCAAGAATTCATATTCAGTTATCAATCAGAAGAATTGATAGACCTAAAATGAAGAATGAGACATGTTTTTGGACATAAGCAATGTGGGGATTTATTTTGATTGACTATGCATTTTTGTTATAAGGATTTTGTTTTTCTTTTTCTTTTCCTTTTTCCAATGGAAAGGAGAGGTATGAGGGAGAGAAAATAGATACTTGTTTAATTGAAATATTTCATTAAATTTTAAAAACTTTTTAAAGAAAGGAAGGTGGATTAGAGTTTTAAAAAAAACTGAGTTAAAGTTCTAACTTTATCAGCTTACTAATCTTGTACAAAGTACTTATTTATAAAATGGGGATAATAACTTGAATTATAGTTTTGAGGAAAGTGAAAAATAAATATGTTGTTATTATAATAATAGTATAAAATTCTTGTCCATATTCACCATGTAAAAGAAAAGAAAATTAAAGCATGGTTGTAAGGGCATGAGTCACAAAGATTATCAAAGCAAATCAGGAATCCAATTTCTGGTCCCATGTCTATAAACAGGATATCACTATAGGAGGCTTACTCTAGGAGGCCCTACTTCTCCCCTTACAATTCAAGAGTTAAAGATTTCTCGTTTGGGATTCCAGGTCTACCCTTTGTAAGCCCTGACTTATAGAAATCAGCCATATTAAAAGTATGCCCTGTCAGGCAAATTTCCAGTTCCCCACAATATTTCCATAAATTGTATGATCCCCTGCCTTGTCTAAAAATAGTCTCTGGGTAGATTTCCAGACATAGTTTTGGCCTGTTCAAACCAAACATACCTCCAGAGGGTTATATAGTTATTTTAAAACTGAAATTTCAAAGAATCAGAGACTTTTAAAGTAGAAAGGTCATATGGTGCATTACTAGACTTAGAATCAACAATAAAGACCCTGAGTTCAAATTCCATACTGTGGCTACGTGTGACCATGGGCAAATCATTTAACCCATAAGCAATTAATCAGGAAGCATATATTTACTAAGCACCTACTTATATGCCAGGCTCTATTCAGGCACTTGGGGTACAAAATTGAAATAGCCCCTGCCCTCAAGGAGTTTGGATTCTAAAGGGGGAGAAAAAATGTATAGATATCATATATTATACCAAATAATTTCTGAACAAAGGTGCCAGCAAGTCAAGGGTGAGCCTCCTAGAGGATCTGTAATAAATCTGGAAAAAATAGGCTGGAACCAGATTGTGAAGGGTTTTAAATGCTAAGCAAGAATCTATATTGGATCCTGAAGGCATTTTCTCAACTTTCTTGAGCAGGAGAGTGATAAAACCTGCGCTTTAAGGATAAATTGCTTTGGCCCTGTGAAGGAAGAATTAGAAAGTAGAAGAGACTAAAGATCAGAAAATGAATTAGAAGGTTATTGCAATATTCCAAGGAGCAGTGATGAAGGACTGAACTAGATCATGTGAATGGACAGAAGGAGACAACACCCAGGAGAAGTTGTGGAGGCACAGAGTCTGTAACATTTGGCCACTGATTGGAAACAGAGGAGTGGGAGAAAGAAAAGCTGAAGATGATTGCTAGGAACTTGGATAACTGGAAGAATAGGAGTAACCTCAGTAGAAATAGGGAAGATAAAAGAGTGGTTGGCTTGGGTGGGAGGAAAGAGGGGAAGATAATGAATTGTGTTTTGGACATATTGCATTTGAAATGCATATAGAATGTCCAGGTGTTAATGTCTAAGAAGCAGTTGCTGATGTGGGGTAAAAGCTCAGGAGAAGGACTAGGGATGGATATATAGATATGAGTTATCAGCATAGAGGATAATTAACTGCAGGGAAACTAATAAGATTGTCTCTCTGAGATTCTGTTTCCTCGTCTGTCAAATGAAGATAATTATACCTGTAGAATTTACCTTACCAACTTGTAATGAGGATCATAAGATAATTTAAAGCATTTTTCAAACCTTAAAGTAAAAAACATAAGTTTGCTGATCACACGAAGCCCCAGGATCTTATAGTCTGCTCAAGGAGATTTAAAGTTGCTCAGAAGAGTAACTACAGAGAGGAGGGAAACCAAATGAATAAAGTATGCCTGTTTTCTTAGACTATGATGATCACTGAATGGAGAGTCCATAGAATTGTTCCATTAGCATGCATACACACACACACACACACACACACACACACACACACACACACACATATCACAGACATTGCAAAAGGACAATGAACTGGGTATACAACTAAGTAGAAAGAAGAATTTGGATTGGATTGCTTTGGGGAAATCTCATAACCCTTTCAATAATCCTAAGCCTTCAATGACCCTTCTGGCAGAAACAAAGTCGCACATTTTTGGTAATAAAATTCCTCCAGGGATGCTATATAGCTACAAGTTTTGGAATACCACAGACTCCAAGGGATCAAAACTGCAAGTCACCCAAAGGGTAATGGAGAGAAGCATAGTGGACATAAATAGGCTACAACATATTACAAATGATAAATTAGGTTACAAATCAGCATATCAGATATCTTCAAAGAGATTTAAGACCAGAAGAGGAAATGGGCTAGCAATTTAATAAAACTCAAGGATAACAGAAAGACAGACTGTGTGCTGCATTGGTATTCCAAAGAATTTCAAAAGAATCTGGAGAAATGATGCCAGCTGGTTGGTCTGCCCCACCACATCCCAAATGATTTATGGGAGGACATGGACAAGAATCCATGGGGATAAAAAAGTATAGGAGTCATCTACCCATTTAGAGGAAGTACCCACTTCAGGTAAAGCCATAGATTCATTGAAGAAGTTAGCACTTTTTCTCCATATGTTGTTCTCCAGTGTCTAAAATCTAGATAAATGCGGAGTTTTCCCTCCTACCATGTACTGTTTAAGCATCTCATATGAGTACTTGTTATGTATGCATCATGAAATTTTGGAAATAATACTAGACTAGGAATTCATAAAACACAGTTAAAGCTTGGATCTGTCACCTACAGGACAGGAAAATTCCAAAAGGGGTCACAAAAAGTCAGACTGAAAAAGGACTGAACAACAATAAAAAACCTACTTACTACCTGCATAATCATTTAACTTCTCTAAGGTGGTTTCCTCATCTATAAAATGAAAGTTAAATTAGAAAATCAATAAGATTCCTGACAATTCTAAATCTTATAATCATTATATGTCATATGTTTCTTTTTATTTTTTTAAACACTCACTTTCTGTCTTAGAGTACATACTAAATAAGGGTAAAGCCTAGGCAGTTGGAATTAAGTGCCTTGCCCAAGGTCACACAGCTAGGAAGTGTCCAAGGCCATATTTGAACCCAGGATCTTTCATCTCTAGGACTAGATCACTATCCAGTGAGCCACTTAGCTGCCCCATAAGTCATACATGGCTAAGTCTCATTGCCTTCTTCTATAAAATGGAGAAAATAATATAGAGTATCCCAAAAGTCTTAGTGTGTATTTTTACAACCTGCCTCCTCGGGTAGTTGGTTGTGAGGAGAGGATTTTAAAGGACTTAAAGCCTTAAAGCCTATGTAAATATGAGTTGTTGTTATTGCAATGTAAATAAGTTTCAAAATACACATCAGAATATCAGATCATTTCCCTGTACATTTTCATTGTGGAGTTGATTTTGTTGTTGTTGTTTTATGAAGGGTAGATACTGTTAGAGAAACAAGAAGGCATGAGGTTCCTGAAGGAGGATGGAGAGTGGGGAAACAAACACAAATAAAGAGGTCTGGAAATACTAGATGAATGATAAGCCCTCTTTCTCTTTTAGATTGTAAGCTACTTGAAAACAGCAGAGACCTGCTTTATTTATAGAATCACAAAATTTCAAAATTGAAAGGAAAACCTCAGTTGCTATCAGTCCTATTCAAAATAGAAAAAGAATCTACACCATAAGGTATCTAGATTTAGCTAGAAGATATCTTGGACAGAAAAAGCCCATTTCTTTTCCAGTCAGTCAGCTGGAGGAATTTTTTTTTTCTTACCTCAAGTTAAATTTGCCATTTTCTACTCATTGCTCCTAATTCAACCTCACTGGTCAAATACAAGACAAATCCTTCTTCTATTTGACAGTCTTTCCAATACATGAAAACTGATGTCATGTTTTCCCACCCTCACCTCCAGTCTTCTCTTCTTCAGGCTGTTTCACTAATTCCCTTATGAGACAATATAAAAGCCCTTCATCATTCCAGTTTCCCTCCTCTTCTAGACACTCTCCAATTTCTATGCCTGTCCTAAAATGTTGCTCCCAAAACTGAATGAACATAATCAGTGTGTTCTAATCAGAGAAGGGTAGAGAGGGACTACCATTTCTCTGTTTTGGGGAGCTTTGCTTCTTAACATTGCCCAAGATCAAATTAGCTTCTTTGATTGCCACATCACACTGAATGACTCATATTGGCATTGTTGTTCAGTCATGTCTGACTCTTCATGACCCCACTTGGGGATTTCTTGGCAAAGATGTTGGAATAGTTTGCCATTTCCTTCTTCAGCTCATTTTACAGATGAAGAAGTGGAGGCAAACAAGGTTAAGTGAATTGCCCCAGGTCACACAGCTAGTAAGCGTCTGAGGCCATATTTGAACTCCAGTCCTTCTAACTCTAAAACAGGTACTCTATCCTCTAATCTAACTGCCCCTATTAAGATTACGGTCTACAAAAACCCAGGGATGTTTTTCAGGAAGAAAAAAAAACCAAAAACTTGCTTTCTAACTATATTTGTTCCATTTTGTATTTGAAGTCATTTTCTAATCTTTGTTAACTCTTCACAATTTTTCCTATTAGATTTCATCATATTAGATATGGCTTCAAAATTCTAGCTTCTTATCCCAATCTTTTTAGATACTGACTCTGTCATCCTTGTTAGTTATCCTTATTAACTTTGTACCATCTGCAAATTTCATAATGATGCATCCTATAAAAATTGATAAAAAATGTTAAACAGTACCAGGTCAACCATATATCCCTGAAGCACTACACTACAGACATTCTAAGACATACCTATTGACTCATTAGAAATTATTCATTAAGTGCATCCATTCAACCAATACCAAATAGATCTAATTGTTCTATCATCTAGTTCCCATTTCTCCATCTTGTAAACAAGAATAGCATGAGGTACTTCATTAAATACTTTGCAAAAGTCTAGTTCTCTGGAGCATGCAGTTTAATAACCAGTCTTAAAAGGAAATAAGGTTACTTTGCCATGATTTGATCAGGATAAACTTAGGTAAAATTGCCCCCTCCTTTTCAAGATATCCATATCCATCTTTCTAAGGATATTCTACAATGTTCTGTGAAAGGGAATTTTTTATTCCCTTTGTCTATTTTAAATTAATCAATCAGGAACTTGGAGTACCCCTACTTAACACTTAGTAAGTCACTAACCAAGAGAGTTCACACTTAGTCATTAACACTCAGTCCTAAAAGACCACAAGCACTGCCCAGGGATTGAGAGACTTTGATTGGTTCCTGAGATGTGATAGACCAGCCCACAGTGAAAGGAAGGAGAAACCAGAGAGAGAAAGTGATGTGAAGAAAACTGCTTATAAAAAGCTAGCTGAGGGCATTCTGATTCATTTCTGCTGCCTTGGACTTCTGCATTGGAGATTGATTCTGTGCTGGTAAGACTCTTGCTGAAGAGACTACCATGACTCCTGGTTGGAGATTGGGACCTGAGGAAGCCTTTGTTGGAGTCGAGTTGGATTTCTTCAGATTGGCAATTATAGGGTATTTAGCTAGGCAATATTTTCTACCTCCTTCCTACATTTCCATCTTTACTATCTCTACCCTGCTGTAATAAAGCTACTAAAGCTACTAACAGACTCATATTTTGATTTTTAATTTTTATAAACGTGACTACAATAATTCTTTTTTTAACTCATAAATTTAGTCAAACCATTTTTAACCATTATTACATTTGGCCACCTAATTTTAACACATAGTTCCTAAGTATCAAAATCAACTCGATGGTCTAGAGTCTAAAGATTCCATTCTATTTCCCTTTACTGACAACATTCAGTCCTTTCAGTAAGTGAGACTGTGGTTCATCTGGGCCAGAAGACTTGAATTTATCAAGGGCAGGTAGGTGTTCTCTTATTATCTCCTCTCTTATCTTGGGTATCAACTTTCCACTAGACATTTTTGTTATGTCCTTTTCAAGTCCAAAGATTATTTGGAAACTAAAGAAGTACTATACAATTGCTATTCTCCTTGCAGAGAAAATAGAAGGAAAATAAGGACTTAGCAGCTCTGCCTCTTCTCCGTTGTCAGTTATCATCCTCCAATTTACTCTGCAGAAGCATTCTATCTCTTCTCTGATCCTCATCTTTTCCTCAATATAATTTTTAAAGTTCTCTTTGTTTTCCTTAGCTTTCCTTGTCAGCCTTTGCTAATTTAGAGTTTTACTACTCCTAATGCTATATTCTTATCAGAGCCCACCATTCTTTATTCATCCCATTATCTGCCCTCACTTCCATCTTTTGTACATTATCACCTACATATATGAGGTATTCAGGGAGGACTGGTACCTCTGAGGAGAGAGAGGGCCTACTGAACACTTTTCAGGGTTGAACACCCACCTTTGGTGTTCACCTGTCACTCAACTCTCACCTTTGGCTCCAAGAGTATATAGCATGAACAGTGGCCATACTCCAGGAAAATCATCTCAGCAGACAGACTAAACTAGTTGAGGATAGCTAGCAAGCTTTAAAGCTATTGGTGAGCCAGGGGGATGCCCACCCCAAGCATGGGAAGTCTTCCCCTGGAAGAATAGGTAGATGAAAACAATTTGTTCCAATGGCCATAAATGTATCTGAAGCAGGTGCTATGAGCACTTAGATCTTGGTCATTCATAGAAGATGCCAAAACCATGCACTGTATCCAAAGCCATCACCAGTTGTCCTAACTTTTGTTATGCCACTGGACTTTGGAAGAGAAAGTAAGACTGACCACTTTGTGCAACTCTACCTCACTTAAATCCAGTTCATGAACAAGTAAGGACATCACTCATCATGATATCATTGGTCTTCTTCAAAAATGAAGGAACAACATTATAATTTAAAAATCTAAATCAGTTAATGTGTTCTCTATATATCCACAATACTTTCTTCAGATGACTCCCTTAGTTCTTCATTGGGTTTTTTTTTCCCCTTAGTATCTTCAGAATTTCACTCTCGAGAACTTCCTATTCCTCCTGGGGTGGCTTCCCAAGGAGAATTATAATTGATGGGATCTTACCTATCCTTCCTTTGAGTCCAGTGAAATCTGCTTTTCTCAAACATAGAGTTCATTTACAGATTTCCTTTCCTTTGATATTACTTTATCCCAACATTTTTACCCAGCCACGAGTTTCTCTTTATTGGCAATTGGCAACAATTGGCAAGAATCAGATCCAAAATCAATCAGTCCAAAAGCATTTATAAAATGCCTACCATGTGTCAGGAATTATGCTAGACATAGTGGATAAAAAGACAGAAAAATCAGCCTCCTCTGACTTCAAGGATCTTTTATTTATTTAGTGGTGAGAACAACACATACTTATGTGAATAAATATAAAATAGATACAAAAGTAAATGAAAAGTAGTTTCATTGGCAAAAGGTGATGGTATGAAAAACAGCAGCTTATAAAAAGATCAGAAAAGGTTTCATGTAGGAGATGGCCCTTGAGCTGAGCTTTCCTCTCAATTGGTTTCTCTACCCATTGAAGGATGAAATCATCAACAAGTCAAAATATTAAGTATTTTGTTTTTGGCAAAATGAGAATTCCACACTATATCTGCCTACCTGAAGGTCCTCCCTCCCCCTATTATTTTGTCATAATTCTTAGCCAGACTGATGATATCTTTCCCAAACTCCTCATCTAGTTCTCTTTTCCATTCAAGTGATCTGTTGTAATCACAAAAATCACTTCTCTTTTTGTCTCCATTGATCTTCACCTAAATACTCTTCACCATGAAACCACCTCTTATTTTTAGATTTCCTCACAGATTATATCTTCAACCAACACTATCTGAACTATATAGTTCACATACACACACACACACACACACACACACACACATACACACACACACACACACACCTTATCTGTTACAGAATCACAAAACTTTTGGAAGGGACCTTTTTCTTATGAACAAGTTATATCCATCCTAGCCATAATCAAAGTCTTAGGGAAGACAAGAGCTTTGCCAGAGGATGGGGATTTTCCTAAGAGTGAGAATGACTTTGGTTTTTCCCCATGGATTAGGGATAGAATTTAAAAGGCCACTAATGTCATTTGTAGTCCTCTAAGGGAGAAAGTAGGGCAACAAGGTGGCACAGTAGATAGAATGTCAGTTCTGGAGTCAGGAAGACTCATTTTCCTGAGTTCAGATTTGGACTCAGACACTTACTAGCTCTGTGTGACCCTGGACAAGTCACTTAGCCCTGTTTGTCTCAGCTTCTTTATCTGTAAAATGAACTGGAAAAGGAGGAAATGGTAAACTACTCCAGTAAGAAAACCCCAAATGGGTTTGTGAAGAGTTGGACACACTGAAAACAACCAAACACATGGTTTGAAACCATATTATGTTCATTATCTCATTTGAGCTAAACAAGAAATCTATGACATAAGGAGTGCAGGTAGTATTAACATCATTTCATAACTCAGAAAATCCAAGCTCACAGGGGTTGTTACTGGCTCAGAGTTATACAGCTAGTCAGTTGTAAAGGCAGGATACAGACTACACCTTCTGGTTCAACATTCTTTTCTGTACTCTGCACTGCCTCATGATGCCCATTGGTTCTGACCAGGTTACAGTTGGTGGGAAACTAAATTTGGACACAGCATATCAACATACATGAGTCACAATTGTTTTTTTAGTAACCAGAGAATATCCATCGAAGATCATCAAATTATTAGACTATACCTGTGTAAACATTGATAATTTGATTTTATTATTGATAATCTAGTCATTAGCATTTAACTCAGCCAACCAAAAAAGTACCTAAAAAAAATCCAGTGATTAGTCTTGGTCTCTAAAGATTGTGGGCAGGCTTTATTTTTTGCTTTTTAAAATGCAGATAACACCATTTAAGTTGGAAAATTGACCATTATTAGGGTAATAGCTATCATTACAATAACTAATTTGGTGGAGAATAAAGCATCTGTTCCAGGACAAAGACTAATCCACTAACAAAAATATTTGACATTAGCTGGTTTGGGGTCTATGTATAAAGTGAAAACAGTTAAGTATAAGTGAATATAATTTAAATAAGGGAAAGGAATGATTTTTAAAAGAATCTTAAACTATCTTTAAAGTATCTATGAACTGTCATCAAACTAAATGTCTCAAAGGGATCACCTAATAGAAAATCAATATAACTACATGTCTAGGGCCACTTAGTCTTATGATAGTCTTATTTAGGAAAAATATTTCTTCATGCCTACTTTTGGAGAACATAACAAAGGTGGATGATCAGATGACTTTCAGAGCTCTCAGAGTCTGATCTCTCCAAACCCATTTCTCACTGGTCCTTAATACTGTAACTACAGTTAGGTTGGGCTCTTTCCTGTCCCCTGAACACAATGTACACTCAGTGCTTAGCATATTGTCTGGCACATAATATTCACTTAATAAATGTTTACTGACTGACTGACTGCCCTGGATAAAAGCTAAGCCTTTGTTCATTAAGTTTCCTTACCTACAGTGTTAGGTATATCCCCCTGTATCCTATCCAAATTCTCTTTATGCCTTACAGAATTATCTGAAGTGCTTTATTACTACCCCTACCATCCATCTTGACACCTAACTACATAAAAGTCTTTTATGCTTCTTATTTCCCCTCCACGCTCATCACTGGACCAGGCACATAGTAGGAGTTTAATCAATTTTTCCAACTTTTTTACTTTTCCAACATTTACTTGTTGAATGGATGAATGGAAAAAGACAGATGAAAAAATATTTAAAATGTATAAAATTCAAAGATCAAGCGGTGCTTGAATGAAGAGATAATGAGAAGGCATTCCTAACCTAACCCTTGGTGGAGCTGGGATGTCCATGGATGTTACATTTTGCACGTTTTCATCCCCAACCCTCCCCCCTTTTTTTTTAACTTTTACTTTCTGTCTTAGAATCAATACTATGTACTGGTTCCAAGGCAGAAGAATAGTAAGGGCTAGGCAATGGGGGTTAAGTGACCAGGGTCACACAACTAGGAAGTATTTGAGATCAGATTTGAACCCAGGACCTCCTGTCTCTGGGCCAGACTCTCAATCCACTAAAATAGCTAGTTGTCCCCCTCTCACTTCAAAATAAAACAAAACAAAACAAAACACCATATGCCAAATGAGCTGGCTCTGGAGAGAAGGAAAGGGAGGGATACACGGGATGATTATGATAAGAATCTGAAAACATCCATAAAAATTTATTTTTTAAAATGCATATAATTCAACTGAATGGGGTGTGGGAAAGCATTCTTAGTTATAAAACTGATCAACAAGAAAAGGGAAAATTTCTCTTTCCCCTCAGAAGTAATTGGGTATGATTCAAATAATAGCTTTCCAACCAGCCCATGGCCCTATTTCAGTCCTTTTCTTGTTTTAAATTTCATTTAAATTTTAAATTTCATTCACAAACTATTTGGGTAGGACTTGCAGATGAATAGCTGTTTTTACTTCTCTTTGTATCCACAACAATGAGCATTGTACAGGTATGTAATAAGCTCTTAATAATGTTGGCTGACTAACTTACTGGCAGGTTCCTTTATGTACAACTCTTACCATTTCACTCCTCTGACTCAAAATCCCACCTGTCAAATAAAGTACCAAGCCCTTAGCCTGATAGTCAAGACTCTCCACAGTTTAGTACCTTTGAATGCAATTCAAGTCAACAAATATTTATAGATGGCCTGCTGTGTGCAAGGTCCAGGGCTGGGAAAAGTAAGGTGAAAAACAAGATCCCTACCTTGCAGGTCTTTACAAATCTTCCCACATACTATTCCTTTCATGGACTCTAAACTCCATCCAGACCCTTCCTATACTGTCTCACTTTCATGGCTTTGGTTATCAAACTTAGAAAAAGAAAGCATAGTGTAGTGGCTAGAAAGCTGGCCTTGGAGTCAGGAAAACCTGGCTAGCTTCAACCTGCCTTGGTACCCTCTGGTCTATGCGACTGGGCAAATCATTTAATTGCTCAGTGCTCTAGGCAGCTCTTCTTGTAGTCCTGTAAATTATAGAGAAAGTCTTGACTGGCATAAAAGGGAAATTTCCTCTTCCAGGAGTTCCTTAGATATATGAAATGGTAGACCCAATCCCTATCTCTGCATTTTGAATGCTCATCTTTCAAACTTTGCTTTTTAAAATTCTATCCATCTTTCAAGGTTCTTCCTTGAAGAAGGCTTTGATTTCAATATTCAAAAATAACCTCTTCCTTCTCAAAATGCTCACAGTCCTTTGCACCTCTCTGATATGTTCTCTTGGTTATTTATTTGTCTTATTTCCATTTCTATAAGCTCCATGAGTACAAAGGCCCTATCTATATAATTTGTAAAATAAGAGAATTATAATCATTTAACAACCACCTTTTACTATATGGAAAAGAAAAGAAAGGTCATTTTTTTTAGGGAGTCAATTTGAACCGATGGCACTAATCTGGCCCAACCCAGTTTAATTTTTCCTCATTTAGCTTAATTCTTTCAACAAGCATTTAAGCACTTGCTTGACAGCACAGGACCTAGAACACACACAATAAATGTGCCTAATAAATGTATTTTTATAATAATGGGTAGAAGTAAAATGCAAGTGGAAAAACACAAAAATCTTACCCCTAAACCTTTTAAAAATCTTATGTTCCATATAGACAATTCCTATCCCAGGTACTATTGCAATTAGCACCAAGTTACTTTCAGCAAATTCATCTACAGTCCACAGAAATAGCAAACAGCTTTGCTGCCCTGGGGACACTTGGAATACATACCCTGACAAACAGCATCACTGTTGCTCTCTGGACACAGGCCAAGCTTCCTCATTCTCAAGGGTTGACCTCATGTTTTTAAAGAGCCTTAAGACGCCAGAGGTCTGATGAATTGCCACTCACCGGTCAGTTCTGTTGCCAGGAGAGGAAATTGCACTGGCTAGGAGGTGGGGTGGGGAGGGGGGGTGGCTCCTTGAATGAATCCAGGCCTGATGTGGAGGTGGAAGGACAAAAGTACAAGCTCCTTCACTCACCCACCATTCCATAGAACTGCCCATAGAACTACAGTCTCAATGTCTAAGGATAGCTTGGTAATGATCCCTTAAAAAAAAACAACAACTTAGTGAAACTCTATAGCTTCTAAAATAAATGCTGCATCAGGCCAATGTCCAGGATCTAAATCTTTCTGTCCTTTGTCAGGAAAAGAGAGACTCTCAGAGTAACTTAAACCATCCTACTCTTTCAGTTTATTAAAATCCAAACTCCAGGATGATGGAATAGAAGCCAGACCAGGGCCAATCTGAGATCCTATTAATAGCTCTAAGGTTAAGCCTAGCACTTAAGTGAAAGTTATGATGGGCTCCTACTGATGACAGTTATTCATTAGGACAACAATAATAAATGTTTCATTAAATAAAAGTTTGTTAGTTTATTACTCATTAGGCAAACATGTTTGGTTTTCAAATGTCAAAAATCATTAACCACAACTAGGCTGCTTAACCTAGAAAGTGATTGAAAATAGAAGCTACATAATTACTGGCATTCTTGAAAATCCTCCTACCAGTCACTTGCTTTGTGATGTCATTGCTAAGGCTTGCCAGTTTGTTAAGCCAGGTCTCAGGTAACAATCACAGAATCATGGAACATTAGAGCTGGAAAGGGCCTGAGAGTTCAAGGAGTCCAACTCCTTAATGAAGAAACAAGCCCAGAAAAGTGGCAAAACTTTCCCAAGATCCCATAGCTGCTTGGTGATAGAGCCTCTTTGGTTAGTTTTCTGCTCTCAGTTCAGTGCTCTTTTCACTTCAACACACTACTTCCTTTATTAATGCAACTTATTTGCTTGTTTCTTCAACTCAGGATGGAAACTTTTCAGTCTGAACAACCTAAGAAATCAAAGTGGAGAGCTTCTGTTACTTTATTCTTTTTGTTTTGTTTTGTTAATTACTTCTACCCTTTGGTCTGGTGGATCAATTCAGTAGACAGGAGATCAGAAATTGGAGTTGGCTTTAAAAAAACTTTAAAAAATTTTTTTAAAGTTTCCCCCCAAGATAGAGCTGCTCTCAGGGAAAAAAAGGCACATAGTTCTAACCTTTGAATGCATCCAGGCACTAGGACTGATGACCAGAATGGAATTTTCTAGCTATAAATAACAATCCTCATACCAGTTTTAAGTGTTAGCATTGTAGTGTCGAGGTCACAGAATTCAGTGCCAACAAATCTCCATCTCTACTCAATTCTGCTACAGGTTTGGCTTATTTTCATTTCTTTAGAGGGGGAAGGAAAAAAAGAAAATGCATCAATTATTCCTCTTTTAAAAGAATGAGAGGGGCATCTAGCTGGCTCAGTGGATTGAGAGCCAGGCTCAGAGTCAGAAGGTCCTGGGTTCAAATCTAGCCTCAGACACATCCTAGCTTTGTGACCCTGGGCAAGTCACTTGAACCCCATTGCCTAGCCCTTACCGTTCTTCTGCTTTAGAACCAATACAAAGTATTGATTCTAAGATGGAAGGTAAGGGTTTAAAAATAAAATAAAAAGAATAAGAGATTAACTTTTAAATGAAGTTCCAATATAAACTTTAAAATGGTCATTGAAGTTCTGATACTTTCAGGATTTAAACATCCTTCTCCTTTTTAATGTGTGAAAGTAAGGGAGATGATGATGAAAGATGTCCACTCAAGTCACAAGCTAGTTGTCCAAAGCTAATTGTCCAAAATACTAGCATGTATGTAATGACCCTGAGTGGGGAGAGATGAAAGATTCAAAACTTAGGTCAACTACTAGCTGAATGGGAGAACCTTGGGCAAGTTACCTCCCCTCCATGGATCTTAGTTTCTGCATCTGTAAAATGAGAGAAATGGGCTCATTTATCAAGAACTTTGGCCTAAATAGCCTTGCTTTAGAGATGAGGAGAGGGAGGGTGAGAAAAATGAAAGAAGTGTAAGAAACAAACAAATCTCTTTTTGAAACCCTTCCTAGAATCTAGGGCCCTTTTCACTGTCCCCAAACTGGCCAGCATCTGTCAGATCATTCAGGGCCCTTCTAGACATGAAACGCTTTGATTTTGAAACTAGTCTTGGCCCTGGACACCCTGCAACAATTCAGCGTTCCAAGAACACGCTGGGAGGATTGGGGAATTTTAAAGGAGGACCAGTAGTAAGATGCCCGCGGGGACTGATTCCCTAGGCGGAGGGGTTGGAGGAGCTATTTCACCGGGAACGAATCCATAATACTGAGTAATTCTAGAGACTTTTTTCGTCCATAGATCTTCGCATTTGGTCAGCTCCGCGTTACCTGTCAACTGTCCCATTTGCAAGGGAATTATTTTTCCTATTTCCTTCCTCGTTTGAGTGAAAACTGGGGCACTTCTTAAACCTCCGATTAAAACGCTCTTCCCCATCTCTCCTCCCGCTCCACCCCCCCCCTTCCAACTAGGGATTCCAAAGATCTTATATTAGCAGGTGTGTGTGTGTGTATGTGTCCGCGCGCGCGAGGAAGTAGGCCCCTGCCTTTTCGCGGACGCGGACTACAGCTAGACTGTCCAGTGCAGGCTACCGGAGATAGGAAAGACGGAAGGCCTCTTCACCTGCTCCCAAAGTCCTGAGCCCCGCGCTAGGAGAAGGCGGGACTCGAGATCGTTGCACCGCCCACCACCCTTTCCCTCCTTCTCCTCCGCACTCGCAACCCCTCCTTCTCCCAAGCATCTGCGAAGAGAGAACAACCCCTTCCACGGAATCGACCAATCCGCGTCCGGAGCGGCGGCCCTGGCGTAGGGGGGAGTCCTGGCTTCCATCCAATTAGCTCCAGCCCTGGGGCTGGACCTTCCCCCCCCCTCCGAATCCCTAGAATGAAACCATACCCACAGCTGCCCCAGAGCTGGGCGGCCGCGGCTGCACGTGGGGCGTGGAGGCTGTGCGACGGGAGGCGAGCCAAGGCGACCCTCCCCCTCCCCCGGCTCTCGATCCACCTCCTCGCAGCCGTCCTGGAGCCCCAGCTGCAAAAAAGCGAGCGGGAGCAGCCCCAGAGACGCTGGCGAACTTGTTTGGGGCGGGGGAACGCGAAGGGGGCGGGGAAGGGACGACGACGACGAGGAGGAGGAGGAGGAAGAAGAAGGGGGATGGTGGGTGGGCGATAAAATCTGCGGAGCCTGCCCCACCCCCTTCTCTGGCTCAGCTTGGCCCCCTCTGCCCCGCTCCGGGGCTGAGAGAGCGGGCTGCGCGGGGAGAAGTGCGCGCAGTCCCTGATGGAGGCTTTCCAGGCGGTGGCCAGCAAGCTCCCGCCGCCGCACCATCATCACCCCCACCAGCGCCAGCACCCCCCGCCCATGGCCTTTTTGCAAAGCGCTCGCTACGTGACTGCTAAGAGCCATCATCCCCACGGATCCGGGAGCGCCTTCAACTCGTGGAACGACTACCTGGGGCTTGCCACGCTTATCACCAAGGCGGTGGGCGAAGAGAAGGGCTTCGGCGGGGACCCCGCCTCCCCATCCTCCTCGTCGTCGTCGTCCTGCTGCTCGCCCCATGCTGGGGCCGCCGGAGGAGGGATGGTGGTGGCGGCGGCGGCGCTGGGGCCGCCCGACGACGAAGAGGACGACGACGAGGAGGCGGCCACGACCCCTTATTTCGGCAGCGCTCTGGATCTACGGGACCTAGAGCTATGCGGAGGCCACCCAGCTGATAGCCTGCTGGAGGAGCGCTTCGCCGACTTCAGCCCCTTCTCGGGCGGCGCCGGGCCGGCCGCGGCAGCCGCCGCAGCGGTGCTCTTCGATTGCGCCTCGGAGCCCTTGGAGAGGGAGCGGGCGCCGGCGTGGGGAGGGGCCGCGGAGCCCCGGCTCCAGAGCGGGCCGAAACCGGCGGGGAGGCTGCTGAAGCCTGACCTGCAGGTCTGTGTGTTCTGCAGGAACAACAAGGAGGCCGTGGCACTCTACACTACCCACATTCTGAAGGGACCCGACGGGCGCGTCCTGTGCCCCGTGCTGCGGAGGTACACGTGCCCCCTATGCGGGGCCAGCGGGGACAATGCCCATACCATCAAATACTGTCCCCTTTCCAAAATGCAGGCGCATGCCACCAAACAAATAAAAAATGCCAGGAACGTCTTGGGCAAGAAGATCCGCTGAAGGATTTTGCGTTTGGAATTTTTTGTTGTTCTCTTCGCCCACCTCTTCCTGTTGGCTTCCGAGGAAGCTGGAGAAAGTGGAATGAACAGTTGGTTGCGATTTAAACTTTGGAGTCTTGCTTTTGGTTTAAGTCTAGGCGGATTACTTTTATGTGTGTATGTATATGGAGACATACACATATATGGGGCGCCGATTCAGAATAGAATGTTTAAAAAAACTGGTTTGTGTATAACTTAAGTCTAGTTTGTACACACCTAGAGCTCAGTTGTGTCTAGGTGCTGAATTCCTGATTCAATTATATCACAGCTTAGATGCACTGTATTTGTTTACTGTATACAATTACCTGATTTTAGATGGGCATACGAGTTTGAAATATTGTTTAATCTTGGATGTTTTACTTTTATGAATCAAATTATGGAGGCACTTTAAGTCGCATATTTTTTAAAAGCCTCTAAACTGGGCTAAAGGATCTGTAGGTTTTATGGTATATCCACAAAATGAATACTACTTCGTGGTGTTTACTTGGGAGTTCGCTGAAATGTTCTCCCAAAGGGACTAAGGTAACCTATGCGTAGCAAGTAATGTTTCTTGACATTCCTGAGTTACTTTAATTCCAGCTAAAGCAAGAATCTGACAATGTTATGATGGAAAGTGATGGTAACTTTCTAATATTAATTTGAATATGGATTGACTTGTGATTGCTTATTTACATTGTAGCTGGAGAGGTAAAGTACACAAACTGAATTGCACTTAAGCTAAAAGACAGTTTATTGTTATCAGATGTCTATTGCCAAATTAGAAACTAGCTTTTTTTTCCTCTTCCCCTAGAAATTGTGCCAAGTTGCATATCCTATTGTGTATACACTTGGAAATGGTGCTGTTTAAAACTTGGTTGTGTGTTTATACAGTAATAGTATATGAATTTATTATTCTTGCGCAGATCTTTCTTCCCTGGATTCTTTTCATTTTCTTCTAACACTTTTTTCTTCCACACCGTTCTGAAAACTAAGGGACCAGCTTGCTTAGAACTTGGAAGGGAGGAGGTAAACTGTTTTGATGTTGGCTATATATGGCTCGGTATCTTTGCCTACTCAACAGTGAATTAAGTTTTCTTTCAAATATTTTAACAGGAAACCTTTGTCTCAAGATAGTCCTGGAAACATTTAGTGCTTGTGAAAGAGGTGTAGACCCTGTATTCAGCTTGTATATCTATCCATTTTGACTCTTGGAGCTGTTTCTTAAAGTAACCTTATTAATATAGCAAGAGCCTGGGAGGGCAGGCAGGACTACCTCACAGCTGACGAATGTCATCTTTCTTTAAAAAGAAAGGAGCCCATAGTATAATAGCTGCCTTCCTCAGAGAATTCTTCATCCCCTAAAAGCCAAGCCTTTTAGGTTTTATCATTTCTGAGCAGTTCACTTTCACCCAACTTATTCCTTTCTTCGAATGTGAGCGCTACACTTAGTGGTGCTTCTATGTTAGGACTTTCTTACATAATATTAGAAAGATAAGGGACTTGAGCAAAACAATAAAAAATACAGACGAGCTAATCTGAAGGACCGAATATTTAATCTAAGGGAAACAAGAGTAGTTGCCTGTCTCACCACTTAATTAGTGGATATATATTGCACCTGCATTCACAGCAGTCTTAAGGCAGAAGTTAACTTGGTTAGACATAATGATGCCATCAGCTTCACAACTGGAAAGATTTAGACAATACAGGCTAGTTCCAATAACTTGTCAAATCTCTGTAATGGAATTGTCTATTTTCCTCAAAATAATTGGTCAGTACATTCAATACATACATACAATACAAAAAACATTATCTTCCCTCCCTGTTTCCTCTCCTCCCCTTTTTTAAAAAAAAAGATTTTTAAAAGCAACATAAGCTTCTGAGGAGCCCAAGTTGCTAAATTTCAAAAATTTGTTTTCATACTAACCTGAAATCTTGAATGCAATAGTAGTGACAATGTTCCCCCTACCCAAGTTTTAAAAGCATATGCTCTGCCTCAGACACTTCCCAGCTGTGTGACCCTGGGCAAGTCACTTGACCGCCATTGCCCACCCTTACCACTCTTCCACCTATGAGCCAATGCACAGAAGTTAAGGGTTTAAAAAAAAAAAAAGCACAAAGTAAAATTTTTCATCTACCAGCTTAAACTTTTACGAGGAACCCAATCAACTGTTAGCCCTGTTTTTGTTAAAAGTTCATGTCAGACCATTAAGTAAATAAAGAGTCTACACCTCCCTCCAAGACAAAGTCAAGCTTTAACTTAAAAGTTTGATCTTTAACAAAAGTTAGTAATGACCCAAAATAATCTTTTAAATAGGGAGTTTGATAACACTCTTGGGCCTTCCACTTCTGAGTGCTTGGAAGTTTCATAGTTGCACTGCTGGGGAGGTTGGAAAAGACCAATTTATAGATTTAATAGTGGTCACATTAAAGCCAGGCTATTTAAGGCAATGACATTTTCTCAGCCCAGTTATTTCATCTTCTACCTATTACAGTGCCCTCGTGGTCTTCCCAAAAAGGATTTTTATGGTACAATATGCATGCTTAAAGTCCTATTTTTTCCATAATAAAAGTGAATATTTTTCTGGGCAATTGGAGGCTGGAACAAAGTTACTAGTTTCATAAATCAAAAATTACATAACAGTGGGACAAGACTTTAGACATTTCAATCCACTCATTTTTGCAGACTAAAACTAGGTCCACGAAAGTCACCTAGCTAATTAATGGTAGATATAAACAAGGGTTCTGGTCTCCAGACTCAACCAAGTTAACACTATGTCTGGCTGCCTCTTTATTTTAGTGTTTACATGTAAACAGTTGTAGGTAAGACACTAACCACAGAAAAGTAAAGGGTATAGGTAGCAAATTAGGCCAATTATGTAACAAACTTACAACTGCTATTTAACGAAAAATCAATGGAAAGCTAACTGATTGAAGGGAAATTAGTAGTTTCTGTCATTATAGCTATATAACACTTGTTGAGGCTGGGTGTCAGCACGGTGTAGTTGTAGAATGATCACTGAACTTGTATAGAGACTAATTATTGAAATCTATGGTGTTTATTAAGTGACCATGGGAAAGTCACAACCTTGTTTCCTGGGGAGACCTGCTGTATCTAATTAGTTTTTGAGCTGCAAATGATAGTGTAGTACCAGGAATGATGTGTACTTTTTAATCAATAAGCTCTTTACTAAATAACTAAGAACCAACTTTAAAATGATCTAGTCACATCCAGAATAGTGAAAGATCTAAGGCTTCAGAAGAAATTGTGGGGTTAGAAATTAGAAAAAGTATGAAGAGTAGAAACAACTTAAAGAGTTGACCTTAAAGGCTCTTTAAGTAAGTTGCTCTTCCTACTCATCTTCTCAAAAGTATATACATCACTTTTGGGGGGCTGAAAAAGCATCTTTCTCCTTTAAAATGGAAATACTTCTAAGAAGGTAAATGATTGCTAGCCTTACATAGGGGAATTAGGCTAAAAATAATCTGATTAAACCAACAAAAGGAATGTGAAACCTCTGATTGAAGAGGAGAAACAGGTGGATAATGAATCTCCGATAAGCTTGGTTTTCTCTTTTGATCCACTGCATCATTTAGGGGGAAGGAATTTTCTTTTTCTTCAGACCAGAAATGAATAGACTAACTCAGTACTATGCTAGTTACAAGGTTGTTTTGTAGATAGCCTCAAGAACTTGACCACCGGTTATATTTTTTTATGTGAAATGACCTACAGTTCTTAAACCAACAACCTATTCATAAAGTTAGAAACTGTGTAGTCACATGGTTTAGGTTCAAGAATTTAACTTCATGTTGAGCATACATAAGAAAGGATGAAATAAGAGGTACTAATCCAATACAA
This sequence comes from Gracilinanus agilis, assembly GCF_016433145.1. Taxonomy (NCBI): domain Eukaryota; kingdom Metazoa; phylum Chordata; class Mammalia; order Didelphimorphia; family Didelphidae; genus Gracilinanus; species Gracilinanus agilis. Next base: position 632,039,494 of record NC_058131.1, read on the forward strand.
AAGCATTAAGGATATGTCATTCAGATTTCAATAGAGAGATTGATATAGTATTTGGTAACATTTCTACACATGTGAAATAATTAGATAACAGGGCAAGCAATTTTTCAGTGGTTTTCCATCACTGACTAAAACAAAATGTATAAACCTGAAAAGTCCTCCTGTTTCTAAAGTGGTATAATACTCCCTCTTCTGGGCTTAAGTCTATATAACAACAGCTCTTTAAAAAAAGTTTTCCCACATCACTAAGGTAGAAATATAAATGATTAGAGATGTTTTTAATTTTCCCTGAAAACATTTAACTTGAGGCAAAATTAACCTGTAATGGGCACTACATGGCATAAAAAGGACAAATCACAGAACTTGTATAATTAAAAACTAAGCAACTTTTCACGTAACTATGAAGAGTAAGGGATCGTGATGTTTCCTTAGTTAGCTTCTCTTGGTAATTTTATTCGCTTATTTTTCTTTAATGCTGAAATCTGAAATATTTAGAAATAAGTGATAGTAAATTGAAAAGAAAAACTTTCTTGAAATCAAAATTAGGAAAAAAAGGTTTGCTAAAGCAAGCAAAAGTCAGTTTCAACATCTTCCCCTTTTTGGAGTAAAGTACAATGATGGAAATTAAAATCAAGACAAAAGCCAATTCTGTAAGTATTTTATTTATCATTGAAGAAAAAACACAGCAGCAAGTACTGTGTTGGCTTCAATAAGACCAAAGAGTTAATAATTAACATGGCTACTACACTCCAAAATTGAAGTCAACACAGTCATTACTACAAAGTACTTGCTGAGAGAATCTATTCTGAAGACAAAGGAAATTAGGAAAAGAATTTAAACAATTCCTCCAAAACCACACATTTATAAATATTGTCATATTTAAAATGCTTGAAAGGCATATGAATTCTCCATTAATGGAAAAGCAGTTTGCTATTGGCAACAGAAAAAACTCAGCACTAGATTCACCCAATGCTTTTCATTTAAAAGCTGTATTTTTCTGGTTTCACACATCAGCAGTACCTGTATTTCATTAGAACAATGACTTCAAATTGTTCCACATCCACCAGCATTCAAGTAAAACCTACATACAGACAATTCCACTGTACCCAATGTTCATAATGTTTACTGCATTTAATGTGAACCTAAAACTTTCTCTGAATTCAGATAATAAATACCTCAAAGTCTTGACTCAAAATACCTAAAGAGGTATGTTTCAACAGCTCTAGTATAAATGAAAATTGCTTCAGCTGTTTTTTTTTCAATACCACTGCTTTAAAGGATACTCAAATACATTTTTCTATGACAGAACCTTACCTCATTCCAAAATAAGACTAGATATTTTGAAATTGAAAAGAAAAGAGATCAGTTTTATACTGAGATATATGTGCTACTCAATACCTGAAGGATTCACATTTTAAATTTTGTGGGTTTTTTAAAAATTTTTTTGTAAACAAATGATCAGTGAAATAATGCAACACTTTAAATTTCAGAAAAAGGCATTCAGTTTTCCAACTTCCTGCTGCAGATACAATGCATGATCAATCTATATAGGATTAATACAAGTTCATGCTTTTCATGTTATGGTGAAACAACATTAGTTAAAGAAATCCAATTTAGAATGGTTTAAGCACAAATATAATAATCCTTGAATGTGACCAAACCTATGATAAAACACACGAGTTTAGACTGTGTTTCTCTTGAGATTTAACGTCGTACAGTGGTCCATCCATCTTCGTCAGTCTCATTTTTAGTGCGACGAAGGGTTTCTCGGGATTCTCGAGATTCTCTATCTTTTTCTGATCTCCATGAGCCCTTCTCCTTTTCACCTTCTCTTTCTCGGTCTCTTGAAAGAGTGGGAGGAGGAATTCGACGAGGAGGGTCTCGCTCTTCTGCCCGCTCATCTTTCCTTTCATCAGGGCGTCTCCAGGAGCTTGCTGAAATACACAAGAAAAAATGGTTGGTAACATGCAGGACTCTAAAGCAAGAACATAAGTGTGTTTACTATCTATCTAGTATGTACAAAATAAAAAATTGGGTATTAATGAAAAAAACAAGTTCTAGTTATCCCTAAAAAGAAAAATTGATATAAAAATTTGCAGTCTCTGCCACCCTCCCCCCCATAAGACTCTTATTAAATATACAAATGATGAAGCTGAACCTTTATGACAAAAGTCCAGTCTCAAAACCTTTGAACCCATTTCTAGCTACGGAAACCACTGGCACAATATTTGTGATATACCTGATTATGCAAACTAGCAAGTGTTAGCTCACCAAAAATACTTAAAGCAATGAGGATTTTGTTGCTCTCGGATAAGAGGGTTTTATGGGGGAAATGTGAATTCCATTTTTGCTTTTCAACCTAAACATCTTTGTTATAAATAATATGCTAGGTAAATTATTTCTCAGTATATTTGATTAAGCTTAATTGTCATTCTCCTAAACTTGCTTTTGAATGGTTATATTCAAGTTTAAGTTCATCACTATATGTATTTTAACCTACAAATATTTGAATAATCAATCATGCCATGTGTTTTTTTGTTTTTTGTTTTTTTTAACCAGCTATTAACTTGGTATTTTGTGCAGAAATTCAACCAAGTAATTGCTGAACTGAAATACTTAACTGTTTGTGTCAGGAACCCCATCTGATCTGGTAAAAGCTATGGATCTTATTTCAGAATGTAATAATTGAAGGAAATACTAGATTTAAGGTAGAGTAATACAAATAATCATGTAATCATTCCCCTCATCCAAGATCACAGATCCTATGAGGTTCTTTGTCTCATACACTTCAGAATTCATAATGTCCTTACTTTCTTCCCGTTCACTTCTTAGGGGCCCTCTCCTATCTCTATCATCTCGTCGATCTCTTAAGTCTCTCCCTCCTCGATCATCTCTATCACGACCTCGACGGTCATCTCTATCCCATTCATCACGACGATTTGAATCTCTCCAACTTGAGGCTTCCTCAGCCGGTCCTCTTCTTCGTCCAGCCTCATCCCTGTTGACATTTAGAAATTAAATTGAAATTTAGCCAGTTTTATTTTTGGACTTCTTTGGAAATCATAAACTTAGAACATTTCAGAAAGCCAGTTTTTACCCACACTTAAAATAAGTGACATTACTCAAAATGCAATCATGAATCTGGCAAAAGTACATAATGGGAAAAATTTGGGCCCAACTAACAATATCTGGGAATAGCACTATAAAAACCATACCCACTAGCAGAAAAAATAAAACTTCAAGCCTTTTGTACAAATTAACAAAAAGTAAGTGCTATCACTTTATATTTAGAATATAAATATTACTTCCCCAAAAAGTCCCCCAAACTCCCAAAACATAGGAATATTTCACATAGAGCAATCTACCCTTTACGGTAAACAACATAGACAGTCAAACCTAGATCGCCTGAACCGATCTTCACGATCTCCTTCTCTTTCTCTTTCATGTTCTTTATCATTTTCTTCACGATCTTGATCTCTATCCCTTTCCTTATCTCTATCCCATTCACGGTCTTCTGATGGCCTAGACTCTCGAGGTGGAGCCCAGCTTTCCTCTCGTGCTTTCTCTCTCTCTCTCCAGCCACCTATTTAAAAAAAATGAGATGTTTTTCTAATAGTTATTTCACAAGTAGTATATAATTGTTAAATACTAAATTCAGAATGCTTGGCTCTGATAAAAAAAAAAATAATAAAGCAGCTCCCTAAGTCACAGACTTATTCATTGGCTCCATTTTAAAATTATTCACATTATCAAAATAAACCCTATTAGGGGGGGAAAAAAAATCAAGCTCTATACTTTTGTACTATTTTATTTTTTTAAGACCCGTACCTTCTGTCTTAAAATTGATCATTTGTCTCTGGGCCTGGCTCTCTATCCTCCTAACCCCCTAGTATAACAAAGTATAGGACCCTCATTTTTATTGAGCACACATGATCCTCTACCTCTATAACCTACCTCCAAAAATTTAGTGACATTACAAAAGCAAAGATTGGAGGTGAGGAAAGTGGGGAAGACAAAAATGTTAAAAACTTTTGGTGAAAAGAGATTAAAGCAGAACACATCCCCAGTCATTTTTCAACTATGAGATTTCTTCAACATACTCTTGCCATATCAACAGATTTTTATCTCTCATTAATTATGGATTCTTCTAACTATCTGAAGAGCTCCTTTGCTTTTTGATTTCACATTTATGAAATTTAATTCAATAAACAATCTAGGGAATATCAGTATCAATAGTATCCACTCAGTCGAAATTCAACTTATTGTTTTATTTTAAAAATTCATTTTTAAGTTCCCAAGTTTGAAATTCTTATTTTACTTATCTTGCAGGTTAGTTGTAAAATGTCTTAAATCATGGGTCACTACTGGTGTAACTTTGGGTGAAAGGCTCAACAAGTCCCAAGCCTCAGGACTAATTTATACAACGAAGGAGTTAGACAACTTCAAACCTTTCTTCCAGTTCTAAATCTAGGATTCAAATTACTTCATATGCTAGTTTTCTCACTCATTACACCATAAAGAATTTGAAGTTAAAAAGTACCTAAGGGGCAGCTAGGTGGCTCAGTGAAATTAAGATGGGAAGTTCTAGGTTCAAATCTGGCTTATGATACTTCCTATCTATATGACCATGGGCAAATCATTTAACCCCCATTGGCTAGCCCTTACCACGCTTCTACCTTGGAACCAATACAATAGTATTGATTCTAAGACAGAAGGTTAAGAGTTTAAAACACAATTACTAAAAATAAAAAAAAAAGTACCTAGCAACACAATGTATTAAGGTAGACACTAGATAGGTATAGGTATATAAAAGTAGGGATGAGGGGGGAAAAAAAATGACCAATCTGACTGTCTAGATAAAGTTTAGAAATGAGCAATGAAATCCAGATAATCCCCTAAACTTCTATACACTCCAAAATAATTTCCTCCTCACACCCAATAAACAACCAAACTAAGGTGGTTAAAGAGATCTGAATTTTACCTGGTTTGCCAAATGGAGGTCTCCAAGGACCAGGTCTTGAATCATCCCCACGCCTGGGAACTCGATCATCTTCACTTCGTCTAGAAAGTCTATCATCATCCATGTTACGCCAAGTTCCCCTATCATCATCTAAGCCACGCCTTGGACCCCTATCATCATCCATGCCACGCCTAGGACCCCTATCATCATCTGTGTTCCGCCAAGACCTTTCCTCATCAACACCTCGCCTTGGTCCTCTATCATCATCAATTCCACGTCTAGGACCTCTGTCCTCATCAGATGTTCGCCAACTTCCTCTATCATCATCTAGTCCTCGCCTAGGCGGTCTATCATCATCTGCAGAACGCCACGTTCCCCTTTCTTCATCTAGACCCCGTCTGGGAGGTCGATCGTCATCTGTATTACGCCAAGTTCGGTCATCATCAGCCCCACGACGAGGGAATCTGTCTTCATCACCACCACGCCTAAGGGGCCTGTCCTCATCCATGCCACGTCGGGGAATGCGGTCATCATCTGTTCTTAAAGAGTCTCTCTCTTCATCATCTGCTGCACGTCTTGGCCGGTCCTCGTCTCTTCGAAGAGATCGTTCCTCATCTCTACCTTCTCCACGCCGCCATTCCCTGTGAAGTTACAAGTTAAAATTCTTCAAAATCAAAATATTGAATCAAAGATATCTGCACAAGATCTCTCAAGAGAGCACATTATATTTCACTTCTTTTTTAAAAATAATTTCAATTATTTCTAAATAAATACACTTCCAAATTGCTGGTTCTAAGTTTTGATTTGGTACTCAGAAGCAAAATGCTAGTAAATCCACTATTTTATTTATAAAAACAAGGAAAATAGCAATTTAAATTTTAAAGGGAACTTGATCGTAACTTGGTATGTTATGCATAAAATTTGTACAAAACTACCTTTTTACCATGCAAGTGTAAAAAAAAAAAAGGCAACTTGTTACTACACATAACAGAAAAAAAAAGTCCTCAGAATTATCAAGACAATGGAAACAATTTAGGTGTGATAGCAAACATTTGAGCATGTTGCCAAGATCAATTAAACAATTATATGTATACGTCTCCATGTGGCATCTAAAAAAACAAAAATCATGTAATTACCTACAAACACTTTTAAAAAAACACTAGTGAATAGTCAATTTAGTTTTCTTCAATCTTACATACTTTTCTGGTGCACGTCTCCATTCTGATTCTGCTTCAGGACCTTTTCTCCAAGTGCCCTCAGAGTCTCTGTCACCCCAACGAGAGTCCTACAGCAACCAAATCAAAATACCAGGAACACATGTAAGCCTTTTTTTTTTTATCATGTTAAGAACAATTATGCTTAGAAGTAGTCTTTGAGAATCCTAAAATTATATTTGAGTATATTATAATCTTACAGGCTTGTAAAACCAGTTTTCTATATAGTTTCTTCACAAATTTTAGAACCTTTAATGATGACCTTTCAAAGGTCAAAAAATTTTAAGAACTCAACATAAAATTAAGGAAAAAACACTTTTAAGGGTTAAGCCCCTTATAAAATCAGTCATTTAGATTCTTTCATATTTCCTTCCTCCTTACAGGGTACAGAATTTCAGTCAACTAGCATTTATTAAATATCTGCTATGTCTCAGGCACTATAAAGAAACACTAGATGATGCAATGGAGAAAAAAACAGTTTCATCTTAAAGTCATCACATTCTAAAGGTAAAGATGGTGTGCAAACAATTATGTACAAACAAGATATATAGCAGAAGGTAGAAATTTAGGTGAGATTTGAAAGCAAGGAGGTAGAACTGAGGAGGAAAAACATTTCAAGCATGGGTGAAAGTCAGTAAAAATATAAGGAAAGGAGGCAGCAAGGTGGCTCAGTGAATAGAGCCAGGAGGGTCCAAGGTTCAAATCTGGCCTCAGCTACATCCTAGCTGTGTGGCCCTGGGCAAGGCACTTAATCCCAATTACCTAGCCCTTATCACTCTTCCACCTTGGAACTAATACTTAGCTTAGATTCTAAGATATAATATATAGGTTTAAAAAAAATAGAAGGAATGTGTCATATGGGAGGAAAAAGTAAGCATGTCTAGGTCACTGGATCTCAGAGTACCTGGAAGGGAATAAGGTATAAGACTGAAAAAGTTATTCTTTTAGGCAAGTTTTTGTTGATGTCTTTTGTTTGGTAAAATATAAGTTTTTCATCTTTCCCCTCCAAGAAAGCCATTCAATAACATTTTTTTTAAAGATTAAAGGGGGGGGGGGAGGAAGAGAAGACAACTGATAAAAGTTTAAAAAGTCCAAAATATCCAATGTCTCACACCTGTGACTTGCTACCTCCTCATTGGGATAAACTGATGTGAAGTTTTAAGAATCAACACAAACATTTGGAGGCCACATAAAGCCACTATAGTTTTATAAAATAAGGGTGAAACGATCAGACTTGTCCTTCAAGAAGACCACTTTGATAGGTGAGTAGAAAGGGAGACTTGCCTCCAAGCTAACAGATCCTGCACGAAATGGAGGACTGCCCTAGGGTGTGAGAGACAAAGGGGTGTCGACAACAGACCCCATGGTTGGTGGGAGTCATGAGTCAAGTATGAAATAAGGGTTTTAAGCCTAGATAACTAGGAGGTTGGTGGTACCCTCAACATTAAAAGTCAAGTTACGAAACCTTTCTATTGTGAATCATTTCTATACACTGATGCAGTTAAATAAACTAAAGGTTCATTTTTAACCCAATACAAACATATGTATAAATTAAATGTTATCAACTGGAGGAATTCCATGTGAACTGGAAAGACCTCCAGGAATTGATGCAGAGCGAAAGGAGCAAAGCCAGAAGAACATTGTACACAGAGACTGATACACTGTGGTAAAATAGAATATAATGGACTTCTGTACTAGCAGCAATGCAATGACCCAGGACAATTCTGAGGGATTTATGGAAAGGAACACTACCCACATTCAGAGGAAGAACTACAGGAGTAGAAACACAGAAGAAAAACAACTGCTTGGACACTTGGATTGATGAGGACATGATTGGGGATGTAGACCTGAAAAGACCACACCCATGTAACTATCAATAATGTGTAAATAAGTCTTGACTGACCACACATAATAAAACCAGTGGAAATGCGAATTGGCTACAGCAGAGAGGGGAGGAGGGTGAAGGGGAAAGTAAAAACATGACTTATGTAACCATGGAAAATTTTTCTAATAAAAAATTATTTAAAAAAAAACAGTGGGGGGAGGGGTGTGTGAAGGGGAAAGAGCATGAATTATGTAACCATGTTAACTTTTCTAAAAAATAAATATTAATAAACACACCCAAAAAATAAACTGAATGTCATCAACAATTGATAACCATAGTTGTGTTTTTCATCTACAGGGGTGTCTATCAAATTTGCTATATCTTTCAGGGAATGCCTGTTGTGATGAATTAAGGTATCAAACCAGCACATAAACATTCCTAGAAAAGGTAAATTCTAGTAAGAAAGAACATAGAGATGGGGAGAAGATAAGTATTTTCATAATAACCTTTCTAGAAAGTGAATCATCAGCTATCCTCCTCTCTTCTTCCCTACGACGCTCTCTTTCTTCAATTTCCAACTCTCTCTGGCGTTTTTTCCTTTCAACTTCTTCTAGTTTCTTGACACGCTCCTGATATTCTCGTTGTTCTTCTTCACGTTTTTCACGTTCAGCCCGCTCTCTCTCTTCACGCTCTATAATAATAATTTGTTTGAAAATAAAATTTTACCTTTCTATATTCCCACATCTTTCTTCTGGCTTTCTGTGACAAACTACCCCAAGGATTTCAATGGCAAAAATTTCAACGGGCAATAGATGCCACAGAATTCTCATAGGGAACATTCATCTTCAAAATCAGAGGGGGTGCCCTACATTTGTTCCTCCTACAGATTCTCAAATGAAAGGAAAACCAAGACCTAAACAGTCAACCACCGTGATATCTGTTATTGCCAAATGCTAGAAAATTAATGCTATTCCTTTATGCATAAAGCATATGCAATACTCAAGGGTCACATTTTAGTTAAAATGAGAAAAAAAACCCAATAACCTGAATACCTCAACAATATCTACACTTTAAGGAATCATAGACATTAGCTGACCTAATCTAGGTCCTTATTTTTTATATATGAGAAAACTACCTCAACAGAGGATTTGCCCATGATTAGGATTCCAGGAGTTATAAAAGCAGCTTAGGATTTCCAATTAAATACCTTTTGGTATGTTTTCAACTTAAACTACCCCCAAAAGTCACCAATCATGCACCTTTCAGCATCTGCTCCTCAGCCAGCCTTTGTTCCTCCTCCTCCTTTTCCCGGTAGTAGGTCACTCGTCTCTCCTCCTTACGCTGTTTCTTTCGTTCTTCTAAGCGATTGCGCCTTTCTTCAGCAAGTCTTTCTTCAAACTGTTTAAGTTTTTCCTGCAATGAATGGGGGGGGAGGTGTGTGTGTGAAAACCTCTTGCTAAAAGAGCCTGAAAACAATAATTCTAGAATGTTCTAGACCAGACTAAACATTTGCTGTACAGAACTACACTGGGAATTAAGCAAAAATTTAACCATTTTTCTTTTGCTTACAATTGTCTATTTGTAAACAATATTTAGAAATATAACGTGTATAAATGTGGAGTTCTATTACTGAACAGAAAGCACTGGTAGAAGGAGGCAGCTGGGTAGCTCAGTGGATTGAGAGCCAGGTCTGGAGATAGGAGGTCCTAGGTTCAAATCTGACCTCAGACACTTCCCAGTTGTGTGACCCTGGGCAAGTCACTTGACCCCAAATGCCTACCCTTACCACTCTTCTGCCTTGGAGCCAATACACAGTATTGATTCTAAGATGGAAGGTAAGAGTTTAAAAAAAAAAAAAAAGAAAGAAAGAAATCATTGGCAATACTATCGACATCCAACAGCTTAAGTCCCCTCCTCCAAAGGTCAGTTGATGGCAGGAATGTGAATGGTGGTGAATTCACTATTTTATAAATTTCTAATTATCATATAAAGCTCAAAGGACATTGTCAGGGAGGCCATCCTGAAGAGTCAAATCAGAAAAGATTCTCTAGTGATGACTAGGCCCTCAGGACACTTGTCTATGGACGATATCATGCTGCTAATCCCATGAAGGTGAAGATATTCCCAGGTCTTTTACTGAGATCCATGGCCTCAACCCAAAAATCCACACACAGGACAAAACGTTGCCTATTGCTCAGATAATGAATATTAGATGGGGGAAATCCTCTGTTTGTTCACTGACACATTGACACTGTGGCTGGTCTAAGAATTAGAAAGTGAGACAAATTCCATCTGGGAAACACACATGGCAACATTAATAAATGCAAGCTACTTCATGATATAAAAAGTTATTTTTTTGCCACCAATGTTTTGGTGATGACTTCAGGTAAGCCCAAAAAGTAATTACCAAAAAAAAATCAAGACAGTTTTAAGTTAAATGTTTCATGTTACTAATGATAACTTGGTTGACCAAAAGTATCATTAAAGAGTTTCTCAAAAATGAGTAATCTGAAAACAAAGTAGTTTGTCATTTAACAATAAAGATTATAAAAAGTGTTGTACTAGTACCCCACAAAATGTTCAAGAAACCCAGAGGACAGCTACCAGTGACAAGATCATCTATGAAGGATTTATAGAATAGGTATAAGAAAAGATCAAGAGAAAAAAATAGAGGATAGTTTCTAATCTGCACCAGTGTAGGGAATACACATACAAATGAAACCATAGGTCTGCTGATATAGTGCAAAAGCCCTCTGTATAAGGATCTTCACTGATAGGACCAGTGAGGTGGTTACCTCGTAAACAGACTGTCGTGCTGCCTTGAGTCTCTCTACAAATAAATCTCGATCTTCCAACATTCTGGACATTCGATTTTTATGTTCAAGGGCTTTTTCACGTTCCAGCTGCATAGTAGTAATCTGTAAAATATATACCCACCATTAGTTTCAATAGAGTTCATTAAATCCCTCTACATTTAACATTAAAACTTAAATTCATTCTCTAAAAACTAGTAGTTTCCACAGACCTTACCATGTCCTTAGGAATTGTTGAATAAATATTTCACTGTCCCACCAATATAAACTTAGTAGGTCCATAAAAAAAGTATTATTATAATTCTACTCTAGACCTACTAGAACTTGTTAGATTAATATGCTCCATTCTATGAGGATTACTAGGTATTTTTCTCAATTACAATAATGCTACAATAATGTCCAACTGCAAAGTAAGAGAACAAACCCCCACCATGGTTCTATTTGGCTTTACAGTACACCAAAGAGAATCAAGGACCTTCCATTTTTCAATCCTCATGAAGCCCAAAATTTTACTAGGGCAAGATCATTTATAGTAATTCCTATATTTGCTATATTCCAACTTCATATAAAATTTTAAATAAATAGATGAAGCCTGAAAGACTTCACGTTTGAGAAGATCAGAGTTCTTAGTGAATTACACTTCAAGAATACCCTTGAAAGGCACCCATTTCTAAGTAGCAAACAACTGTCAATAACACCAAGTTAAATGAGTAAAATAAAAAGCCAAGTCAGAGAAAAAGATAAATATAACTTGAATATTTATCAGAGGAAGGATCAATTTAGAATAAGAGTTCTTATCCTGGATCCATAAATTTGTTTTGTTATTGTATTAAAAAATAACTTGTAAACTACATTTCAATATAACAGCTTTGATTGCATCCTCATTCAGAAGTCTATGACACAAGAAAGGTTAAGATCCCCAGGCTTTAGAGAAACAAATAAGTGGCCTGGGGGCCAAAGCAGTAAAGGCAGATAGATCTTTAAACACAAATTTGTCCATTTGAATATCTTTGGAATTTCTGTGGTACAGTCCAAACAATTATAAAGAAATGTTAGCTGTTCTAGAATTATGTTAGTTTGGCCTTGGCCCTAAGCAGTATGGTTACAAGAGTCAAAAATACAGCAGTGTTGAGGGAAAAGCTTACTCTTTCTTCTTCCTGCTGTTCCCAAAGGTCCATATCTTTGACTCTCTGCTCTTCATAGGCACTCTTTATAAGAGGTATTTCTTCTAATCGCTTTGCTCTTTCAAAGTAGTCAATCTAAACAAAATAATGGATTATTGTAGAATACATGAAATAAATACTTTGAAACTGGCAAAATTAACATTTAAACCCCCCTCCTTTTGCCACCTTCTTCTCCTGGTTTTTCAAGCGTTCTTGAAGTTCTTTCTTTTCTTTCTCCAGCTGCTCAACCTGCTTGGCCATAATGAAATCTGGATCCAATTCTTCAAGGTCCTAATAAAAGTAAATACACATGAATTATCCAATTATCCAAAAATATATAGAGAAAATAGTTATATTTGTTCCAAAAAGGTGTTGTAGTTTCACATTTTAATTTTTTACAGCAAACATTTAGGTAGTGTTATTTCTACTTTAAAAACCAGGAAAGCATTAAAAAAAATTACTGATTTTTGAGTCCAAAAAAACTGCATCAGCACAAGAATGATGATTTACGAAACACTTACTTCAATATCAATATCTTTGAATGCTTTGGCACCAAGTTCAGTTTTCTTAATCTGCTCAAGTCGCTCACGGACAGTTTTCTTTTTGATTTGTTCATGTTCCTGTAAGATGCGCTCTTTCTCCCTTTCCTTGGCTTCTTGGCGGAGTCTCTCTTCCTCAGCTTTCCGAACTTTCTGCAGCTCTGCTTCTCGTTGCTCCAACTCCTCTTTCTCACGCTGAATATTCAAGCTCTCAAGCCGTTCCTTCCTCTCCTCAATAGTTTGCCTTCGAGCCAAGATGCGCTGATGCTCTTTTCTTGAGTTTTTAAGATAAGCAGTGACAGCCAATTGGTGCTGCTCTTCCTTTTCTTGCTATTATAAAAGAAAAATAGAGAATTGCAAGTGACAACTAACAATAGTAGAAATGTGTCATGCTCTAAGCCTTGTAAAAAGCTTTCCACATATTCTCATTTGGTCCTCACTTGTAGCACTTGCTTAAGGTCTTATCCCCATTTTACAGAGGCTAAGTGCCCAGGATCATCCTGTTAGTGTCTGAGGCAGGATCTGAACATAAGTCAATACTGTGACATCTGCTTAAGACAGAAGATTTTCTAAATATCAAAGCTTGCTATAAAATTGTTATTAAAATCTAGCTCATGTATAATTTTCTGTAAGAAACTTCTAAGATGGCTACTTTAGAAAGATGCAAGCCATCCTATTTCCACAAACTTAGTCTACTTGACAGCAGATGAATAATCAAGAAATACAGTAAGAAACAAGAGTAAATGATTTCTTCCACCCTTAAGACTTTAGCAATATCTACAAGAACACTGAGGGCTATTAGCCACACATGATCAGAGGCACCTATAGCATGCAAGGCTCAGTGTCTGGAAGTAGCAAGAGTAAAAAGCTCCCTTAAAAAAGATCCAGTACCGAGCATGTAGGTGATGCAGTGGATAGAGTGCTGGACCTAGAATCAGGAAGACCAATCTTATTGAGTTCAAATCTGTTCTCAGACGCTAGTTATGACCCTGAGCAAGTCACTTAACCCTAATTGCCTCAGTTTTCTCATCTGTAAAATGAGTCTGGAGAAAGAAATAGCAAATCACTCCAGTATCTCTGCCAAGAAAACCCAAAATGGGATCAAGAAAAATAGGACATGACTGAAAATGCCTAAACAACAATAATAACGACCCTACAAGCCCTGGACAGTTACAGCAAAGTAGGCATTGACCAGTGTAGTGTGGAAGCATCAAACTGAGAGGCTCCAGCCTCAGGAACTCTGGAATCCCTAATACTCTTCACCAAAGACACCAAAAGGCATCCTGAATATTGAGCACTCTGAAATTCTAAGATTCCAGGGATGAGGGGAGGGGATTAAAATCCATGGGAACAAAAGATGAGCACAGAAACACAGGACATATAAGTAGAAACTAAGGAGGTCCAAATTTGGCACAAATCCTCAAATTCAGGAAATAACTAGAGATGAGTAAGTCAAGAAATACCACTAAAAAACAAAACAAAAACCAAACCTGCCAATTAGCATTAAAACAGTATTACAGGGGGCAGCTGGGTAGCTCAGTGGATTGAGAGCCAGGACTAGAAATGGGAGGTCCTAGGTTCAAATATGGCCTCAGACACTTCCCAGCTATGTGACCCTGGGCAAGTCACTTGACTTCCATTGCCTACCCTTACCACTCTTCTGCCTGTGTATTGTGTGTACTGGCTCCAAGACAGAAGGTATCGGTTTAAAAAAAAAAAAAAACACAGTATTACAAATCTAGAGCCCCCAAAAGGAAAGAGTAAATTCATTATTTACAAATGCAAAGATCCAATGCAAAATTGGATTTTCCACAAGAACTACCTTGAAGAAATAAAGCGATAAAAATGAAACAGAAGTTCCAAGAAATTGGAAGAATAGCTTAGAAAATAGCTAGGTAACCTACTCCAGAAAAATACAAGTCTGCATAGAAATCAGTAATTCTATCAGCAAAAAAATATTAGAAAAAATTCAAGAGACTGGATTCCATAAGAATCAACATTTTTTTTTTAATCTGGACACTATTATTTTAAAAAATACTAAGAGGGGGGCAGCTGGGTGGTTCAGTGGATTGAGAACCAGTCCCAGAGACAGGGGATTCAAATCCAGCCTCAGACACTTCCTAGCTGTGTGACCCTGGGTAAGTCACTTGGACCCCTACACACACTCTTCTCTCTTAGAACCAATACACAGTATTGATTCTAAAATGGAAGGTAAGAGTTTACAAAAAACAAACCAAAAAAAACCACAAAGATCTATTAGAACCAGAGGTCAACTCTACCAAATACCTCCCCTAAAATAAACTTGATAAAAAAGTCTTGGGGGATATCTTAACCAAAATCCAGCACTCTCGTGTCAAAGAAAAATATTGAAAATGCTCCAAAGTTTAAGTACTAGAGAATGACACCAGACCTGGCAGCTTTTCTAAAAACCTGAAGAATCACACTATTTAATAGTTCACATGGCAAAAAAAGGCTTAAACTAAAATAAATTTGCCTACAAAGATAACCTTGTAAGCAGATAAGTAGATTTTTAATGAAATAAAAGAATTTCTAATAAAAAGATCAGACCTGAGTAATAATTCTCAAATACTTTGGAAAAGTCCAAACCCCACTCCCAAACAACAACAACAACAACAAAAAAAAAAACCGAAAAGGTAAAATTATTTGAAAGATCTATTTGATACAATGCTAAAATGGGGAAGAAACAAATGTCTCTTATAACCTGGCTTCAAAGGGTATTTAGGAAGATGAATAGGAAAAATAAAGGTCCTAAAAGGGGGGTGTGGATTAGATGTTCTGAGGATCTGAAGGAGAGTGCCAAAGGAATATAAAAGTACAAAAAGGAGAAAGAAGAGGTGGAATGCACTGTTTCTTCTAATTGTGTGTAAAAGAAGAGGATATAAAACAAGGAAGAAGAATTAACAGCCATCAGATTAACCTAGCAAGTAGTTTGCTAAAAATACAGTTAATAGTTCTATTTCTTTCATAACATGTATAGTACATTTTTGCCTAAAAAGTTTAGATACATACCAAAACATGAGCAGGTTTAATAACTTCCAATGCCTTGGCAAGCACTGAGGACATAGCAGTCAGCTGATTTCTTATTTGCTCAGATGGCATACTTTGAAGGTGAGGACCAACTGGAGCATCTTCTCGAGTAGAATAATTCAAATCAGATCCAAAACTTAATGTTCTTGAAGTATGATCAATACGAACCTTCACAAATTAAATTGAATAAAGTTTCTCGATTTAAAAAGAAAAATCACCTAGTACTTATAAATCAGTGGTTCCCAAATTTTGGCCTACCACCCCCTTTCCAAAAAAAATATTACTAAGCACCCCCTGAAAATTATGAAACTATTTATTGAACTCAGAATAGAATGTAATACAAAAAAAGTGTGGCCATCACTGCTCCCCTGGATTGCCACAGCATCCACCAGGGGGCGGTAGCGCCCACTTTGGGAAGCACTGTTATAAACTATGAGGCCCAAATATCTACATTGGTTGACCAGAACTGACAAATCCAAAATGTCAACTCACAAAGGAATTTACAAGTATGAATTAAATAGAGATTCTTATTTTGGCCTTCACAATGCATATTAAACTAGACTATAAACTCTTCAAGAGTAAGAATTGTTTCATTCCTGTATTTCCAATCCTCAGGCACAATGCTTTGCATGTGGGTCCTTAAAAATCCTTGGTTAGATGGGAGGCAGCTGGGTGGCTCAGTGGATTGAGAGCCAGGCCTAGGTTCAAAGATGGCCTCAGATACTTGGCTAGCTGTGTGACCCTGGGCAAGTCACTTAACCCCCATTGCCTAGCCCTTACCACTCTTCTACCTTGGAGCCAAGACACAGTATTGACTCCAAGACAAAAGGTAAGGGTTTTAATTTTTTTAAAAAAAAAATTTTTTTTAAACCCTTGGTTAGATGGACAGAATGAACAAGTTTAATTTATAAGGTAAAAGAATTCATATTTCCAAAATCATGATTTAAATTACACAAAACAATGTATGATTCCCCTACAGCATTGCTACTCTTTTTGTAAGAGTGTAATAACAGATCCATGTAAAATATTCAGAATGGCTTTCTTCCCCTTTTCCCCATTTTTTTCACTAACACTCACTTGCAAATCACAATGTCTCGCTGCATCTACAATAGCACGTTCCAGTTGGAAAGCATCAACAAAAGGAACCAGAGAAGTCAGACGAGAAAATTCAATGCTCTGATATATTTGTGCCACCTGCATAAGAACACATGATTATATTTTTTTTCTTTTTGATCCTACAAAAAAACCCAGAAGAAATCTTTATGGTTGCATTCTCACTTGTTCTGGAAAAACTTGGATAAGAAATGTTTTTGTTTGGGTTTCTTTCCTTGTTCTAAGTATCGTGTGTGTTTGAAGGAGACTGGCAGCATTACTATACCAAGTTATGCTGCTAATTAACCTTCTATAAATTGTATAGCACGTCAGAAATAACACTGCTCCCTTGAACAATGAAAGCAGGTCAATGAAACGTGCACAAGGATACAAAGAGTATTAAAAGAAATTTATTTATATACTGCTGAGATTTAAAAACCATTTTACCATTCTATTCCAACAAAAATTCTGTGAGGTAGGTAGTTTCAAGTATTACTATCCATATTTCAGAGATGAGCAAACAGCCTAAAAGGAGTGAAATGATTTCCCAACAGTTTAAAGTGTCAGTCAGGACTCAAAATAGGTTCCCTGATTCCAGGGATCATCCTGCCTCCAGCAACCAAATCGTGGAATCCCAAAAACAAGGGACAAGGGAAAAAGAAGACCATTAACGTTGTCCTAAAACATGCAATCAAGGTTACATTGGACTTAATGTTTTTTACCCTTTTATCATATAAAATATTCATTTTGCATTCATACCTGCTGCAAAAGTCTGAGGATAGTGTTGTTTTGCAATTGTGGGACATATTGTTGCAATTCAGGTTCTTTTTCAGCTTGTTCTCTCACCCAATTTAGAACCTAAACGTAAGTAAATAAGAAAAAAATTAAGTTATATTATGCTTAAACAATACTGAAAATACAAATTCATTATCATTAAGCCACAATAACACCATGGAAAACACTTCAGAAAACTTTACTGCATGAATGATAGTTTTGACGAAAGAACTCATCATTTACTCATCTTTTCTAAAGGAGCACAATTATGGCTATTGGGTTTTTTTTTTTAATTTACCTCCAAAAATTTATTTAAGTATATGAAAAATATCTTTTCTCTTAAAAACAAAAGACAAGAGGGGGTAGCTATGTGACTCAGTGGATTGAGAGCCAGGCCTAGAGATGGGAGGTCCTAGGTTCAAAGATGGCCTCAGATACTTGGCTAGCTGTGTGACCCTGGGCAAGTCACTTAACCCCCATTGCCTAGCTCTTAACACTCTTCTGCCTTGGAGCCAATACACAGACTCCAAAATGGAAAGTAAGGGCTCTCACAAAATAAATGAATGAATGAATGAATGAATAAAAGACATGGCAAGAAAAGCAATGAAATGTGCACAAAGTTCATTGGAAAACCCCGTTATTAAAAGGCATACATTTCTTGAGAAGCTTTTATTCTTTCCAAGACAATTCTAGCCCAACCTCCAAGAAAAAAGGTGCTCCATCAGCTCTTTTTTTTACCCCGATACTGAACCCAAAATTCTCCACAATATGAAAACTTACCTTTGTAACCCGATCACAGAGCTTTAGAGGGTTAAATTCCACCTCTAGCCAATTATAAAGATCTTTTACTTCTGGAACAACATATTGTAAAACGTTGAATCTAACCTAAAGTAAATGCAATGAAAAATTGGTACAAATGTTAGTTTACTAATAACACATAAAGGTAATGAATGGCTTTTATATTAGCTATAAACTAAAAACAGACTCATAGTATTGGAAAGGTGAAAAGGACTTAGATGCTCTTACAGCTATAATCCACTTTATAGAATAGTTGAATTCTTGATTATACAGGTAGTTATAACTTCTCTTTCCCCATTAACTTCTATTTTAAAATTGGAGATCTTCTCACAGAAAAATTCCAAATGGATGATCATTTAAATTAGCTACAAATTAAAACTGAAGAATATATAAAGAAATAATTTTGCCATAATTTTTTGGTTTGTATTTAATTCTTAGCTGGTCTAAGAAAAAAAAAAGACCTCAGATAATTTTTCCAAACAATTCTTTACTACTTAAAATTTCTTTACGAGAAATTTTGGTCTTTCTTTATAAATGAACTTTTATTTCCTGACATTCATCTCTTGAACACTAGCTCAAGTATAAGAGATGGCAACTCTGCTAAAATTTACTATCATCTTTCTTCATTAGTTATTCTAACTTTCACTCTAGTCTGATCCTCACCTTAAGTTTTGTTTTTGTTTAAAATAACCCTTACATTCTCTCTTAGAATTGATACAATTATCAGTTCCAAGGCAGAAGAATAGCAACTGAGGTTATGACTTGCAGAAGGTCACAAGCTAGTAAGTACCTGCAACTATATTTGAACCCAGGTCTTTTCCCACTCCAGACCTGGCACTTTATCCACTGAGCCACCTAAGCTGCCCCTCATCTTAAACTTTGAGCTTAAAATTTTATTTAGTATATGATAAATACCTAAGTGATGAGCTCCTTTCACCCTGATATACTACTTAACTGGTTCGACAACCTCCAATAAATGAATCTAGTACAGAGCAGTCAAGTTATAATAATATTCCTAAAATCCCAATTATAATCTTGTCCCTGTTCAAAATCATCCATAGATACCATATATAAAATAAATTCTAAACTCCTTGAGCAATGTTTTCCTTAATCTAACCCCACCCAACACTTTTCAAAATGACAGAAATTGGAGTAGTCTACACATTATCTCAAACTATTTCCTCTGCCTGAACATACCTTTCCTATTTGTAGCTTCTCTACAAGTCAACTCCAGTTCCCAGTCTATTACTGCACCAGTCCACTCATTTTGTACATCTTAAGTTCCTCCTAAACTCCTTAAGCACTGTATTGCACTAAAAGGCATTGACTTTCAAACATACTGAGTATATCCTGATAAAAATAAATCACCTTAGTTATAATTAATATTTATGTACTTTCCACATGGAGCAACTAAAAAGAACAAATTAGGCTTTTTAATGTTATTAGAAGTGAAAGAGGAATGAATAAACAATTGGTGTTATGAAATGATAAATTTGTAAAGGAAGAGGAAACAAGAAGCATGACGGAAGAAAAAACCAAGACTGATGATTTATTAAAACCAGGTGCAATAGCAGGGAAATTAAGACTAAGTAGGACACGTATTAAAAGTCAGTTTTCACTCAAATATACAAGGAGTTAAAGCAATTGTATAAAAAAATCAAGCCATTCCCCAATTGATAAATGGGCAAGAGACATGAATAGGCAATTTTCAGGTAAAGAAATCAAAAGTATCAATAAGCACATGAGAAAGTGTTCCAAATCTCTAATAATTAGAGAAATGCAAACTCTGAGGTATCACCTCACACCTAGCAGATTGGCTAAAATGAAAGAAGGGGAGAGTAATGACTGTTGGAGGGGATGTGGCAAAATTGGGACATTAATGCATTGCTGGTGGAGCTGTGAACTGATCCAGCCATTCTGGCTGGCAATTTGGAATCATGCTCAAAGGGCTATAAAAGAATGCCTGCCCTTTGATCCAGCCATACCATTGTTGGGTTTGTACCCCAAAGAGATCATAAACAGACTTGTACGAAAATATTTATAGCTGCGCTTTTTGTGGTGGCAACAAAATGGAAAAGGAGGATATGTCCTTCAATTGGGGAATGGCTGAACAAACTGTGGTATATGCGGGTGATGGAATACTACTATTGTGCTAAAAGGAATAATAAACTGGAGGAGTTCCAGGCGAACTGGAGAGACCTCCGGGAACTGATGCAGAGTGAAAGGAGCAGAGCCAGAAGAACATTGTACACAGAGACTGATATACTGTGGTAAAATTGAATGTAATGGACCTCTGTACCAGCAGCAATACAATGACCCAGGACAATTCTGAGGGATCTATGGTAAAGAACGCTGCCCACATTCAGAGTAAGGACTACAGGAGAGGAAACATATAAGAAAAACAACTGCTTGAATGCATGGGTCGAGGTGGACATGATTGAGGGTGTAGACTGGAAACTACCACACCAATGCAACTACCAACAATTTGGAAATAGGTCTTGATCAAGGACACATGACAAAACTAATGGAAATGTGCATCGGCCATGGGTGGAGGGGAGTGCGGGGGGTGAAGGGGAAAGTAGGAGCATGAATCATGTAACTATGTTAAAAATGAATATTAATAAGTGTTTAAATTTAAAAAAATAAAAAATAAATAAATAAAAGTCAGTTTTCTTTTTTTTAATCTCTAGAAAAGACAGTATTTAATTTATGGATAAAAACATTGGGGTGGGGTGAGGGAGCTTTACCACCTATGTTCAATGAAGCCCTTGAAGACTGTTCTCTAACAAAACATCTTTGAGAGTCTGGTACCTAGCAAACCATACCACCCCTCCCATAAAGGTTACAAAGATTATAATTCCCAACATGGAGACTGATCCAACTAGCTGCTAATAACTTCTTCCCTTCACTGTCAACTCTCTTCATGTCATAAATAAATGTTTTCATAGGAAGTATCATTCCCTTGCTGCAGGATGTTACTTCCAGCCAGTGGCTGTCTTTTAAGTAGGAGATGGTAACATTAGGAATATTAATGAGCAAGAGCAGAATTTCAAAGGAATACTTTCCCAAGAAGGGCTGATTTGACCATAATGTGCCAATCATATAATTATCCCTGCCTAGAAATCTCTTATCTCTATAATTTCCCACAATGCTCACCTTTATTTCATATTACTTCTTCTTCTAAATTGTGCCTAACTTTGAGCAACGAGGTGGCAGAGTGGATAGAATGCCAGGTCTGAGGTCAGGAAGACATCTTCCCAAGTTCAAATCTGGCCTGACACACTTACTGTGTGATTGTAGACAAGTCACTTAACCCTGTATGCCTCAGTTTACATATTTGTAAAATGAACTGGAAAAAGAAATTGCAACGCACTCTAGTATCTTGGCCCAAGAAAATCCCAAATGAGGTTACAAAGAGTCAGACAGGACTGAAACAACTGCATAACAAACCCTGACTACCCAGTATGTCAGCATTTACATAAAACCCTTTTATTAAAAATTGTATTGGGGGTAGGGGCAGCTAGGTAGTTCAGTTAATTGAGAGCCAGGCCTAGAAACAGGAGGTCCTAGGTTCAAATCTGGCCTCAGACACTTCCCAGCTGTGTGACCCTGGGCAAGTCATTTTACACCCATTGCCTAGCCCTTACTGCTCTTCTGCCTAAGAACTAATACATAGTTTTGGTACTAAGGCAGAAGGTAAGGGTTTAAAAAAAAACTACAAATTAAAATTTTTTCAAAGAACTGTATTTTTGGTACACCATTCCCTCAAGTTCCATAGGTTTTGCTTGAACTTCCAACGAATGAACTTTTGTTCATTCTTTCAAAATCAAGATACAAGTAGATATTGATTTATAAAGAAATTTAAATTCTTTTTTTTGTAGAACAGTGTATACATTTTTCATCAAAATACTGCATTTGTTTGAAGGAGACTGGCAGCAATACTAATATTCCAAGTTATGCTGCTAATTAACCTTCTACAAATTATATAGCACATCAGAAATAACACTGCTCACAATACAACGAAAGCAGGTCAATGAAATGTGCACAAGTATACCTGTGGAAAATAAAATGACAAATTGCAAAATCATTTAAATTGCCTTAAAATAATATTCAATTTAGACAACACTGCTTGTTCTCACATTTCCCCAAGGTTAGAATGCTCTCCCTTCCTTGGCTAACTTTAAAATTCAATTTTAATTCCACCTTCTGCAGAAAGCCCTTCCATTCCTCTCCCCACACATAATTACCTTACTACTTACTATCTTCCCTCTGATGATTACATTCCATTTTCACTGTATAGATATTATATGTAGTTAATGGCAGGTTGTCTGTCTCCCCTCATGAGAATTGTGAGCATTTTGAGAGCCAGGACCATCTATTTTGCCTTTCTTTACAATCTCAGTGCTTAACACAGTGCCTGGCACATAGTAAACACTTAATAAATGCTTGTTGACTGCTTAAATTATTTATTACATAAATATCTTATATCAACTACAAAAGAGAATGACTTTCCTATTTCTAAATTATAATATACTTATCTGTACCATAATTAGCTACCATGGGTTAAAATTCATTAGTAAGACTATAATGGGATTGAGCATGTAAAAATCTGTATCTGACTGCTTACCACCTGAGAAAAGGGGGAGAGGAAGGAAAGAATAAAGGGAAGGTGGGAAGGAGGAAAAGAATTTGGAAATCCAAACTTTTTTTTAAAAATAAAAGTTAAAAAATTGTTTTTACATGTAACTAGGGAAAAAAACATTTAAAAAAGGGACTGTACTAGAACAAATTCCTTATCTTTAGCTTTGTTTTATATATAAATATATATGTATTTTCCATGCCACTATCAAATACCAAAGCCAATTAGTATGACATCTCTTATAATGAAATTTCTCCCCATACAAAATTAAGTTTTGTTCTATAATTATGTCAAAACATTTTGAAATTTTTCTAGTTAATAAGAATCAGTTTCTTCTTTGTAATTCTATCAGGTATTTGAGCCAATGAATTACTCCTTTAAAAAAAAACAAAAAAGAAAAAACCTGAAGGAAGTTATATGGTGCAAACTATTCAAACTAATACTTACCATATCATTAATAAGAACAATGCGTGTTGGTGGAGCCTGAAGACCTAACAGTGTTGCAAGTCGACGTTGCTTTTCAACTATGATACCATCCATATCCAGAAGTCGAGCAATATCAGTACGCTCTGGAGTAATAGGAATGGACAGTGTGGCTAAAAGGACTCTAGTAGACATTCTGTTGAGAAGAAAATTTACAAAAGAACCTTTAATAGAGCTTGATATTGATATAGCAATCGCTATAATTAATTTGACAATGAATTCAAGTTGCAGTCAATGTTTCCATTACAACAACAAATTAAAGAGTAGAATTGTCTAGTAGAGATTTCATTTAATGTAGTTAGCAAAAGTTACAAATTTTTGCATAGGGACTTGGAAGTAAAATTTTGGCCACTTACTATAGGAAATCAGAAATTTATGACATATACATCACACAATCAAGAACTGTAAATGCATACACTAACATATGGAATGTAGCATTAGTCTGTTTGTAATTATCCATATGGAATTCTTCATGCATCATGACTCATAAGAGAAAAGGAAGATACTGTAGTTAATTAATTCCACCATCAGCTATTGAGGCACAGTTCAACACAAGAAACAATGTAGTCACTTAATAACTAGAACCAATAAATACATATAAGACAAAAGAATCATATAATGAAATTTCCCCCAAGAAATTATTCACTTCATGATAAATTTTTCAATAGCATGCAATGACAGCCACCATGTCAGTTTTATGATTCATAATTGAGTATCAAGATAATTAATGGATTATTTATAAATGCTCCAAAGATGGTGCAGGTAAAAAATGTAGCTCAGATTTCTAAGATTTTGAACTTTTAGCATTTTCTTTAAATTTCATTTAAAAAGAAATGGTAACCAAAATTACTGAAAGAGACTCCAGTGGACAGTATCAATTCGTAAAGTATCATCAATTCTCCCTTATCTATGTCCCTTTAACATTTTTAGTTTCTCAATATTGGATATTAAAGGTAATTGGTGGCCCATAGTAACAACTTACTTGCATTCATCTTTATTTAAAATAGACAATTCCACAAATATAATTTGTATGATTAAATTCAATCTTGGAACCATGATAAAAATTTTTCATTTTTTCTTATTCTTTTACACAACAATAAATCCTCCACAGTTCAGTCACTGACAAAATGGTCCCTCACTTACTGTTGGTGGGAACCACGTTCCCTATACTACATGTTTGAAATGTGTAGAGCATTGGAAAAACTCTAAATTGAATTCTAGACAACTATTTACTGTCTGGAAATCTTATAGGAAAAAGACTGGAAACAAAACAGCAGAAAAAAGTAGTAGAGAAAAGTTCTTGATTTATGTAAATTGGCATTATTCAAATTCCACTTTACATAAAGAATTCTGAAAAAAAAACCCTCATTCAAAAAAAATTTTTGTTAACTTTATTGTATAGTCTATTCTCTCTCTGCCTCTACCCCTCAGCTCTGCAGCCTCTCTCACCTTCCAACAACAAAAAATTCCTCCAAAAACCAACATACTTCTAAGTAAAAGAAGAAAAGAAGCATGGGAGCAGCTAGAAGACTCAGTGGACTGAGAGCCAAGTTTAGAGATGGGAGGGCCTGGGTTCAAATCTGACCTCAGATACTTCCTAGCTGTGTGACCCTGGGTGAATTACTTAACACCACCACCCCCTCCATTGTCTAGCTCTTACTGCTCTTCTGTCTGTGGACCAATGCACAAAGACAAAAGGTCAGGGTTTTTTAACTGAAAAATTTAAAAATTTAAAAAGAATGGAAGCATGGAGAGACTGCTGTCTCCAGCCCAAGAGGCTTGGCTTCAGACCTTGCCCTGAGTGGGAAGACCTTTGCTCAACTCAATCTGTTTGCCAGTTTGGGCTTGGTGAACCAATGGTCTGTCCCTGCACTTTCTTCCCCTCAGGCCTGACCAGGTCCCATGTTGCTTGTTCTCTGCATTGGTATGATCCTCCTCCTGCTCTGGTTTTTCTGTCCCTGGCTCCCTATCTTCCCACCTGTTTTCCTCTATCTTTCCAATCCAAATTCACATTACATGAAAATCACTTCATGTAGATGCCTGCACAACAGCCCACTTACATAAAGTGAGAATTGCCTGTATTTCAAATCTGGAAGGAAAGCTCAAAGGGAAACTGCAGGCAAATCTGCAAGTATCTAGGCTGAGTGAAGCCTGCCTCCAGCAGCCTTAATATCTAGAAACTAAGTAAGCTGTGGCAAATCTGGGAAGGAGAGAACAAGATACACACTACAGAATCTACAAAGGCAGGCAGGCTCAAGCCAGGGCAGGTTAATATCAAGGATCACACTCAGGAGTTCTTTAGACAAAACAAAGGCAAGAAACAGGCATAGGCTTCCTTTGTTTTACAGACCCGTCAATTCTAAATTTAACGATGTCATTTTATTTTGTTTTCAGGTATCTAACACAGCTGCTTTTCAAACCTTAACCTTTTTCTCAGTTGACTTATAAAGAAAAGGACTAACCACTCAGCCCTAAGAGAATGTAATTTTCCCTTAGAAGCTATATATGGTAGTGGCAATAGTAGAAAAACAGGCTACTATCCTCAGAGAGAAACAGGAGAATCTCAAGCAGAGGACATAGGGCTCAGCTGTGAAAACAGTTTTCCATTCTAAGGAAATTCCTAAGAGTTTTTTCTCTTTTCTCAAATTCAAAATGAGAATTGTCAAGAACTTTCTTCATAAGGACACTCAGATAACAGATTCTGCATTTATGTTTAATTGTGATATAGTTTATTATGAACAAACCTAAAACATGAAAATTTAAACAAATTGGAAGAGAAACTAAATCTCACTTTACCTTTGCATCTCTTCTTGGGTAAGATTTTTTCTCATTTCTCTAGACAGATGGTAAAGTCGATGGAGAGTAGAGGCATGAAAAAGAGCATTCCCAGATTTCCAGAACACAGTTGAAACTTTGTTATAGTAATTTGCCATCAACTGAGGTTTAGGTGGCTTTTTAGATAACGAAAATAAACCATGAATATCTTCTACTGCTTTGAATGCTTCCTGAAAAATTCAAAATAAATCTCAAAATCAGCATACACAACACAATCAATAAGTGAAAATTTCAATTGCATAAGCAAAAAGATACACACTTGAGACATACTACATGTTTTTATATGGGGCTCACTAATAAGCATTATTACTCTGTATATGATGTTTACCATATGTTTAAAGTCAAATGGAATTCATTATCAATAAAGTACCCACTAGGCATTACTCATTAAGTAAACAAAATATATACAAGTTCCATTACTATGAAGGTTTCAGAGTTTATGATTGGAGCAGCAAGGTGGATCAGTGGATACAGCCAGGCCTAGAGACAAGAAGTCCTGGGTCCAAATGTGGCCCTAGATATTTCCTAGTGGTATGACCTTAGGCAAGTCACTTAACCCCAAATGCCCAGCCTCTACTGCTCTTCTGTCTTAGAATTGTTAGAAGGGTTAAAAAAAAACAAAAAACATACCTGCCACAGTTCCATGCTAATAGCACTGTCCAACTGCACAAGTCTCGTTTCTAGATGCATAGACTGGCTCTCAGGATTATTAAGATTGATTGCTGTACTTTGGTTGTGGTGGCGTTGGATTTGTGACAAATGCATCCTTAAATTGTCACACAGCTTGCGGAACTCAGCCTTACGAGTATACTGGAGGCAGAATTTGAAAGCTATGGGTAAAAATCATTAAATTTATTAGTTATCTTCCCACTGCTGGCAAGTTTTAGAGGAATTCAATATATAAGGATGCTTAATCATACTTAAGATATAATAAGTTATAACTGAGTTGGTACCAGATCCATCACCATCATCACCATCATGCCTATGTGTCTCAAACACCTCTGAACACTTAGATTAAAACAGACTTCTCTAAAGATATACTGTTAACTAAATAAACTGTCATGCCCCCTTTTTGAAATCTATAAAAATAAAATGCTTTATTCTCAATAGGCTATAATTTAACAAGTGAACAACAATTAACAAAATAACCAGTATTATTGAAAACAGTGTAATTTCATTTTAAGAAACATGTTAATGAATTTCCACTAGTATTTAATTGAACACATAAGATATATGAATATCTTGCTCTTTTTAAAAGGATTTTAATTCCAAAGTTATTTAAATATACAGTAACTTGGCAGTAGCCAAAATTTTTTTGAATATAATTTATTTTTTCAAGGATCTTAAAAAAAAACACAAAAATTTTACGTAACTAACAAAAGGCCAAAATTAATGTAAACAGGCAAAGAGTACTGGCTCATCAATAGATGTTGATATCAATAATAAACTTAAATAAAAATACATGGGGGCAGCTGGGTAGCTCAGTGGATTGAGAGCCAGGCCTAGAGACGGGAGGTCCTAGGTTCAAATCTGGCCTCAGACACTTCCCAGCTGTGTGACCCTGGGCAAGTCACTTGACCCCCATTGCCTACCCTTACCACTCTTCCACCTATAAGTCAATACACAGAAGCTAAGGGTTTAAAATTAAAAAAAAAAAAAAAAAAAAAAAAAAATACATGGTTCAATAAGGTTTGAGCCAGTTACAATTTAGCTCT
Source organism: Gracilinanus agilis (assembly GCF_016433145.1). Taxonomy (NCBI): domain Eukaryota; kingdom Metazoa; phylum Chordata; class Mammalia; order Didelphimorphia; family Didelphidae; genus Gracilinanus; species Gracilinanus agilis. The sequence continues at coordinate 632,067,389 of NC_058131.1, forward strand.
AACAGTCTATCATACAAGTCAAAAGATAAAAAACACAATTACATAAGTAAAATAAATTTGGGAGTACTACATGTTTTCCTATGTAGCTCACACTAGCAAGCAAAACTAATTAAACATTTGGATAGCCTGTATACGATATTCATCATGAATACTTAAGTCAAAGCAAAACCATGACTTAATGGAATTCATTATCAATAAAGTGCCAAATAAGCTACTCATTAGCAAATAAAGTAAGATTTATACAGGTTCATTTACAATGAAGAAAATTTTGTGCTAGCAGTCCTAATTTGAAAAAATAGTATTGGTTTAAATAAATATTAAACAGAGGAAGCAAGTGTATTGTGGTATAGGGCATAATAAACTTTATTCCCAAGAACTACCGTAACTAAAAAGTAATGAAGTAACAACCTACTTATCTGAAGATAAGACTTATAGCAAGTTTAGTCAAGTTCTAATAAACCTAAATTTCCCAAGGTGGGAAATACTGCTGAGTAGAAAATAGCTGCCCAATTCATGCCTTTTGTTCTGTAGAAAAGTTAGAGCCATTTTTTGACATTTAGCCAACCATAGTAAAAAGCAATGTATTATAGTCACATAAAACACAGACCAATTAAAAGGGATAAGAGAGCAAAAATTTCTACATACCTTAAAAAGCCTCAGATTGTCATTGCACAGCACAAACTAAACCAAAACTAATAACACTTCTAAATGACCCCAGTAAAGTTATGTGGAACTTAATACACTTTAAGAAGCATATGGTATTTTTAGGAGCAATTAGGTAGCATAATAGATAAAGCTCAAGACCTGGAGACAGGAGACTCTTGGTTCAAATATGAACTCAGATGCCATTTAGCTTTGTGATCCTGAGCAATTCTTTTAACCCCAATTGCCTAGCTCTTGCGACACTCTTGTCTTAATACTAAGACAGAGGTATGGGTTTTTTTTTTTAAAACCTTTTTATTTAAAAAAAATTTTATTTTAAAAATATAGTATTTTTAGAATTTCCACTATAAAATGTTTAAATTCTGCTACTTAAGGAATGAAGATTCAGCTTCCAAGAAAATTCAACATGCCAGATAAAAGTTTTAGTACCTAGTAACTACTGTAATGGTTTTCTAAACAAATTATTTAACACTAGCTCCCATGTACAACGTTTTCATCCATAAAGTTACATAAAATTCAGTTCAATCCAACCCTTTCAGTTAAATTAATGTAGGTCATTTTTCATTGTGGCTTAAAAGAATAGCAAATAAATGCAATCAAGTAAGCAATTTTCAAGAAAAGGAGTTCAATGATTTGAAAATAATAGGTCATCTATAAAAGAATCTACATTTAAAATTAAGTTTTCAAATGGTTTCATCCAGATTCTATGTCTCTGTTTTACCTTGCTGGGCGATATCATGATAGAGACGCTCTACTCTAGAATTATTTCGAAGAAGGTCCAAACACTGTCGATATGATTCCCATAGAAATTTAACCCAGGGAGTTAAAAGCAATCTGTCAGTACGATCCTGAGTATCTTCACCACTTACAGCACTTAGAAGAACACTACAAGTGGGAAGAAATATTAAGTATGAACAATTTTGCACATCATCTGAATCAAAAAATTAAAACCACCAATGACCGCCAAAATACATATTGCTATAAGGTAAACAGTATGCTTTTGTTTGTTTTGCAAAATGTTTACTCCCAATCTTAACCATTATAATAGTATAAAGAAAAGGATATTTTCTAATCATTGGCAATACAAATTAAATAAGTAGTTCGTAAATCTGAAAACTGAAATAAATTGTGTTTCAAAGTTTTTATTACCTTTGCATATATCTACCTACTATGGTAATTTTATTCATGGAAGAAATAGCTATTAACTAAAATGTTACTATACTGGTCAAAATAGAATCTCAGAATTGGAAGGAGCCTCAAAGATAATCTAGTAATCAACCTGAACCTGAAATCTCCTCTACAGACATCCCTGACAAATATATATTTCATCTGAAAAATTTTAGAAATTGAGAAACCACTACTTTGTAAGGAAAACCCTTTTCCTTTGGGGCAGCTCTGATCATTAGGAACAATCCCCACCCCCATTAAAGTCTAAATTTATTTCCTTCTAATTCTCTAATTCTACCCTCTGGGGCAAAGAAAGTTTCACTACTATTCCAAACAATAAAAGTTTAAATATTTAAAATTAAAGACAACCACATCCACTCAAGTCTTCTCCATTAACCTACCTCCACACAGTTCTTTCAACCAACCCTCCCATGCACAAGGAACCAATTACCTTCCTTTGAACACAACTCCAGTTTGTTAAGATCCTTCCTAAGATAAGGTTTCCAGAAATGAACACAATACTCTTAATACAGTATGATTAGGAGAGAATATGGCAGCACTGTCACCTCCTTCATTCTTGATCCAAGATAGCCTTATTTTAACTGAAATATCATACTAAACTCACAATGACCTTTCAATCTACTAAAACCCCCAAATTCTTTCCCATTCACATCAACTGTTAGATAACATCTCAATCCTACATTTTTGTCAGCTTTTTTAAAAAACCTGATAGGTCTTTACATTTGTCCCTATTAAATTTTTTCTTATTAGATCTAGCCTAACAACCTAGCCTGCTGAGATCTTTTATTGGAGTCTATCATTCATGTCAACTCTCAAATAAATAGCATGTACGAACTGCTAAGTATTCCTTCTTTGTATTCATCCTAGTCTACAGACATTACTAAAACCTTCTAGTAGCAAATTCCCTCAAAATGAAACGAATCCATTATTGACATTCTGGGTACAGTCAGAAGGCCTCAATCTTCCTCCTTCAAAAAGTTTAAAACTGGAAGATAGGGAGGGCTAAATGTATACAAATATAGATACTTAATTAAAATACACAAATACACATACCAAAACAATTACACTGAATCTGTCAAATGACTTTAATGCTAGCCAGATTTTTTCCCCCTATCCGGATGATATACAGAGTAAAGAGAGGAAAGTGCAGCATTAGCCTTTTTATCTACAAAGCTTATTTCATAAATGAAATGTTCAACATCTTCAATACATTCAGATACTGAGCATTATTTATAAAGGTTTTTGTAAAAGAAACTGTCCCTCTGTTAAGTGTGTAGTATACAAACAAATAACAAGGAGAGCAAGGATGACTGGTGCTTGTCACCTGATTTAGTTTTAATTAATGGCACGCACCTCTCAGGAGTTTGAATATTATCCAAATCTTCTATATCCAAGACCATTTGTTGCGATTCTTCCTTAGCAGCTTCAGTTTTTTCTTCAGCCAGCTTCAAGTACGCCCGAACTACATCCTCTAAGGATTTGATGTTCACCTAAGGTATGCATAGTCAGAGCATATGAAATTAATTTCACTCAAAAACTCATGATATTTCTGAAATGAAAATTCTTAAAAAGCATATAAGAACAGGTTTATTCTAAGAGACAGCAATTATAAATTTTGGGAAAAAGCAAGCACCTGCAAATCAGTTAAGAATATATTAAAATTCTCATGAATGAGAAGAATAAGTATTTGCCTTTCATAAGTTTACCTGTTGACAAATATTTTTATACTGATATAATCCTTCCTTAGCCAGGTGGCTCTTGCGGAGGTCCACACACAGTTCCAAGTATTTCAGCATAATAGGCTCGTGTATCTTTTGCCATGTCCGATGTTTTTTACTTTTCATAACATCATAGAGAACATCAAGGGCAGGCTGCTTCTTGCCAACCTCAAGAAATTCTGAAAATTAATCCAGAAGATCAGAATTGGTTACACAAACACCAAATTCCAAAGTCTGTTTTTAAAAGACTTGATCCCTTTTATTTTTACACCAGTTGTTTCTAGATATCACCACACATTCAGAGCTCCCACCCCCATGAACTTTGTCAGGAAGAGAAGCAATTAACAAATCAAAGAGGGGGACAATGAATGAATCTGACACAACCTTCCATATTTGTACATACTCCCATACTCTTCAGCAAGAAGGCTAAGCATTCACTTTTAAGGACTACTTCTAAAGTAGTTGCTATACAAAAAGTGACTTTGTGGTTGCAGGTTATAGTAGATAAGAAAGCTGGACCTGGCATCTAGCTCTAAATCCTGTCCCTCACATTACTAGCTATGTACAGAGGTAACCACTTAGTCTCTCAGAGACTCAAGTTTTTTCAAATGGAAAATGGAGATAGTAAACTCTGCAGCACTTGTGAGATTCAAATGAGATCTGTATTTTAAAATATACTACAAAACTTTAAAATGCTATGTAAATGCCAGCTATTATAATTTGACTATACAAATAGTTCAAATATATGTAATTATGAAGTTAAAACAAAGATCTAGCCTTTACATAATTATCAAGAGACTTGCAATATCTTTAAAAAATTCTTAGAAGACAAAACGATTTTTTTTCAAGTTTGTCAACATTATGGGACAAGTTATCTTTAAATGTAAACTATTTTACTAGAAAAAATTCCAGAAAAATTTAAAATGTAATTTTAAAGTATAACTTGACTTACTCATAAGAGCATAGTAGGAAAATAGAATTGTATGTAGGTATCAGGCAAGTGTGGATTTTAGCCCTAGATTTTTCCATTTACTCATGGTGTTTTCATGAGTACCAATATATAACATCTTATCCTAATACTATCATAAAAAGCTTATTAATCAAAAATTCCTAATTTTTAATAAGGTAGAAGACTTAACAAAAACAATGGCAGAAGGCATGTCAGATAAAGAGAGGAAAAAGGAGAAGCCCCTCAATAAATGACTTCAATTTTTTCAATGACGTATACTGTATGAGACAAAGTTCCTAGCTAAGAGAGGATGAGAGAAGGAAAAGTCATGGGAGGTTTGAGGGATGAAAAGTTAATTAGGGAAGTGTAAAAAGACTGCCTCAATACAGTAAGAGTCTGGTTGGATCCACTACAAATTTGTTACAAAATCCCCGTCAGTACAAGTTTCATGATTTTCTCCAGGTTCGTATAGTATCATGAATAAAAGCAAAAGATCTTTTGAGAGTAGTTCAAGGACTGAAGCTCAGCAGGCTGAAATGGGTAATAGGATAAGGAGGCAAGGAACTCAAGAGGGGATGGTAAAATTGAACTGGATAGTGGATTTCAATAAAGTGCTGAATTGAGTAATAAACTTATTCCAAAATCATATTAGCAAAGTTGCCATGTAATTTAATCCTAACTTTGTCAAGCTTATCTCAAAAGTGGTAGTATGATATGAAATGGTATAGACAGAACATTTTTTGTTGTTGTTATGATGGCCCTTTATGTGCACGACTGATCCCATTGGATCTCATTTTTACCAGCTGATTGATGCCCTGAATCTTTCCTATTGTCACCTATCTTTAATCTCTATCTTCCAGTTGCTTCCCCATTGTCTAAAAGCATGCCCAGAACTCATCCTCAAAACCCTCATTTGATCATCCATCCCATCTCTCTGGTTCTAGGGGATCAAGATGAGATAGTCAGTCCAGGGGTGATGGCCTAGAAAATAACTAAGGGCTAGGGACTAGAGGGCATAGTAAAGATAAAGAATAGAATCTGTGGTTCCAAGGCAGAGGAAAAGGCAGAACGTCATTAGATTAAGAGCAGATAATTTCAGAGTTCATAAACATGGAAGAAGTACATTTATGGGTTGTAGCAAGGGTATGATCACTTGTGTTTAGGTGAGGTGGGCTGGAAGAGATATAGAAAAGCTGAGGCACTGGGAGGTTAGGGTCTTTAAGGTGTATCAATAGATATGAGAGAAGAAATTGATGAGTCTGGCCCAGAACTCACTAAGGAAAGGGGAGGGCCCTGGAAGCTGTGGACAACTACTTACCAGATTTGTATTTGCTGATAAGACTGAATGAACTCAAAAGGAGAGAGTGGTGGTATTAGTGAGAGCTAGCACTTATACAATGCTACTGTTTATTAAGTTATGATACGTGTAAAACCCAGATGGGGGGGGGGGAGAACATGAATCATGTAACCATGGAAAAATATTCTAAAAAAAATAAGCAAATAAATAAAATTAAACTAAAAAAAATAAAGTTTATGACGTTAAAAAAAAGTTTTCGGAAAGTTCTTTACACATATTATTGCATTTGTTTATCCCAGTTCTGTGAAGTAGGTAATATAAGTATCCTCAATTTAAAGATGAGCTCAAGAAAAGTTAAAATGACATGCCCAGGGATCACACAGCTATTAAGTTGCTGAACTGACTGACCGAAAAATAGACAAAGGACAAGAGTATAAAGGGATGATAAGGTTTTTTGTTTTTTTGTTTTTTGTTTTTAGGAGAGGGGATACTTAGGAATGTTTGAAAGCATCTAGGAAAGAACCAGTAGATATTAAAGGGTTGAAGATTTGTGAGAGTAAGAGGACAACCAAGGTTGTAATCTGCTAGAGAAGACAAGGAGAAATAAGACCAAATTGAGAACAGGGGAAGTGAGTTTTTTTTTTAATTTTTTTTAACATTTATTAATATTCATTTTTAACATGGTTACATGATTCATGCTCCTCCTTTCCCCTTCAACCTCCCCCCCCCCCGCCGTACCCCCCCCTACCCATGGCCGATGCGCATTTCCACTAGTTTTGTCATGTGTCCTTGATCAAGACCAATTTCCAAATTGTTGGTGGTTGCATTGGTGTGAGGAAGTGAGTTTTGACAAGAAGGATTACCTTTGTGATTGTGGAGAAAGAGAGAATGCAAGAAAATGTCAACAGGTTTTGAGATGAAGACAATGTAGAAGAGAGAGTTCACATAGCATAGCCTCAACTTTTTTCAACAGAGGCAAGTTTCTTAGCTTAAAGGAGAGAAGTGGGGGATAGTGGATGAGAAAGGAAGTGTGGAATAGTGTTTATAGGAGCTGGGATAGAAATCATTTAGGGAGAATACATAACATAAATTTATAAAGTATGTAATCAAGATGATTGTTAAGACATCCTTGAGCTTTATTCAGTGCCTACTGAGGACAGGAGGCAAGACTAATCCAAAGGGCAAGAGAAAAGCAGCAACAGGACAAGGAAGCAAAAGGATTCAAAGTATAAAACTGAAACAAAATAGCTAAATCCTTACAAAGGGAAAAAAAAGGAAGTCTGCCCAGATAATGGTTTGACAAAGTTTGGAGGAAGAGTGGTGGTCTCAAGGAAAAGAATATGGAGGAAGGATAAAGAATAGAAATAGAATGACAGGTTAGGGTCACATAGGGAGATGTCGGTTTCTAATTAGGGAATTAGAACATTTATGGGTAATACAAGATCTAGTGTATAATTAAGTGTGGCTTCAAAAAATTGATATTCACAAAGTGCAGGTCTGACCATATCATACCCATAATTCAATAAATTCTAGGATATCCAACAAACTGCCTCTCTATTCCAGGGCCAAATATAAAATTCTGTTTGTCAAAGTTCTTCATAACCTGCCCCTTGTCCAAGTTTCTAATAATCTCAACTCACACTTTGATTATCTATATCTTATAAATTTTATATATATTTTAGCTTGCCTTATTTTTAGTTATTGCCCACTCTCTCCTAGATACTCCTCAATGAGTCTTCATTGCACTACTCACTCCTGATTTGCTTATTCCTTTTCTATCTACTTTGCTGACTGGCTACATATCATGCCCTCTAATTTCAGGTATCCCCCAAGCTTCTTTTCCCTCTATACTCTAGGTAATCTCATCAACTCCCTTGGACTTTTATATTTATGCAAATGATTCATCTCTATATTCAGTTACAGTCTCCTCTGAGCTTAGTCCTTCAACAACAATTTGCCTACTGAAAATTTCAAATAGTATATCCTCAAAAATTTTAAATTCACCCATATTTAAAATTAATGATCTTTCCCTCCTAAATACTCTTCTTCCAAATTTCTCTATTTTTCTGAAGTCCACACCATCCTTTCTATTTCTGAATTTGTATAGTAATCATTATATGAACTCCTCATTCTCCCTCCCTCACCCCACATATCCAATCAGTGGTCAAATACTATACAATCTCATAAATCAACATATCCTCTAAAATCAAAATAGCTGTACCTTAGGTTCATGGCCTTCATCACCTCTCACCTAAATTATTGGTTCTTTAAAAAAAATCTCTTCACTGATCTCTGATTCAAATCTCTCCACACTCCAGTTCAACCTACAAACATTGCAGCCAAAGTAATTTTCCTCAAAACATAGATCTGACTCCCTTTCAATAGGAATGGCTTCCTATTGCCTCTAGAATAAAATATAAACTTCTCTTTTAAGCTTAAAAAAAAAAAACCTTACTCTGTCTCAGTAACAACTCTAAGACAGAAGGGCAAAGGAAAAAGGTGTTAAAGTGATTTGCCCAGGATTAATTACAGAGCTTGCAAAAATGTTTGTGGTCAAATCTGAACTCAAGTCCTCCTGACTTGGTCTGACATTCTATCTACTGTGTCATCTAACTGCCCCTTTTTTAGCTTTTAAAGCCCCATACAACCTGATCCCAAACTTATCCTTCCAAGTTTCCTTGAACAATATTCCTCTTCCAGCAGTCTGGAAAACAAATTGGCCAAGTCGCCTTCACACACAACTCTCTCAATCTCCATGGCTTTTATAGCCAGCCTTTCCCCCCTGGCTAGAGTTGACAACATCCTCAACTCCTCCTAAGGGTCTTTCTTTTCCTTTATGATGTTGCTCAGACACAATCTTATGCATGAAGCCTCTACAGATTCATTCCCCATCATAACTTCAGACATCTTGATTCTTCAACTGCCTTGTATTTAACTTCTCTGTATCTATCTTGATTAATTTTATATTTACTATGTGCATTTTTTAATGTATTTGTCTCCCCCACCATAATATAAGTTTACTATAGGTAAAAATTATTTCATTCTTTGCACTTGTATTCCCAATGCCTCGCATTTAATACTTGGCTGATTGATAAGAATCTTATTTTGCCCAGAATTATGTGGCTAACGGTCATCAGAGGCAGGATTTGAATTCTGGTCTTCTAATTATAAAACCAAGGTTCATTCCCCACTATTACATCTTCAAAAACAGTATATGGCAGATCCTTGTGCCCTGGAAAACAAAATTTATCTGCACGGTATGGTTTCTGTATTGTTCTTCTCTGCCACCTTCTTTTTTACTTTACTTCTTTCCCCAAATTCCTTTATTCTTGGTGTCTTTAATTCTTATGGAAAACTATGAAAATGGAATTCCATCTTAGGGACAAACTGAAATCACAAGCGAGTAGGAATTAGTTCTTGTTAATTAGAATCGTTCTTTTTTTCCAACACTTTGTGTGACACTATGTAAAAATAACCAAATTTTAGTTTCACATACTGACAACCTCTCAGTACTACATTAACAGTGACACCTTCCTCCTTCAACATTTCAGGAAATTAAACATATCAAAAAAGCCAATTCTGAAGGAATTGTATGTCAGCTAAGAGAGATTTGGGGGGTTTCGGAGAGAGGGAAAGAACAAGAAACATAAATATGGGAAAATATTCAAAATAAATTTTTTTTTTAAAAAAAAAGCCAATTCTGCCTTTATAAGGGAAATGGCCTACTTTTAATTTAGAAGATTCTTATCTAAATAGATTTTCAGTAGCTCATGACTTCTTCCCAGTTTGAATTCCTAACCAAATGCAAATCACTTTTTAAAAAAAAGCTCTAACCACTTTGGTACTTTATATCAAAGTTTAAACTCCATCATTTTTTCTCAACATACTATTTAAATTCTATTCACAACAGTACACTTATATGGCCATGCCTATTAGTACCTTGATTCAAATGGTTTTTTACTTGAATGGAACTAGTATCCATTAAATTCAATCAGATTCATAAATTAAAACTATATCATGGGGGCAGCGACCAGGCCTAGAGACAGGAGGTCCTAGGTTCAAATCTGGCCTCAGACACTTCCCAGCTGTGTGACCCTGGGCAAGTCACTTAACCCCTATTGCCTAACCCTTATCACTCTTCTGCCTAGGAGCCAATACACAGTATTGACCCCAAGACAAAAGGCAAGGGTTTAAAAAAAAAGGAAAAATCATAACTGAAAAGGGCTTTAGACAAAATCATCTAGTTCAATCTCCCAATCTTCAAACTAGTCCATCTCATTAGCATTGTTTGCAAAATGCCATTTTACTTGTAAAGTCATGTAGACCATAAAAAGATCCAACTTTAGACTGAACCTCACTTATGGTAGTCTCATTATCTGGGAATAGTTTCATTTAAGACATCTAAAACTAAAGACTTCCAGGCATGAATTTAATACAGTAACTTTTAAATTCAGCAGACTAAGATTTTTGAAACACTGTTGGTACAAATGAATACACATATATACTTCAGATAACTCAGTTTTTAAAATTTTTTTTCAAAAGAAAAAAGAAACCTAGTTTCTTTTTGAAAATTATGGTTTCAGGCTTAACTAAAAAAATGGGGAAAAAATGGAAACTTTAGAAATAAGGTAAAGCAGTATCTGAATCAACTCAAGAGATTGTTCCATAAGCACCTATTTTTTAACTCTCAGTAAGTTTTGTTCAGAAAACACACCAGTCTATATTTGCTTGTTTTTAAACTTGTTTTTAAATTTTTTTTAATTTTCCCATCTCTCACCATACTTTTAAACTCAAAAGGCAATAAATAATAAAGCAAGTCAAGCTCCCTTTAAAAGAATACTTTCTGCAGTACTTAAAAGAGCTTTTAATGAGACTAGAATTTCCAAGTAAATAGGGCAGCAGAGAGAAAAGAAGATAAAAGCAAAGACAAGAAATTTATCTCATCATGATGTTTTTCTTTGGTAACGGACAAATTAAAGCACCTACTGCATCAACCTAAAAAGGAATTTAATTTTTACTAATTTGTGAAGACTTTCATTATTAAGCTATAGAAATGTTTGCTAGTATTAAATTGAAAAACCTCCTTAAGATGGCCTTTAAACAATAACAATTGCTTGTCTTTAACATAAGTGAATTTTGTTCCCCCTCAGCTTCCAATCATAAGTATCATGACTAGTAAAGACTACAAATTATCCATTTTTATTTGGGATTAATTCAACACAAGTAAACGTATTAAGAGCCTATGTGAGAATCTCTATGTTAAGGTATTCAGGGAATATTAAAATGAGGAAGGTACAGTGTTTGTCCTCAAAGACACTGCAATCTAATTGGGACTTGGGAGGGGAAGGACCAATTTTACAACTGGATGAGACCTTAAAAGCCCTCTAGTCTCATCTCTTCATTCCACAGAAAGAGAAACTGAGGCCCAAAGTTGTTAAATGCCTAGAGGCATGCAAGTCATACTGTTTAAAAATAAAATAAGAGTTAAAAATTAGAAGGCTGGTTATTATAGTAAAAGGCAGAAAATCATGCATGAGTGAGGCTTTCAAAGGAAACAAAACACTCCAAAATCTGTCACATTAATGACAAATGTTTGGAAAAAAAATGGACGCTACAAACAACATAAACATACACATTTTCACGTTATTTTTATAATTCTAAATCTATATGAACTAAAAAAAATTTTAATATAAATTTTCAACTATATTTATTGATCGCTACTCTACTCTATTGAAACAATAGTCATCAGAGTATTGAAACTATGTATCTTATCTAGCTTCTTAAGGGTTAAGTTTGGGCTTGTGTCATTTTTACACTCTTGTGGATCAGACCGAGTTACAGTGTTGCTCAAGTTGTGGGTTTGCCACAATCACTTAAAATTTTTTAAAAGCCACTGTTGTAGAATGTAATGTAAAAGGCTTTTTACAAGTCTATGAAGTAACTTTTATTTGGTGCTTTACATGGAAGGGATGATCAAAAAAAGTGCAATTACAAATATGTTAATGATTTTTAATGTTAAGATTACCTAATTCTAGATTTAGGTTGTTAAAATAAACGTATCAAATTCAAAGTAGAAGTGAAAGAGATATTGGAAAATTTCAGAAAATATTAAGAGTGTCAAATGGATTACTAATTTAGGGATCAAAATAGTGAAAAAACTTATTCTTTATTATACAAATTAATTCACTTAAATGAAACTACAGGACATATTCAACAGTATAATTTACAGTCTTGAAATGGCAACACAAGTTTCCTATGCACAGAGTAATTCCACTACTTCATTCTATATTTGACAAGGGGTTCACATCACTTAATTAAAATGTCAAGGAAGACAGCAGTAACAGAATTTTATAAATCCTGTTTTTCCATCAAATTCTAGTTGTTTGAAAGCTCAATAGCAATAAGTTATAAGCTTAGTTGTTCCTATAATTCAAGGATCCTCAGTATACACGGAACTGCCTCAGGTAACCTGTCACTACTGCACATTCTCCAAATGGTGCCACAAAGACTAATTTTACAAAGTCTACTAATGTTCTTAATCAAGATTCCCTAATTTTGCCACCAATTGTTAGTGTTTATGGCATCCACAACTGAGTACTGCAAAATATAATCTCACAAAGTAGTCAAATAAAATGTCAAAGATCACCCGTGTAACTACTACTTAATGTTCAAGATTATAATAACTCTATGTAGCCAAAATAATTGGGGTCAGTTAAAAGCCTAAGAAAACCAATATTTAGCATATAGGTCATATGACTGCCACCTTACTGTTAGGGAAGCACATGTACATGCTCATCACAATATGCATTTTAAGGGGCAGCTGGGTAGCTTAGTGGATTGAGAGCCAGGCCTAGAGAAGGGAAGTCCTAGGTTCATATCTGACCTCAGACACTTCCCAGCTGTGTGACCCTGGGCAAGTCACTTGACCCCCATTGCATACCCTTACCATTCTTCTGCCTAGAAGCCAATACACAGTATTAACTCCAAGTCGGAAAGTGTTGGGTTAAAAAATATATATATATGTATATATGCGTTTTACAACCACGTATGAATTCCACATGAGAGCATTTCATACAACTTAAGGCTGTTCCAAGTTCATTATATTAGAAATTAACTTGTCTTTTTGAGTGATATCTATTCATTTTATAGAATCATAAGCTTATAGAATTTTATAGAATCATAAGCTTAAGAACAAATAGTGGCCCTCAGGTCATCTAGGTAACTGCCTCATTTTACAAATACAAAAACTTCTCCTATATTACAAATTAAGATATTCTTTCCTCAAGATTGTTTTCACATCATCACAAAGATAATACACTTTCCAATCACTAATTTATTACTTGTTAAGCATAAGGTGCTAATAAATCAGTTATGGATTCAATTCTTTAAATAAATGTCTGTTCCAGATACAAACTACACTACTAAATACTCTCCTATTCAATATTCCATCAAATACAAAATTCTACTTGGACTTCAAAGCTCTTCATAACCCCTCTACCTTTCTAGTCTTCTTGCACTTTAGTTTCTGCCAGATGATGATCTTGCACCCTGACATACCACAAAAAATATCAGCTCCAGGAATTTTCTCTGGTTGAACTTCCTTCAAGTTCTAATTAAACTATAATCTCCTACAGAAAACCTTTCCAATCCCTCTTTATTCTAGTTCCTTCTTTTATTTTCTATTCGTCCTGTATATAGTTTGTATTTGTTTGCTTTTTTCCCTATGAGCACCTTGAAGACAAGGACTGTCTTTTGCCTCTTTCTGCACTAAGGGATTAATAATAGTGTCTGGTACACAGGACCTTTATGTCTATTGACTGGTAAACTGACTACTCTTCAAATTTGAGGTCAGAAAAATTAGATCATCACAAGATCAGCAATGAAACTACTCAAAATAAGATCAAAGGGCAGTAACATCAATTTCAGTTTATAAAAGGTATGTAATTCTTTAAAGAAGTTAGATATAAATTTAATTATGCCAGATTCCTTTAAAACAAAAAAATTCTGAAAAATCATAAAAAACCCTATGAGTTAATAACTAAGACTGACAACAGGTCCAGAATACTCATTAATATAGATTAGAACCAAGGTTTTGTGTCTCAAATACTTTGAAATTAATGAGTTTGTTTTTTTCTCTTTAAAATGAAAACACAATAATACAGAAATATTCTAAAAGACTGGAAGACATAGGAAGGGGCCCAGTGCTAGAGGCTAGAGGTAAAAAGATGAAAAAAAAAAAAAACACATATAAAAGGATAAGACCAAAGAAGTATGATACAAAGTAAAATGTGAGATTGGTATAGGAAATACAAGAAAGTATTAAAAAAAAAAACTAAGAAAAAGGCATTTTTATGAGGGGAAAATGTACATGATAGAAGTGATACCTCAAGAACATGTTCTGAATGTAAAGTAGTATTTCAAGATAGAAGAAAACATTCGGATATGGGGAACAATCTAGACAAATGCAAATGGAGTGACAGGAGCTTCAGAGTTTGTGATGATAACCAAAATAAAGCTAAAAAGGTAGGTTGAAACCAAATACCAGGCTATAGGCTAGTGGAAGATTTTTTAAGTGTAAGAGTGACCTGTGTGCAGCTGAATAAAGAATGCGTGCCCTGTATCCTCTTCCAATTCTTGTCATCGATTTGGGGGACACACACAAACTCTGCAAGTCTCCTACAGAAACACATATGGGGAGCAGGAATCCAAGGCAGTATAATAAAGGGAAAGCTTTGCCCTCAAAGTCGGGAAGTCTGTGTTCTTTTAAAATCAGCTCTCCTATTAATTAACTGTGTGGGTCCATCGAGTCACTCACCTCTTTACTTCCTCCTCTGTAAAATAAAGGGCTTTGAACTAGATGATTACTAAAGATCCTTCCAACTACTAACACTATTGACCTATTGTGAAAGAAAGGCCAGGCCACAAGTGTGGGGAGAAGGGTCACTCCAGTGCTGAAAAATAACTAGGAAATAAAAAGAATAGGGCGAGTAGCCTCCATACGGGAAAAGTGCGGTCTGGAAAGTAGTTATGGCCCGGAACCAAACTGGACCTCAAGAGCAGTTATAAGGGAGCCATAGGAACGAGAAAGGGTCCTATGGGTGGGGGAGATCTCCATGAGGTCGGGAAGAGGAAGAAGCTGTCAGCGCCGGGGCCCCCGCGGGAGGTGGAGCCTCGGTCCCCGCGTGCATTGTCCCCGGGAGCCATGTTTCTTCTTTCCCGGCTTTCCCAGATGGCGGCCCCGCGAAAAGGGAATCCTGGCATTCGGAGAGGGCGGCCTCCCAGAAAGGAGGGCCGCCCGAGGGGACCGCGGGGAAGGCTGGCTTCAGCCCGAGCGAGGGAAGGAGCCAGCCGAGACGGCCGAGCACCCTTGGCTTGGGACCGGACAGGAGGCTGGGGGAGGGGCAAGGCCTGCGGGCAGGGCCGAGGAAGCGACGGCCCGCGTAGAGAGACGCGGGCGAGGCGAGGAGAACCCAGCGAGGAATAGGCGGGGAGGGCAAGGTCAGGCCGCCGCCTAAAAACCCAGCGGTTCACCGGGATTCAACCGCCCAGGGTCCAGAGAGCCCCGGAGCCCGACAAGGCACGGATAAGACGCGTGGGGGGCCGGCGTGGATGGGCCTCCGACCGGGGCCGAAAGCAGCGGCGGCGGCGGCAGCAGCGGGGTCTTAGCCACTAGGCTACCGGAGTGCGGCGAAACGTGTCCGTCCGCCCCAGGACGACCCCTCACCCTCCCCTGCCCGCCCTGGTCTCACTCACCGTTTGCCCGTTTGAGGGCGTTTTCCGGCCTCTGGAAATAGGCCGGCATCTTGGCGGCGGGGTCAGCTCACGCGGCGTTCGGCGGCGGCAACGGGGTACTCCGTGTGCCGGACCTGGACAGGGTACACGTCCGCGACCTCTTCACCGGCTCCACGGGCGGAGGGTCGGGTGAGGGGGGTGGCGGAGACAAGGGGAGACGAGTGGGCGAGCAACACGCGCTCCGCCAGCGCCCCAGCCTGCCAGAGACGGAAAGGAACTGCCCACGTGACCCCCGCCGGGCGCCGCCGCCTCCCAAGCCCCGGATGTGCCGGCGCGCCTGCAGTGTTCCACGCCTGGCCCCATCCCCGTGCCGCGCCGCGCTGCGTGCTGACGTGATGGCGTCACGTGTCTATGCTTACGTGGCCGAGGGCTTCTGACGGTTTCACGTGGAATTGAGAAAGCATGGGTTTGACCTTCTCTGGATCTGTCTTCAGAAGCGCGGGCTTTCCTTCTTGCGACACTAAAAGATCGTAGTCTGTCATTCACAAAGAAACTTGTTTAAAACAATCACAACTGTTAAATTAAAAGGAGGGAGGTGGTGCTTCAGCTCATACTGTCACATACAAGTACCCTTATCAGACTGATTGGTGTTATTATCTCAGCTAAAAGCTTGTAGGTCTCCTTTCAAGGCTTTGTCAAGGCTTTTTCGTTTTATCTTTGTACACAGACTCCTTCCTCACATCGTTTGGTACGTGATGCACGGTAGGGGAAGGGTAACTATTAACCCTAGTCTAAGAAAACAAGTTGTTGGTTTTTTTTTTCATTTAAGAGTCATTCTCCTAAGAGAACAAGTGCATAAACCCCGGTACTCCAAATGCTTAAGATATAGTGATGCATGATGGACAGAAAGCAGTTTCATGTACAATTCTCCCCGTCCCCGTTGTATTAAGTACTCATTTTATTAGGTCATTGTTAAATTAGGAGTAAAAAGAAAATTGAATTTTGATATTTTTGGTAATAAAAAATATTTTAATAGCACTAGACCAAGTGTTGGGTGACCTTTGTTTCTATCCTGGCTCTACCCCCTAGGTATTGTGTCCTTGGCCTCCATCCTGTGGTATGATGGAAAGCAAAGTCTGAAAGATCCTATCCAACCTGGAAAGGTACTGAATTTGGATGCAGCAACAAACTATATTTATGTCACTGGACGCCTAACCACCTCAATTTTAAGAAGTTCATCACCAGGCTAGTGTTGGATGATTAGTTTTTCAATCACAGGAAATCTCCAACACCATCTAATCAATTCTACCTGTACACCAACATTCATCCCCTTCTTTTCATTTACATTGCTGCCACCCTCCATTCTACTATTGAAATAACTTCCCAATAAGTCTCCTGCTTTTAGTCTCACCTCTTCATCCTCCTTAAAACCACTAAATAATTTTCCTAAAGCACAGGTATCATTGTGGCATTGCTTTCTTCAAGCATCTTTCATGGTTAGCTCTAGGAATTCAAAAAATGTAACTCCCTAACAGCCCAAACTAGATTAAAATGTCATTGAGAAATGTTTAATAAAATAAATAAAGATACAACAAACACAACAGAGACAGTTAACTTATACTTTTCTGAGTAATTATGCTGTCAGGTATCCATTTCTATTTGAGTTTGACAACCTTGATGTTATGGTTCATTCATTTCTGTCATGTGCAATTTTTTGTGGCCCTATTTTCTTGGCAAAGATACTGGAGTGTTTTGCCATGTCCTCCAGTTCATTTTATGGAAGAAGAAACTGAGGCAAACAGGGTTAAATGACTTACTCAGGGTAACACGAGTGTCGAAGGCTGCATTTAAACTCAGGTCTTCCTGACTCCAGACCCAGTAGTCTATCCAATAGAGCAGTGGTTCCCAAACTTTTTTTGCCTACAGCCCACCTTTCCAGAAAAAATATTACTTAGCCCCATTGAAGTTATTTTTTTTTTAATTTTAATAGCAATTAATAGGAAAGATAAATGCACCTGTGGCCATCACCACCTCACCTGGATCGCTGCAGCGCCCACAAGGGGGCAGTAGCGCCCACTTTGGGAATCACTGCAATAGAGTCACTTGTCCAACTTGGATAAAATACAGACTTCTTAATTTGGTTTGAAAGACTCTCACCATATGTCTCTATCCTAATTTTCCAGATTTACTTCAGATTCTTCCCTATCTGCCTCACTCCAACCAACAACTGGTCTATTGGTTCCCCCACCTTGGTATTTTATCTCCCTCCTCCAAGCCTTTGCACTGCTATCTTCTGTCTGAAATCAATTGATAATCAGCATTTATTAAGCACCCATATTGAGCCAAAACTGAGTTAAGTATTGGGGATACAAAAGCAAAATGGAACCACTCTGCTGTTGCTCTTCCACCTCTTAAAATATTTAGCTTTTCTTGAACAGCTTCACTGAGTGTGCCCTCCTACCTAAGAGGCTTTCCTCATCCTCCAAGAAATGCACTCATCAAATTATCTTATTTGTTGTTACATATCGCAACCCACAAAGACTTCAGGTCCTTGAAAGAAGGGTCTATTTTTTAGTTATTGTCTTTCTGTCCCCCAAGAATAATATAGTGCCTTGGCCATACTTAATAAATATTAATTGAATAACATTAAATTTGTATTTGCCCCTAAACACTTAGCATAAGTCCTTACACAGGTCCATAATAGACACCCACTAAAATGTTTGTTGCATTGAACAAAATACAAAGTAATTGAAACTTACAGGAGAAATAAAGTACAATGAAACTTTACCAATTCAGATAAGGAAATAATACTAATCTCACTCAAACAACTATCTATGTTCAATGAATAATAATAAGGATTTAAGGTTTGCAAAATATAAATATTCCCTCATTTGATTCTCATAATAACCCTGGGAAGTAGTTACTATTATTATCCCCATTTTATAGATGAAGAAATTGAGGCAGACAGAAATTAAATTACTTACTCAGGTTCCTCTAGCTGGTATGTATCTGCAGCAGGATTTGAATTCAGGTTTTCCTAATTCCAGACCTACCTCCCTATCCACTGTGCCACCTAGCTGCCACAAATGAATGTACTATACTAGTGTTGGAGAAAGAAAAACATATAGCAATTATAGCTCATATATATAAGTTTACAAAGTGTTTTCCTTTTTTTTTTTTAAATCCTTACACTTTGTCTTAGAATTGATATCAGTTCCAAGGCAGAAGAGTGGTAAAAAGGCCATCAGGGTTAAGTGACTTGCTCAGGTCACAGGTAGGAAGTACCTGAGGCCAAATTTGAACCCTAAACCTCTAGTTTCCAGGCCTGACTCACTATCCACTGAGCCACCTAACTGCCCCACAAATTGCTCAAAAGCAATTCACCTGTGAGATATTGACTTCCTTTTGCATAAGAGGGCATTGAGCCTCAGAAGGATTGCATGGTTTGAGTAAAGATACTGTTTTCTTTCCTTTTTTTTTTTTTTTTTTTGGTCTTTTTATACTTGTGTCTTGCACATAGCAGATACTTAGTAAATGCTTGTTGAATTGTACTAAATTAGTAGAATCTAATAGGCACAAAACTGGGAAGAAAATAGGAAACCAAGTTTGCTAGTTTCAAATGAATTCCAACTTCAAACTGAGTTTTGTTTCCTTTAAAAATAACAAATTTAATAGGTCCTAGAATATCAGGAACTACACATTTTTCTGTCCTTTACCAGTAGTAATGCTGAGGAAACATGTGGTTTATTCCTCTCCCTCTTCCTTATATTTTATGGAATCAATCCCAGGTAATTTAAATAACCCCAACCAACTGTCTAAAAGGAAATTGAAAATGACCTGAGGTAAGGGGAGAAAAGGTACTATTCTAATCTTAGGCTTAACAGAAGTTCCCTACCTACATGGTTGAAAAGAAAACATATCAGACTGAAAAAGAACTATGATTCTAGCAGTGTGGCCCTGGGAAAGTCACTTACTCCCAATTGCCTAGCCCTTACTGCTCTTCTGACTTGGAACCGATATTTAGTATCAATTCTAAAAGGAAAGGTAAGGGTTTGAAGAAAAAAAAAAAGTAACTATGTAATGGCATTGGAGAAAGGGAACTTCTTGCAAGATGCAAGGTGTAGAATTTCCTGACCTCTGGGAGAACACTAGATTTAGAGTTAAAACTGCAAATCATCTGTAAAAAGGAGGGGTTGAACTTAATCAGTGATTCCCAAAGTATTTTGTTCCAAGAACTCCTTTCTTTTTTTTTCTTTTAAATTCTTACCTTCTGTCTTAGAATCAATACTGTTTATTGGTCCCAAAGCAAAAGAGTAGTAAGGGCTAGGTAACGGGAGTTAAGTGACTTGCCCAGGGTCACAAAGCTAGAAAGCCACCTAGTTGCCCCCAAAAGAACCCCATTCAACAACAACAACAATACAAAAATATATTATGAACCCCTGGGCATTTAATATGCTACTTAGAATATTCTACAATTATTGACACAAAAGAATGTTTAATTTGAAGCCCTTAGACTATGGTCACAAACCCTCAAAGTGTTTACAAACCACTAAATGGGAAATCATTAGAATAGATCATTTCTAAGCATTTTCAGATCAAATTTTGTGCTCCTATAATTTCTATTTCCGAAGATCTTCTGATATTGAAGTTCTTACAACTCTGAACCAAGTCAATGTTTTCCTCATGGTGCAATATGATTGTGAATCATGAAACAATAGTTTAAGGAGAACAAAATTTCAGATACAATGGAAAGATGCTTGGTGGCTGTTTTAAGTAGGGTGCAATATGTGAACAATGAATTACACTTTAATAATAGCCTAAAATAACTCATCATTGGCATATGTGACTGCAAAAGAGGTAGACTGGTCATATTGTGAAAGCAAGGGAAAACATATGAACAGCTCTGTTACTCATAAAAGATGGAGAAGACTTCCAGTTCTTGGGTAGAGACTCTATAGAGCATTTATGGATGGTTGGGAACAAGAATCATGCACAATGGAAAGACACGAATGAGTTGAGATCTGCCTGAATGGAGAAAGATTCCACATTGATGACATCAAGAATCCATTGAACTATTTATTTTTTACTTTCATTTTATTTGTCTTTTCTGCCATGTATTCCACACTCCATATAATTCCTAAAACTGAACTCATAATTTGGAGTTTATAGGCATCTCTAACCCTGAGAAAAATGAATCAGAGGAAGTTTAGATAAAAAGCATCAAGAAGTAATAAGAGGCTGTAGGAACTATTTTATAGGACAAGATCAAGAGTTGTGTACCTGTGATGATTAAGCCAAGATTAAAGGGATGGGCATGATATAAATATTTCATTATGCTTAAGAACAATTAAAGGAAGGAAAATTACCTGTCTAAAAACAGAGCAAAATAAGAAAATAAAATGTAGTCAAAGAAACAGTTTTATTTCTTTAAAGCACTATACTTCTTTAACTCCCCTGAAATCCCTAGAGTCCATTCATTATTTCCTAATGCCCCTGCAAAGTGAGGCAATGCTCATATTCTTTTGATATAATGATGAGTCAGCCTCAGATCAGAAAAGGGAGTTGCAACCATAAATTCCTGGAGAAGAGGAGAGGGAAAGAACTGGGACCAAAGGTTAGGGGGAAATGGAGATGCAAGGACACCTTTCTCAAACAGACACAAAACTCTGTTACGAATAATATTGATATAGATGGATATATTCAAAAGTATTAAGTTTTTTTAAAGGCATATTAGTAATTAAGAAGGCCACATGCCTGCTAAGATCTAATTCAAATTGCCCACCATTACCTTTTGCCCACCTGGCTGCTTAGTAGGAAAAAAGAGCATTTCCCAATCACATCAGGAGTCTTATACCTCTGTCTATGTAATCACACTTCCTACATAAGAGGAATCATGGGAAATGTAGTTATCACGTCCTCTAAACATCCACAGGAAGTTTATATCATGGACCTGAATATTAAGGCTCAATGAACCCCAAATTTCTAATAACACAACTCTCAGCAACAAGACCATGGGAATGTCAGGAGCAATTGGCCTGGATTTCCCTGAAAACATGAAGGCATTTTTTCTATGGTCTATGTGCCATAGGTTGCCATTTCTATTTTAGTTTTTAGGTGGTTACAACCAAAAATATGAAACCAACTATTACCTGGCAAACAGAATAAACATGACATGCTCTGTGGCTTTGGGTGTGGTTTATATGTTAAAGCTTCAGTAAAAGATCTTAACATTATGATTATAAAGGAACTCTTTTTTGACTGGGCTATTAAGTAGCTCAGGGAAATACTGCAGATCTAGAATACCCTGAATTTCATCAACATTTATTAGACTTATTCTGCTTAAAGTCAGACAGAGGAGCAATAGATTGAAGTTATGGCCCATATAGTCAAAAATATTATTTTTCCAGTAGTAATGTAAAACTGTAAGAGTTAGTCTATGAGGAAAGCCGAGCACTGCAAAATTGACACCTTCAGATTGTGGTAATAAATAAGATTTTTGAGAATCACTTGGACATCAAGGAGATCAAAGCAGTCAATAAAGAAATTCATTCAGAGTATTCCCTGGAAGGTCAAATACTGAAGCTGAAGCTTAAATACTTCAGCCACATGATGATAAGAAGACTCATTGAAAAAGACCCTGGTGTTAAGAAAGACTGAAGGCAAAAGAAGAAGGGGATAGCAGAGGATAAGATGGATGAACAATGCCATGGAAGCAACAAACATGAGCTTCAACAGACTTCAAGAGATAGTAGAGGACAGAAGGACCTACCATGCTATGATCTAAGGGGTCATGGAGCCAGCCATGACCGTATGACCGAACAATGACCAAAAAAAAACAACCTTATGGGCACTCAAGAATGAATTACAATTATATAATAACATTACAAATAATTAAACCTGTCAAATTTGATATGTACAAGCCTACCAACTTTCCTATCAAATAGGAAAATTATTCTCTGCCTATCAGTACTGTATTTTTCAGGCCTAGGGCACTGGAGCAAGTCATGTATTTGCTCTAGGCATAATGTGAAATTTATTCTCTCTTTAATTTAAAAATTATGTTCCTGTATCTTAATATCTGTTAGAAGCATCATACCTTCATATAGTATATCTGATTTGACTTATCACAAAATATTTATGGAGAAGGAAAAACATTTTCTGGCATTAAAAATATACACATAGGGGCAGCTGGGTAGCTCAGTGGATTGAGAGCCAGGCCTAGAGATGGGAGGTCCTAGGTTCAAATCTGACCTCAAACACTTCCCAGCTGTGTGACCTTGGGCAAGTCACTTGACCCCCATTGCCTACCCTTACCACTCTTCCACCAAGGAACTAATACACAAAAGTTAAGGGTTTAAAAATATGAAAAAAAAATATATATACACATAATTTTAAAAAATCATTTAAAAATGTAGCTTTAGGCTCCTTACCTACCCCCTACTCTCTTTCCTACTCAAAGGTATGATACCAAAGAACTGGTAGATTCTAAATAACTCATTATTCCAGTTTATAAAGTTATATTCTCTAAATTTTCAGGCAAAACTAATGTGAAAATATTTTTTGCCAGACTATGTAGATATGTATCAAGGGATTTATTTTAGAGGTTTGCTTGTTTTAATTTGCTTATGCATGCTTCAACTTCTTCATCTGAAAAATGAGAATGATACTTTTAATAACTTGAAGTATAGGAATATTGTATGTAAAGTGCTCTGTAAACCATAAAGCATAATATAATATTTTAGAAGGCATTAACTGTGAAATGCTAAGCCCACTTTAGATTTCTGTGTTTGATATTAATAGCTTATAGTATTTTAGGTTGCCTATACTCTCTTTTTTTTAATACTTCTAGCACTTAGCACAGTGCTCGGCATATGATAGGCATTTAACAAATGCTTATTGACTGATTGACAGAAGGCATATATATATGTATATAGATAGATAGATAGATAGATATGTGTGTGTGTGTGTGTGATATGAAATGGGGAAGAGGGGAGAAATAGGAGTTCATAATAAATTACCTCAATTTTTTGCATGAAATATGAGGTAAGGAGGAGACTGCAATCTCAGCTGAGAGGGTGAAAGGATGAGAAGCTATGGAAAGTTTGAGGAGGAATGAAAAAGTTTGGAAGAGCCACAAAAGAGTAGGATAGTGAGTTGATATAGATAGGATAGTGAATAAGGTATAGAAGAATTGCCTAGCAGCAGTGAAGGCACAGTTGAAGTTGTATAACATAAATTTGTAGTGGACCCATTCTGAATGGTTGCGTGATTTTCTCCACCTTCATTCTGCAGTTTGGTGTAGGAGGGAAGGTGAAAGCAAGTTGTGAAAATGATCCAAGGCTGAGGTTTGCCAAGGAGCAATCAGCAAAATGAAAGGTAGTCTAGGGATTCAAGAAAAGAGGGCAGTATAAGAGTTGAATAGGTTTACCAAGTGGTCAAGATGAGGATAAAAGAAGTGTCTATTTCAATAGAGGTGGCCTGGTAGAGAGCTGAGGAGTTAAGATTGATAGTACAGATGAAGAGTAGGATTCTGTAAGGGAAGACATGGGAAAAAGTAAAAAACAAAATAAAACAATAGATTATGGTTGGATAGGAGGATTATGAAGTTCTTGAACATAGTGGTGGAATATTTGTGGGTGTTAGCAAACGGGTATATGACTATCTTTGTGTATGGATGAGTAGGTACAGAAAATGGGAATTGAGTGGTCAAGGTGTTTGAGGGAAAGTTAAGAAATATGTTGAAGTTCCCAAGTATAAGGCCAGGTCAAAGAAGGAATAGTTACCAAGTAACAGAGGGAGGGAGAGAAACTAAAAGTGGCAATGAGGAACAAAGAATAATCCAATCTCCCTGCCTTAACCAAGGAGCCAAGAGGAATGAGTAAAAATGCAGCCATTACTGGAAAAAGTGGCCAAGAAGACTGTGCCATCAAAAGAGGTGCCACATTTCTATACTAGCAAGCAGATAAAAAGAGTAGGAGAGGAAAAAATCAGGATGATGGGAAACTTGTTATCTCTAGAAGAGATATTCCTCAGGGCAGAGTGAAAAGGTTGAATGCTGTTTGATTTATATATTGGGATAAGAAATTTGAAGGGGATGGGAATAAAGAATAAGCAATATATTAAAAGTAGAGAGGATTTAAAGTGGTTATCATTTGTATTTTTAAATCATTGTATTGCTAAGAAAAAGAGGCAGCTAGATGATGCAGCAGTGGAGTATCAGGCCTAGGATGAGGAAGATCTGAGTTCAAATCCAGCCTCAGACACTTCCTAGCTATGATCCTGGACAATCACTTAATCCTGTTTGCCTCAGTTTCCATATTTTTAAAATGAGCTTGACAAGGAAGTAGCTTTTCTTTGCCAAGAAAACCCCAAATTGGGTTACAGAGAATTGGTCTGGACTGGAACAACTAAAGAGCAATAAAATTGCTGAGTGATATGCTGGGTAATAACTTTAAAAATAATAATTATAGATAAATCCAAAATGCATGGCTTTGGCTAATAAAGATATTTTATAAAAACATATCTTTCTTGAAAATATTAAAGATAAAAAGAACAAAACATCAGGCCAGTCTTAAAGACAACAAAAGATTACTAGGTAGTAGTGAAACAAGCTAAATGAAATAGATAATTATCCAAGGTCAGCAGAAATCTAGCCTATTGAATGGAAGGTTAAAGTTGAAGTAAGGAAGGCCTAGGTTCAAATCCTACCTCTGATACTTACTAATTGCATAACAATGTCCAGGTTTCTTAAACTTTCAGAGCCTATTCCCTCATCTATAAGATAGAGATAATAATATTTGTAAGCAGAAATTCACAGATTTATTGTGAGACTCGAATGAAATAATGTATGTAAATCATTCTGCAAATGTTAAGGTACTGCATAAATGCCAGTTATTATTATTATTATGAACTAGGGTTTGTGTAGGTCATAGCATTGTTAGCACGATGCAGGGTAATAGGGGCAAAACTATATAACTAAAGTTACTAAGCCTTTGAAAAGCCATACACTTTTTGTCTTTTTTTTTTTTAACCCTTAACTTCTGTGTGTTGGTTCATAGGTGGAAGAGTGGTAAGGGTGGGCAATGGGGGTCAAGTGACTTGCCCAGGGTCACACAGCTGGGAAGTGTCTGAGGCTGGATTTGAACCTAGGACCTCCTGTCTCTAGGCCTGACTCTCAATCCACTGAGCTACCCAGCTGCCCCTAAGCCATACACTTTTTAGTGAGGATAGTTCACATTTGGATCTGCACATAAAGCTAAATAATATGTCCTGATTTTTCCACTCAAAATGAACTCTAATATGACAGTAAATGATGGAATAAGGTCTAATGTGAGGTTCTTACTCAACTTCTGTGGTACGATTATGCACACGCTTTCCCATGGAACACATTGCAATGGTAATTGTGTTGCAATGGAAAGAAAACTGAATGTATAAAGAGATTAAGGTGTAATACTTGTCAAGATATGCCCAGGAACTACATGAAAATGAAAACATTTTTCACAAATAAGAATAAACAATTTGAGAAATATTAATTGCTCATGGGTAAGCTGAGCCAAAAAAAATGACAATCCTACCCAAATTAATTTACTTATTCAGTGCCTTACCAACTAAACTAAACAAAAATTGTTTTTTAGAGGTAGAAAAAATAACAAAATTAATCTGGAAGAACAAAAGGTCAAGAACATCAAAAGAATCAATAAAAAATGCGAAGCAAGGTGGTCTAGCAGTTTCAGATCTTAAACTAGATTACAAAGCAATAATCATCAGAACAATCTGGCACTAGCAAAGATATAGAATGGTGGATCAGTAAAATGGATTAGGTACACAATATACATTGGTAAATGATCAAAGGAACCTAGTGTTTGATAAACCCAAAGATCCAAGCTTTGGGGCAGAAGTTCACTATTTAACAAAAATTGCTGGGAAAACTGGAAAGTATTCTGGCAGAAACTAGTCATAGGCCAACATCCCTTATCACATACCAAGATAAGGTCAAAATAGGTATATGAGTTTGACATAAAAGATAATATAATTAATTAGAGGAACATGAAAAATTTTACCTGTCAGATCTGTGAACAAGGGAAGAGTTTATGACCAAATAGATAATGAGGATCATAATAAAATAAAGTTTGATTATATGAAATTAAAAATATTTTCACAAACAAAACCAATGCAGCCAAAATTAGAAGGAAAACAGGAAACTTGGGGACATTTTACAGGAAGTTTTCTCTAATAAAGACAATTTCTTAAATATATGGGGAACTGAGCCAAATTTATAAAAATAAGAGCTGATCCTCAATTGATAAATGGTCAAAGGATATGAATAGGCAGTTGTTTAGAAGAAATCAAAGCTATTGATAGTCATATGAAAAAAGTGCAGTCACTAATAATTAGAGAAATAAAATCAAAATAACTCTGAGGTACTACCTCACATTTGTTAGATTGGTTAGCATGACAGAAAGGAAAATGACAAATGCTGGAGAGAATGTGGAAAAATAGGTCCACACATTTCTGGAGAACATTTTGTAAGTATGTCCTTTGACCTAGAAATTATGTGTATCCTGTATCTC
Source organism: Gracilinanus agilis (assembly GCF_016433145.1). Taxonomy (NCBI): domain Eukaryota; kingdom Metazoa; phylum Chordata; class Mammalia; order Didelphimorphia; family Didelphidae; genus Gracilinanus; species Gracilinanus agilis. Next base: position 632,094,506 of record NC_058131.1, read on the forward strand.
AGAAATACTACTGCCAGGTCTATATCCCAAAGAGATTAAAGAAAAAGGGAAATGACCTATATATACACAATTATTTATAGCAGCTATTTTTGTAGTAGAAGAGAACCAGAAATTGAGGAATGATCATTAGTTTGGGGATGGTTGAACAAATTGTGATGGAATACTATGGTGGTATAAAAGGGGATAGTTACAGAAGAACCTGCAAAGACTTATATGAACTAATATAAATTGAAGTAAACAAGACCAGGAGAACATTGTACATAGTGGCAGCAATATTGTAATGATGATAACTATGCTTTTAGAGTGACCTAGCTACTCTGATTAAGACAATTATCCAAAACAATTTCAAAAGATTCATAATAAAAAATGCCACCTACCTCCAAAAAGAAAACTGATAAATTCTGAGTGCAAATTAAAACATGGTTTTTTACTTTCTTTTAAAAAAGAGAGATTAAGGTTTTAGTCCTAAACCTTCCACCAGAAGGGAAAGGGGAATAAACATTTATATAGCATCTACTATGTGTCAAGCACTGCACTAAGGACCTTTTATAAATATTATCTCATCTAACGCTATTTCATATCTAGCTGCTATGATGGGGGTGAGAGGGTGGCAAATCATTTTAGTCTTTCTGGGCCTCAATTTTCTCACTTGTAAGGTGAAGGATTTATGCTATGATTTCTAAGGCTCTTTTCCAGCTTTATAATGGATGATGCCCAAAGGTACTTGGAGACTGGAGAACATGATCTTTTTGCAGTAGGTGAGATGTTTCCTGATTAAGGCACATGGACTGTGTGCCAAATCAAGTCAAAAATCTTACTCATGTTTTATCTTTCCTTGACCTTAGAGCTGTTTATCCAAGACCAGATTCTCTATGAAGGCAAAGAAGGCTGTAATCTGTTTCAGAGAGAGTATCACTCTGAGAAAGATTACATATCTTTTAAAGTCTAAGTACTATTTGAGAACAGAGAGCAAGACAATACAGATAGAATCTTCAATCAGACTCCTTTATTTTGGTTTGTTGCCAACTAATATACATTAGAGGTAGGTAGGGTAGAAAAGGGGGCTGAACAAAATAATTCAAACCCAAAAGATTATCACACTCTTAAATGTTTTATTTTTAAGACCAGGTCAGAGTACAAACACATCAATAACAAACATTTTAGTTTTCCCTGAGATTCCACTAAATCTAAATCTAGGTTCCACTCTGTCTCTACTTTATGCTTTTAACTTGTAGCCATTCTATATCTTTGCCAATGCCAGGTGATTATTGCTTTGTAATCTAGTTTAAGATCTGAAACTGCTAGACCACCTTGCTTCACATTTTTTATTGATTCTTTTGATATTCTTGACCTTTTGTTCTTCCAGATAAATTTTATTTTATTATTAATTGCTTGTGTTTATTTGAGAAAATACTCTAAATTTTCTAATAACAACAATGATAATTACAGATGGGCTATCCTTCAGAAGCCTTACATTTAGTGATCAGTGTAGAGTATGCAGATAAACAGCAGATATCATATTCCTAAAGGCTGCAAAACTTTAGTACCTACCAAATATGCAGCAAAATGTGACCTACACCTTCAGGTCTCAAAATATCCTGGAAAACCCAATAACAGGACTGAAATTGGACCATTATCATAGAGTTAAGAACTGTTCTCCATGAGGACTTAGCCAAAATGTACGCTCATAAAAATTTAAGAATGATATTTTTATTATGTGTCACTGTCCCAAATACCCCTAATCTCTAAACTAAATGGGACAAAAAGTTTCAAAATACAGAAATTTAGAAATACAAATTACATTGAAATGGATTGAGGCCCATACATCCTGGTTGAGTTGTTTCCTACTGGTCTTTGTACTGAGGTTGCTTTCAATGAACCTATAAAGCAGGGGTTAGCAACGTATGGCTCTTTTGAGGGCCAGATATAGCTCTTTCTGCAGGAGCCATAAAGTCAATTTTTTTTCAGGCGCTGTTACAGGAGAGCACACTGTGAGCACTGTATGGCTCTCAAGGAATTACATTTTAAAAAATGTGGCGTTTATGGCTCTCACAGCCAAAAAGGTTGCCGACCCCTGCTATAGAGCATGAACTTACTTGTTAATATTCAGCTACAAAAAGCAGTTACATTATCCTCCTGGGCATTAGTCCTTAGAATACTGACTCTATAGTAATAAAAGTAGGATAAAGGCTTATCCCAGGAGATCTTCTATCTCAAAGTCATCAGAAAAAAAACTAGAAAAAAATTTGGTTTTGGTCATAAGGTGGCCTACCTCAGAAAGGATTTTGCATTTCAGTTTGATGTGGTAAAACCCTGAGAAATCCTTTGGTTGCTCTCCAGATAACTGGTAGGGTTTGGCTGTCACTCTCCTGAGTGGCAAATGGTCTCTTTGCTTTTACTTTCTTTTTTGGAGAGCTGAAGAGACTTCAGGCCCACACTGACTTCCACTTTACTAGAAAAGCTTAGACCTGGGACAGATAGTTTTGCTCTTTGTGCTTCCTTTCTTAAAACATGACTGAACATGCTTCTGGGGTTTCAGTATGTCCAAGTTATCAGGTGACTTTGGGAGTTTGAGACTGGTTTGGAGGTCCTGGGTTCAATGAATGGAAAAGTGGGATGGTGGCAGGGAAAACTTCTGTACTGAAGGAGAGGACCACTAACAAGGAGATTGGCTCTAGACATATGCACCAGAAATGATTTGGACAGTGCAATGCTAAGGTGAAGTGAAAAATATCTAATTAACTGGTCTCTACATTGCTTTACGTTCTGATGAAGTTTAATTATCAGCCTCTCAGAAGTGTAGTAATAGTTGTTATTAAATACTGGTTTGTTTGTCCTGTCAAATGCATGCTTGTGAGAGTCCTGTGTTTAGCAGTAGTTTTATGTGTAGGAATAAATTTCCTGACCAGATTTAAATAGAACATCTAGTATCTTGTTTTTTTTACTCTCTCCTTTTTTGGGCTTTGGGTGGAGTTTTACTGAGTTAATGAATATGAGAGAGGAAGCACAATTCCTCCCTTCCCTTGGAAGCATGCTTTCTTAGAAGTGAACGCCTTAAGAACCGAGTTTGGGGTGCAGAACTCAGAGGGAACAGTATCTCCAGCACAATGAGAACCAAGTAGCAAACTCACAAAGTTGGAGATAAGACAGTCTAAGGAGTTTCTTCTCTCCATCACACCTTAAAGCCTTTCTACAACGTCACTTAATCTTTTACTTCAAGGTTTTAAGGAAGGGACGGTCTTTCTCTTGGTCTAGGACCCCATTTTGGCATTAAGTATAATTTCCTCCTATCTCCTCCCCCAGGAGTGACTCTCTTATCTTCAATTTCTTCCTAGGTGGGGGTGACCTCTAAGCAGTTCTTAGGGTGGCAATTAGAAGCTCTGTGCTTCTATTCTTTATCGCAGCTGCAATGCTCTCCATCCCAAAGGGGGTCCAGTTAACTCTCCTAATCAAAAGCTTTCAAGGACTCCACGTGGATTACAGGGGGGGAGGAGGAAGGAAACGCAATAGAGAAACATAGTCTAAAGTCGAAAAGCATTTATTAAGTCCCTCGGATAAACATGGGTATACAAATAAAGATAAAAACCAAGTCCAATCCAGTTCCACTTCTCGAGGAGCTCTCTAAAGAGGGAGACAACAAAGCAAACAATTATGTATACAGCAGAGATATTCAGGATAAATTTGGGGGTGAGAGAAGGGGAAGAAGGGAAAAGGGAGAAAGGGGAGGGATAAGAGACAGAGGAGGAAGGGGAAGAGAAGAGGGGGCGGGAAGGAGAAAGGAGGTGAAGGGAGGAGGGGAAAGACAGGGAAGGAGGAGGAGGGCGGGGCGGGGCTCTAGGCGGGGCGGGGCTCGGATTCTGCGGGCGGAGGCGGTGGGGAAACATGGCCGCGGCGGAGGCGGCAGAGACTCAGCTGATGCTGGGAGTGGGTCTGATCGGTGAGCGCTGTGCGCCCCGCCCGCCCGCCGCGGGCTCCGCACCCCTGTCCCTTCTCCTCTCCCTTTCCTCCTCCCCTTCCTCTGGGACCTGCTCTCCTCTAGCTTCCCAGCGAGGTGCCCTGAGCAGGAGGCCGACACCCCCCCCCCCCCCACTCCGCCCCTTCGCCACCCGCGAGCCCTGGTGCTCCCTTCTCCCGCCCCCCCCTCCCCCCGCAGGGTCGGGCCCTCCGCTGCTCGGAGGGACCTATGCGAGGCGTATTGGGCGAATGGAAGGACTAGGGTACCTAAAGTGTTTTGAGCCCTCAGGGCCTTGGGACTACCGGGGAGGTAATCCCATCTAGGCAAGATTTAAAGGAATGTGTTTTGTTGGTACGGAAGGTCCCCTCCCCCCATTCATCTGCTAGTCTATGCACTGGCCGTAGATTGAATGAATGTGATTTTTCTGTAGCCTTGGGTCACCCAGCCAATCTTCTCCTTTAGCTATATGGAATTCATTAATTTCTCCCGGCCCCACCTCTCTGCCTCCCCTCCTTCCTCAACAACCTCTCTGCCCACGCCCCAAAATCTTTCCACCATAAGAATCATGTATTATGGGGAAAATATTTTTCTGTTTATGGTAGGCGCTATTATTATTATAATTTATAATTGTTTATAACTATTTACTACATACATGACCTTGGGCAAGTGACTCAAGCCCTTGATGGGCCTCAGTTTCTAAATTTGTAAAATGATGCACTCTGTCTAGATGACCTATGAGTTCCTTTCACCTCTGAATCTATGATTCTGGGAAGACTCCTTCCCGCTCCATTTGATAGGTCAAGATTTATAATAGGTATGAATGAATGGAATTTTCTGTCGCACCTGTTGTCAGCTTGTCACCACTAAGATTTTAAAATATTCTTATTCCTTGCAGTTTCCACCACCCCCCACCCAAAAAAAAAAAAAAAAAAAAAAGACCAGTTTGGGAATTGTGTGTGATAAAAATTGTTTTACTGAATTGGATTGCAGTTAAGTTGGAGAAGATATCTTTCCTCTCCCTAGTATTATTATTATTATTATTTTTAATTTTAAACCCTTAATTTCTGTGTATTGACTTACAGGTGGAAGAGTGGTAAGGGTAGGCAATGGAGGTCAAGTGACTTGCCCAGGGTCACACAGCTGGGAAGTGTCTGAGGCGGGATTTGAACCTAGGACCTCCAGTCTCTAGGCATGGCTCTCAATCCACTGAGCTACCTACCCAGCTGCCCCTTCCCTAGTATTATTACTAACCCACATTCGCTTAGTCTTTTACAAAGTGATTTCCTTAGTACCAGTGAAGTGGATATTGGCAGATATTATCATCCCCATTTTATAAAGGAAGAAACTAGTCACAGTACTACAAAGGGACGGAACCAAACCAAGACTTTGATCTCAAGTCTTCTAACTGCAGGACATTGATTCCTGTTCCCCACCCCCACTTTTGGGTTTTGTGCCAAAGAACTGAAGTGAATGGTTCCCCCTAGTCATACTGTGACTTTTTAAACTGAAACCCAAATCCGTTGGATTCCATGTTAATTTCTCAAGTTAAGCGCAAAACCACTTTCTGTGAAATTTGTGGTTTGTAGCATGTGTTGAAATCTGATTTCATCTGAAAATATTTATCAAAGATGGCACACGCAAAAATTAGAAGTTGACTTTGGGAACATTTTGAAGCCGTTTTTCTTGCATAAATGCAAGCAGTCATATCTCCTATATATCCCTGAAGTTTTTCGTAGAGATAGGGTATTTCCTTGATTGCAATTTGAGGATAAAATTGTTTGATTTGTCACTGAAATGTGAATATTATTCAATATGTTGATTGTAAGAGTATTTTATATTATTTATTGACATCTAGAAGTACAAATTATTTTTAAAATAAATTCACATATTTATTTTTGGCCTTGTGTATTTAAAAAATGTACAGGTTTTTTAAAATGTATTACCATTTTCTCATACTATTTTTACTGTCTAGGCCTAGGGAATGAAATCAGCTTTTATGTTGTCTTGAAGGGAAAAAAAAAGATAAATTGTAGCAAGGCACATTGGAAAGAATGCTTAAGTTAAAGGAACTAGTTAAAAGATTAACTAATCTAGTTAAAGGAACTAGATTCCTATTCTCACTCTTATTTACTATATGTGAGTATTGAGACAAATCATTTAACTTCTCTACATCTAATTTCCTCATCTATAAATGAGGTTGTACTAGGTATCCTCTGAGGTGTCTCTGAATCTATGATTCTAAGAAGAACCCCCATAATTAGAATGATTATTGATTTTAAAAAAACACTGCAACTTTTCAAATAAAGTATAGGATGTCAAATATAACTTTGGGGGGGGGGACCTTACATGGCAAATAACATAATGCTAGAGAGAAGATTTTTATAAAATGTCACTTTAACAACTTTGAATGGTACCTTAAATTTCTGTGTAAAGTGGATAGCAGACTATTGGGGTAAATTACTCTTAATTAACCAATCAATTTACTTCCTTGCTGCTGTTTGACATTCTCACAGTGAACATCTTTCCACCATAGAAAAAGACACAAATGGAGATACTCTGTGGGTATGGTGTTATCCTTCCACCACAGCTGAATTAAGGGATATGCTTTTAAGAAAATGCTGCCTCACAGATGAAAATCAACTCCTTCACACCTTTGTATATGGCCAGTATAGAAGATCATGGTTCTATGTCACAACAACTGAAGTTCCAGATTCTTCTGTTTTAAAAAAGGTAAGACTGAAAAGTAGATAGAAACCAAGCCTTTTATATTTAATTATAACATCGATGATAATAATAGGTAGCCATTATATAATGCTTTAAGGTTTGCAGAGTATTTTACAAATATTATCGTACTTAATCCTTGTAAGGTAGGTACTATTATTATCATCCCTATTTTAGAGATGAGAAAAGTGAGACAGACAGGTTAGGTGACTTGCCCAAGGTTACACAGGTAGTACGTATCTGACATAGTATTTGAACTCAGATCTTCCTGACTGCAAATTCAATATTCTATCCTATTTCCTAAATATAAAATTTGTCATGATATTTCATTAACAAAAATATTGCCACTTTTTAGATCAGAGAAACTCAGTATCTTATGGATATGATAGAAAAGATTCACAATGAGAATTTTTCTTTTTTTTTTTAGTGCCTAATACATAGTAGGCATTATACAAATGCTTATACCCTTCCCCCATTAATCATATACTTTTATTGTGCCTATTTGAAAAATTAGCATTTTTAATTATACATTTTCTCTTCTACATCAAAAAACCCTGACATTTAAAATTCATTCCCCCATCCCTCCATTCCTGTTACCAAAAGTTATCTTGAGGAAAACCAAAAAATGTTTCTGCCCTATGTAAATACATTTCTTTTTAGAAATAATGAGATTTGAACATTTTTTCAGATACAACAAAATTCATATTTCGTACTTTCCTGTTTGTGAAATTCCTATTTATAATATTTCTCCATGATCCCACGTATACATAAGAAAAGTACTAAATCACTTGGCATATTTTGTTTTAAACTTTGATGGCAACAGTAGCAGTAAAGCAGAGTAAATAGTCACTATAAACTATACTCATTTGAGAGGCTATACTGTTAGTTGACTGCCTTCAAAGTTAAGTTGGGCATCAGTCTGGCATTATAGGATCATAGATTGAGAGTTAGAAGGGAACTTAGAGGTCTGGTCCAGGACCCTTATTGACCAGAAAACTGAGGCCCAGAGAGGTGACTTGACTTGCCCAGAGTTCCACAAGTGTCTGAGCCTGGGTTTGAACCAAAATTTTCCTAACTTTAGCCACAATTGAAATGCCACTTCTAGAGGCACAAATTACTTTCTAACACCTTCATCTCCTATAGATTATGGATATATATATATATGTTTTTATTTAAAGGAATTTCAGTGTAAAAACCATAAATTGAGATTTATAGAGCCTTTTTTGTCAAGTAATGATGCTTCTTAAATATATTTATACAAAATATTTTATTTATTCATACTTTTAAATTGCAATAAAATCTGCTAAATTAAGAAATATGGGAAATTTATGTTTGTCAAATTAAAAAATACCAAGGTTTTAGCGCAGAGATTCTTGACCTTTTTAATTTTTTTAATCATGTATCCCTTTGGCAATCTGGGGAAGCCAATGGAGCCTTTTTCAGAATGATGTGTTTAATCATATAAAACAAAATATATGATTATCCAGGAAACCAATTATATTAATTGCAGCTATTGAAAACACATTTTTATGTGTTACATAAGGCTTATTGGAAATGGAAAATTATAAATTATTCTCACTTCACTCTGCATCAGTCTATATAAGTCTTCCTGGATTTCTCTAAAATAATTTCTTTCTTTATTTTTTATAGCATAAGAGTAAATATCCTAAGGTTCATGAAACTTTTTGAAGTGTGCTTGATGATATGGTATGATCATTTGAATATCATCATTTAGAATACAGCAAAGATCTGTGCTCTCTAAATACATTTGAGAATTTTGCTTGATGTCTCATGGTTTTAGCAAAAACAAAGTAGTCATAGTTGAAACAGTGATAATGAAACCTTGGTCTTTAAAAACCTGTATTTTTCTTTTTCTTTTGGACAGGTGACTCATTTTTCTATCGTTTTGACTGCCAAAGATTTTAACCCAGAGAAATATGCTGCCTTTACTAGGATATTGTGCAGGTCTGTATGAAAGTTAAATTTAATGCTAATCTGCAATTATGCACATATTGTAGGAAATTACACTCTGTAGCACAACAAGCCTTAGCAATGAAAAAACAAATTTCAGGCTTATCTCCCACACCTGTTTTTTAGTAGTCCTGCCTTGTCTTATAGTAGTAGGATATTAGTGATCTAAAATATGATAAAATCATCTTAAGGGAGAGCTGGAAGGGATAGTAGAGAGAATCTGATTCAAATCTTTCTCCCTCTTTTTTTTTTAAAAGGAAGAAATGGAGGTAGAATATAATGAATAGAGTGCTGAGGTGTCCTGAATTCAAATTTCACATCTCCTATGTATTAGTCATGTGATCAGGGGCAAATCATATTCCCTTTCAGATCCTCAATTTCCCTATAAAATGGGTGTGAGGATTCAGAAAGGGAATGTATGTATAGGGCTTTATTAATAAAATGCTGTATTAATGTCAGTTATCATTATTTAAGCCATAGATGTTGGAAAACATTTTCTTCAGTGTTAGTTTATTTCTTTTAAATATGAAATAATGAATATTTCTTAAATGATTGAGAATTGTGCAATGCCTTGGGGCCATAATTATGAAGACCTGTGTTTTCACAATATTGTAGCTCTAGAAAATGTAGAAGATTTGACCGAATGGGTATCAACTCCAGGATGTATCCCAGAACTTTAAAATATCATTAAGATATTGCTGTGAGAGCTATATATACTCTTATTTGCCTCTTTGTCTTGAAAATCATATATGGGACATTTTCTGAATATTCAAGGGATTCATTTAAATTGGGTCCCAGTTAGGTGATTTTTATGATAGTTGGCAAGAAAATACAATTAGAAGGTTAATTTTTAAATTTTGTTTTCCTTTCATTCTCTTCCCTATGTTGTCGTTTACAGTGTGGGGCTGACCCCAACTGCCAGATTCTTGGTATTTCCCAAAGAAAAAAAATTGGTCCCATTATTCAAAGGAAGAGACATTAGGAAGTGACTTACTCCAAATCTGTGATATAATTGCAGCAGAAAGTTGCTTGTCAGAATTTTTGGTAGTTTTGAATTGATAATTTGCCATTAAGCATTTATTACAAAGTTCAGAAGTTCATGTATGTGGCATTTATCAGTCTCTAATCTCTGTCAATAAATACGAGAGGATTCTGATTATGTGGTAGTCTAGGTATGGCAGTCTTAGCACTTTTTTTTGGAAAAATTTTTTAAAATATTTTTTCCTGTCAAAGGAAATTCTTATAACATTTAAGTGCCTGCTAAAGGGCAAGGTATCATTTTAGGCACTGCGGGCACTACCAAGATGAATAAGGCAATATCTGTCCTCAGTAGTTATAATACAAAATAGAATAAAGAAAAGGGCAGAGGAAAGATATTAGTAGTTGCTCTGAAGATACCCTTTGGGGGAGAGATCTTTTCTAGTTAGGAAATAGGGGAAGGTTTCAAGTAGAGATGAAATTTAAACTGGACCCTGAAGGTAGCACAGAGATAGAGGGGACATAGTTATTGTTTATAAGAACACAGACTTATGAATATGAGACTTAAAAGGAGGTGGGAGTGGGAAGGAAGCTCAGGGCATGAATTATGTTGTTTTCTAGAGTTTTCTGGGATCTATAGAGTTCTCATTCATGCCTAAACTGAAACCACCATCATATACAAGGATAAAATTCAATTAAAAGCAGGTGTTAAAGTCTTAATAAACTATTGGATGGTATCTAGAACAGATGCTGGTTTATTCTTTGCATGATTTATTCTTAACAAAAGGACAGCTATTCTTTCTTCTTCCTTATAGAATGTACCTAAAACATGGGAGTCCAGTTAAGATGATGGAAAGTTATATTGCAGTTCTTACAAAGGGGATATGTCAGAGTGAAGAAAATGGCTCTTTCCTTAGCAAAGATTTTGATGCCCGAAAGGCATACCTTGCAGGTTCCATCAAAGGTAAACTAAATGGAATATTTTGTATATTTTTCATGGCTCTTTTGTTATGTGAATATAACTTCACCAATTCATGAATTTCATGGCTTTTGGCTCCTTGTGGCTAACAACCTAAAATCCTTATCTTTTATTTTAAAAGTATTTTTAAATCACCCCATTCAGGGCCTCCGGAGATACTCTAAACCCATTATCTTCTAGGATTCCCTTGCTTCTTTCATTTCTACAGCTCTGTATCTTGCCTAAGGGCCTCTCTAATTCCCCCCTGTCCCAACTTTCTAACCTACTTTCCTATCTTTGCTCTCCCTGCTGTAAAACTCTAGAACCACAGAAAGCTAGTAAGTGATGGGGTTTAAAATTTCAGGAACACAGGGAACCATGAATGTTTGCCTGTGGAAGTCTTTAGGGCCAAAGTGTTCCCACAGGATCAGTCCTATGCAAACTTTTGAAATTGATAAAGATTGTTGCTACTCCTCCACCTCTCTTTGACACTTTTTGCCTAATCTTGTTTCTCTGTGACCATATTATTATATGAGCTATTCTCAGGTGCCTGACCATACTCTTAAATATTTAGTCCAATCATAATTTTACCCCTTACAGTTCCATTTCTTATTTCCTTCCTAAAATGTTAATATTATGTTTCTAAAGTGGACTGTTTCCCAGAAGTATTTTAGAAAGAACTTTTAAGGACCTAAAAGCTTTTTAAGATTGAAAGGAATGAAGCCATGGTGGTAGTATGACAGTCAGTGGAGTTGATATTTTTGTTTAGGAGGGCCTATCTTGATATCCTTTCAGATCACATAATACATACTTGCCACTCCTTCTGGTCCTGCATTATTTTGCATCACATATATGAGTTATCAGATGGACATATAATTATGTATAATCTAGTACAGATGTCTGTATGAATGTTTATGCATGCATATTTGCAAGATTTGTTTACTAATTTGTTCCCTATATTATAAGATAGAATAGCTTTACATGTATTTTTTTTAACAAGGCTGATTTTTTCCTAGTAAAATCTTTTATTTCCTTATGTTATTTTAATGTGATAAACTTAAATTTTTTTTAAAAGATGTGGTATCTCAATTTGGAATGGAAACTGTCATCTTATATACTGCTCTGATGCTAAAGAAGAGAATTGTGGTCTACCACCCTAGAATAGAAGCTGTCCAGGAGTTTACAAGGTATTTTACCCATGATTCAACATTTTAAAACAGATTGACAATAGTACTTTCCAGAATATTACTTGGGGCCTTTTTGTTATGTTTTTGGTGAATGTTTGGAATAAATGAAGTATGGAGAATAGTATTTGGAAGATCTTTACCAGGGTAGGGAGGGAGGGAGGGAGGGAGGAAGGAAGGAAGGAAGGAAGGAAAGGAGGAAGGGAGGGAGGGAGGAAAGGAGGGAGGAAGGAAAGAAGGAAAGAAAGAAGGAAGGAAAGAAGGAAAGAAAGAAAGAAGGTAGGATTTCTGCCTACATATAGAATTGGAAAGGACATTAGAGGGCATCTGTTACATTCCTCTTATTTTGTAGCAGAATAAATCATGGTCTAGAGAAGAGGAACAGGATAGCATGATTTAGTGGAAAGGACAGTGGGTTTGGAGTCAATAAATTAAGGTTTGCATCTAAGTCTGGTCCCTCACTAGCTATATGAATGTCATCAAGTCATTTAACTTCTAGGAACCTAAGTTTCCTTGACTATAAAATAGAGATAATAGTAATACGTAAAACACTTACTTCACATAGTTCTTCTGAGCAAAGTGCTATTTCCTCTAAAGATGCAGTTATGAACTTTTAAAATTCAATAGCTCAGATAAAAAACAATCACATTTGTGTTTGCCTTAAACATAGATGCCGAGAGCTTTCAATGATCTTAGGCAAAAGAAATAGCTTTAAAAGTGATTGCATAGGGGGCAACTGGATGGTTGAGTGGATTGAGAGCCAGGCCTAGAGATGGGAGGTCCTATTATGGCCTCAAACACTTCCTAGATGTGTGACCCTGGGAAAGTCACTTAACCTCCCTTTCCTAGCCCTTACCGCTCTTCTGCTTTGGAACGAATACATAGTATTGATTCTAAGATGGAAGGTAAAGGTTAAAAAAAAAAAGTGATTGCATAAAAGGAATTTTTTTAATATTTCTCCATTTAAAGGGAAATGACAGTAATAAAAATTTTACAATGCACTGACTTTTGAGAAGAAAAAATTGTCAAATGACCAACATAAAATAAGTAATCATTTAAATTTAAAACATTTTTAAAAGTTAATTCTTTTTTCTTCCTTTTGTAAATTTTGTTAATTATTTGTTGATTATTATACCTTTTTATTATTTTAAAAATTGATTTCTTTAAGTCAACAAAAATCTACTTTCTTCTTCACTCTTGAGAAAGAAAAAATAGAACCTCTGACATAAACATTTGTAGTCAAACAAAACCAATTTTTAATTTGTTGATTTCTAAAGAAATATTTCTTAATCTGCACTCTCATTCCATCACACTAAGTTACTCTTTAAGTGACTGGACTTGTTTAGCCTGTTTCATCATTAGTCTGGCATGGTAGTTGGTCATTGCATTGATCAAAAATTCCTAAGTCTTTCAAAGTTGTCATTACAGTATTGTTGTTACTGCATAATTATTCTCTTTGTTCTGCTCATGTCACTTTGGATCAGTTCAAAGAAGTGTTTCCAGGCTTCTTTGAAACTATCCCCTTTATAATTTCTTATAGCACAATATGATTCCATTACATTTATACACCATAACTCATTTAGCCATTCCCCAGTTGATAGACATATGGTCAGTTTCTTTGCCAATACAAAAAAAACTTCCAATTGTTTAAAAAAAATAATAACTTCCATATGCATTTTCATATATCTTTCGAGTTTGTTTTGCTTAGGATTAATCCTTCTCTTCATATGCTCTCTCTCTTACTGTGTACCTCTCTCCCATCTCTTTCCCTGTTCAGTGAAATATGTTTTTGTACCCAACTCTGTGTGCATGTGTATGTATATTTTTTCATTTTTACCAGTTTAGGTGAAACTAAAGTTTAACGATCAACTCATCCCCCCTACCTTCCTCCTTTTTTGTATAGTCTTCTACTTGTTCACCCTAAATATGTGATAGTTTTTTCCCATCCTATATTTCCTTTCCCTCCATATTGTCCCTCACTCCAGTGAATTCCTCTTCTTTCTTCCCATTCTTTTAAGATCACCAAAACATAACAGAACTACTCCCAGTCCTGTCTTGTTAGACTTCCTTCTATGTGATCCCTACTAATGGCAGAGTTCATAAGGGACACATGTATCATCTCTGTGCATTGGTATTATCCTTGTTTAGTCCCTTATGATTGCCTACTCATGTTTACTTCTTTGTGCTTCTCTTGATTCTCTGATATTTATTTTTCAATCAGAAATTTATTAAGCCCTTACTATGTGCTAAGAAGTGTTCTTAGTGTTCAGAATACAAAAAGAGACAAAAGGCAGCCTCCACTCTCAAGGAGCTCACAATCTAATGGGAGAGAGAACAAATATGTACAAACAAGCTATAGAGAGGGGAAAGATTGAAAGATGGATGGCATTAGAATTCTATGCAGCTCTTATCTTTTCATCAGGAATTCTTTGAAATCCTCTATTTCATTAAAGATACACACACACCCATCATATTGTATTCATTTTTCCTGGGTAAGTTATTCTTGGCTTTGAGGGTATACCTTTTGCCTTCTGTAATATTGTATTCCAGGCTTTCTCCTTCCTTATAGTAATGGTTGCCAAATCTTATGTGATCCTGACTATTTTTTCTTAGGACTTGAATTCTTTTTTTCTGGCTGTTTGAAGTATTTTTCTTTTGACCTTGAAGCTTTGAATTTTGGCTATGATGCTCCTGGGATTTTTCATATTGGAATTCCTTTTAGAAGCTGACTGATAGGTTCCTTCTATTTCAACTTTACCCTCTGGTTCAAAGAAATCTGGGTAGTTTTCTTTTAAGATTTTATAAAATTTGATGCTTGTGCTCTTTTTTTTGGTCACAGCTTTCAAGTAGGGATATTGAGTGTTCTATTATTCAAGGATCTTAGGGACAGCTCAAACTAGGTAGTTGAAGGCTTTTTTTTTTTTTTTTAACTTTAAACAATTTTATTACACAAAGGTCATCACATAATTGGATATTTCTCTACTTTGTACACAATTTTAATTATTCTTCGTCTGCCCAGAAAGGCTGCTTCTGAACTTTCCTTCTAGTGATGGCAAACACTAAAATTCTGATTTAACAGAATAGTAGTAAAAATGCCTCAGCTGGTTTAAGTTGAAAGCAGAACATTGGTACATGGATCTTGCACCCAATATTAGGAATGTACAAATGTCTTTATTCAAAAAATACAAAATAAATTATCTGTAGGCATGGATAATGACAGCAGTAAACCATTACATATTTTGTCAACTGAAACCAGTAACTGATGGTTTATAGTGATTTTCTTAAACATCAGCCTTTACTTCAGTCTTCTCTCCAACTGACTTCTCCAAAGTTATTGAAGAACACTGCCTTGAGTCTTGCTTACATCACAGATTAGTTGAAGGCTTTTGGTGCTCCCAAAATATTCTAATACAAGGTAAAGTCTAAATTCCATACTCCTGGTCTGAACTTTGCAAGTTCCCTACCTAGGTTTGCGTCTTAGCAGCATACCTCTGGACTTACTTCTGTTGATATATCAGTAGACTTAGCCACTTTCAGCCAGCTGGAAAGCTCTGCTGTTTCAGAGTCATAACTACTGGGTTTCCCTTTGGTCTAGGATTCCTGGACTGGTTTTTCCATTGCAGGCTTCAGGGTAGGCTGGACGATAGAATGGGTTAGAATTTGGATTAGAACCACACAGCTCTTTTTTGCTTCTGAATTTGCTTCTTGTTTCATTATATAGCCTAGGACTCCAATCACATCCTTTTCATGAATGGCTATCCCAAGGTCTAGCTGCCCTCCTCAGTTAGCCCTGGATTTGAGGACCAGTGACTAGCGCAGCTCTCCAGCTGTCTTTGGTTCCTGTATTGTGCACAAAGTTGGGTCTCTTGTGGTTGGATTCAGGATTGTCTTTTGTCCTTGTCCGCAGCCTTTCTCTGTGCTGGAATATTCCATGAAGACATTCCTTGTTAGATCCCATTCCTATTATTTATATACCTCTCTGTCTCCTTATAGCCTATCTAAACTGGAAAATGACTCACCGATTTTTTTCTCCCTTGGATTTCCTGATCATGATTCAGTTTGATGCATTTTACAAACCTGTTTGGAGGTGTGGAGTGGGGAGCTCTGATGTAATTCTTCCTCCTATTCTGTCATCTTGGCTTTGCCTCCACACCTTTTTTTAAATTAGTATTAAAGGCCTCCCATAGTAAATACAATTTGCTATGTTACTTCAAGATTTACTGTAAAATGAAAATTCAAATTGAGTTGCCCATAGTAAATCTGCTAGCAGAGAAGTTTAAAATTTTTTGTGATTTTAATCAGAGACAGAGGAGGAGTCTGATGACTTAAGTTTTGGTCTCACCTTATTCATTTAGCATTGTTCATTTATTAGGCATTCTGCAAATATTAAGTACCTACTATGTACCAAAGAGCACTATGCTAGCTCCTGGAGTGAGGGATATTCAGAATTCAAATAAGATGTATTTCCTGCCCTGATGAGACTTAATATATAGTGGGGAGTATAAATCACTAAAATGGTAGCCATGATGCTCAATATTATATGACAGCCATATTCCAGAGTACTAAAATGAAGTGCTATGTGATATCCAAGGGGAAAAATCATTATAGATGGAGGTGGGGTGATCACAGAAAGTTACCCTGAAGTGGTGCCCTATATTCTTTTATTTAAAGGATGAGTCAAAGGCAAATCATGGGGCTGGGAGAAACAATTATATTCCTGATATGGGGAACCGTGTGAACAAAGACAGGGACCTATGAGAACAGAGAGTCTTTGGGATTGGGGATGGCAAAGAGCAGTCTAGGCATTTAGAGGACAGAGAACATAGAGATGAGTAATATGAAATCAGGCCATGATGGGGATTAAGCCAAATTGTGGTGTGTCTTTAATGAGAGACCTAGGAACTTTTACTTTACCTAGTAAAGAACAGGAAGTTGCTAAAGATTTTTGAGAAGTGACATGGCTAGAGCTATTTGTTATATTACACAGTTCATTCACTTACCTGCTGTGTAATCTTGGATAAATTTCTTGCTCTCTGTGCTTCCATTTTCTAATCTAAAAATGAGAGAATTTGATTAGACCCAGAGATAGAAAGTGACTTGCTTGACCCACACAAATAATTACTCATAGAACCTAGATTAGAACTCAGTTTTCCAAATTTTCAGGCTACAGCTATTCCTTTGAAATGATATTCAAACTCCCACTTCCATACCTTCCTCTTCTTTTTTTTTAAACCCTTCTGTCTTAAAATCATTATTAAGTATCAGTTCCAAGGCAGAAGTGTGGTAAGAGCTAAACAAATGTTAAATGATTTGCCCAGGGTCACTTAGCTAGAAAGTGTCTGAGGCCAGATTTGAACCCAGGATCTCCTGTATCTAGACCCAGTCTCCATCCACTGAGCCATGTAGCTCCCTCTAAATGAGATAATTATTTATACACATTATGCTGTAAAATGACCTTCTTACTGAGTTTATTAAATTGAACCTCTTCAAATTGAGTATTTTTATAGTGTATATATCTTTTAAAATCTGTAAATTTCACAATACTTTTGAGACATAAAGTGATGGGTTTACTCTAGGTTGTATGTGGATGTACCAAGTGTTGTCAGTCTTACTGGCTGATGGGGATTTTTTTTTTTCATTTTTTAAAAAGGAAAGTTAGAGCACAATTAAAAAAATATAACAATTTGTCATTCAGTTATTTTAAAATGCCCCCCTTTATAAGTGAAACTGACTTAAGATATGAAGCTGATGTGACTGCCCTTTGATCAGTTTGTATTGACCCAACCACTCAATAGTTCTTTTGACTAAAAATAGCCAGAATAGGGCTGGGGAGTGAGGGGATATGTGATTGGGTGTGGTACTTAAGGGATCAGCCTGTAGCTGCACCAGAGGCTTACAAAGGAATGGAACCTAGAATGATGACCTCATTAGCACCATACTTTTACTGCATTAAGTTACTAAATGGAAAACTTAAGATGTTTTTGCTTTTGTAATTATAAAAGACTGAATGTTGAAAAACAAGCATTTTAATTTATAGGACAAAAGAAACACTCTTCAGAGTCTATAATTGAGGGCATTGGACTTAGATGACTTTTAAGGTTCCTTTCTACTCATGAGACGCTCCCTAAGGTGTCTTCCAGATTTCCTTTATGCTTGGCATCAAGGTTTTTAATTAATTCAAACTGTTGGTTTGATACCCACAGGACCCTACCTGCCTTGGTTTGGCATCGACAGGACTGGTCAATTCTTCATTCATATGTACACCTTAATACTGATGAATTGGAAGCACTGAAGACTTGCACAGGTACCAGTGATATTTGTAGTGATAAGAAAAAATGTTTAAACTAAAATTGAGGGATTATAACATAGGCTATCATTTGTTTCTTAATAAATTCAGTTTATTAAGGATTTTAACTTATTGATATATGTCAGGAGGTTGTCAAAGACTATTTAGTTTCTTTGGCCATTATTATTTTGTTTTAGCCAAATGTAAATATTTGCTTTTAGAGTCTTTATATCTCCTGACATTTGTGGTGAGCAAAAGACAAAATGACTCCGGAAATAAAGTTTTGAACTTCTTAGCATATCGATTTATTAAGCAGTGCATGCCAGTTGCCTGACAAATCAGGACCTGACCCATTCTTCATTTTAGGGCTAGAACACAAATACAGGAAGAGACAGATTTCTATGTATTAAAAACTGAATCAAATAAGACCAATTAATTAAAAGGAAACAGTACTACATTAGGCAATCTGATTTCTAATTGGTGGCAAGATTAGGGACTCTCCAAGTTGGGAGGGAGAGAGTGAACATTTACCACTCCCTGAATTCAGAAAAAGAGATGTCCCACTCCTCTCCAACTATCTGTAAACAATTAAAGACACATGGAAACAAGAACTGCTTGATCAGCCTGGGGCCAGTTTTCAGATAAGACATATAGGTTACTTGAGATGTACAATTATGAGAAAACTCTTTGCATCAGTCTTAGGATCTGACTGCATTTCTGGTCAACATAATGTAGGCCTTTGGTTAAGGGTCTCTCAACAGCAAGTAGAGGTGGTGGTGCAGTTTCCCAGGGCTTCATTCAAACAATGCAATAAGGTTTTCTTCCACCTCTCACAATTGAATAAAGTTTCCTCACCAGTACAGAAGTTGAACTGGACTCATGATTGAACAGACTGAGACACTGAGTTAGCTCCAGAATTAAGTCACAAGATGGAGTCAATGTGGTTCACTTAATTCCCAAAATAAACCACTTGCTCTTCTAAGCTCCTCAATTCCCTCATGTTCAAGGAAAGAATTAAATGTTATCTTTAAGATAAGGTTATTGGATATGTATGACTATTAATAATCAGATCATTGTTATAATCAGCATATGATTGTTATTACAATACTATATGACAACTTAAATTTGTATAAGACTTTAAGGCCCCCTTTTCACAGCAGCCTTGTGAGGAAGTCATTTCATTTCAACATGATTCTGTGGTTCTAATGGCTTCACCCTCCCTCACTGTGTGGTTTCATTGGCATATGGAATTCTAGTTAGGAAATAACAACTCCCAATGCAAGTCTACAACTCTTGCAATTTCTAGTCTTAAAGAGGGGCCTCAGGCATTGAAAGGTTCAGAATTACCCTAGTTTATTCTGCCAATATGTGTCAAAAACCTGAACCTAGCCCATCCTGCCTGAGGCTGACCGTCTATCCACCATGCCACACTTACTCAGGTGGCATTCTACATGAAATAATACTAGGTGACTAAAAAATAAATAAATACTGGATTCCAAAATCCAAAAACCTGCTGATGTTTAAAATTAAATTTGCTTTTAGAGTCTTTATATCTCCTGACATTTGTGGTGACCTGCCGAGGGGCAGCTGGGTAGCTCAGTGGATTGAGAGCCAGGCCTAGAGACGGGAGGTCCTAGGTTCAAATCTGACCTCAGACACTTCCCAGCTGTGTGACCCTGGGCAAGTCACATGACCCCTATTGCCTACCCTTACCACTCTTCTGCCTTGGAGCCAATACACAGCATTGACTCCAAGATGGAAGGTAAGGGTTAAAAAAAAAAAGAAAAGAAAAAAGACCTGCCACTGAGAGCTTATATTTGAATATTATTTCAAGAATGAAGAAATTTTAAAAGAAACAAAAAAACTTTATTTTCTCTTTCCACTGTCATAATTCCTGATATGAATAGTTGTGCATTATTTTAAATTGTTTTCTAATTACATTTTATTTTCGCAAAGCTCTGCCTTCTCTCTTGGTCTTTGTTGTATAGGTTATATTGCTGGATTTGTGGACCCAGAGGTGAGCAACAGACCCGATCTTTATGATGTATTTGTGAATCTGGCAGATAGTGAGATTACAGTTTCTCAACCTGCAAAAGGTTAGTTCTTTGTTTTGTAACTTTGTTAAGATAGAGCATGTGCTAAGAACAACTGTATCTTTCAGGCAGGTTCTGCAAGAAACAGTACTTTGGGAACTGGACAAGCTACTCTAGGTTCTGGAGACATTTTCATGTAACAACCTCCGTGAGATCCAAGAAGCTGGTGTCTTGCTCTCTCTCATTCTCCACGAAGGGACTCTGTCCCTCTGCTCCGGAGTGATGTATTCTCTCTGTACAGAGTCTCGTCCTGGGGCAAGCCTGGCCTCTAACATCAGGGGCTAGAAAACCTTTTGTCACAGTCTTTGGCCCCAGATACCCTACCTCTTATCGCCTTGGAAGCCTTACTTAAAGCTTCTGTTTTGAGTCATGTCTAGTGTCTTACTAGTTTTTCAGTCATGTCTAACTCTTCATGACTGCATTTGGGGTTTTCTTGGCAAAAACACTGGATTGATTTAGCATTTCCTTCTCCCGCTCATTTTACATATGAAGAAACTAAGGCAAACTGGGTTAAATGACTTGCCCAAGGTCACATATCTAGTAAGTGTCTGAGGCCAGATTTAGACTCAGGAATCTTTTTGACTCTAGGCTTTAGCACTCTATCCATGACACCAATTTTCTGGTTACTTGATGATTAAGTAGAAACATCTAATAAAACAAAATAAAATAAAATAAAGGTTTTGGTTTGTTAGGTTTTGGTTGGAGTTTTCTCTAGCAGCTTCTAAAGTAATTTCTTCTTGAAAAACTGTGGGTAATTGAAAGTCAGAAAAGAAAAAAACAACACTTGAGACCACTTGAGTTAGCGTATAACACCCATTTACTGGCAGCTGCCCAGTTCTATGAATTTGTTATCCCAGTCAGAGTCAACAGGACAATATTTTCTTAGAACTGTATTTGGAGTGAAATGCTAATGTTTAATGGTTAGAAGGTCAGAATATGTGGAACCAAAATGGATCTTATGGATCGTTACCTCCAGTTTTTAGGGGGCTTTTGTGCATTGATGGCACAGTGGGACCTCTTCAGGGCTGAGAATAAATATGTCTTTCATAACACTTGCCAGAAAGATAAATTTTAACATCATAAATTGTGCTTATAAAGCAGTAAGACTGATAACAGGAAGAACCCAGGGACAGTGTTTCATTGCTTTAGAGCCATACTCTATGAAGTAGCATTTGGGTTGGTTTTGTTTTAAGAAATATTGGCTTGGTTTTATAAAATTAAAAAAAAAACAACAGAAATAAAAGCAGTTTTTCTGTCGACAGCAAGCACATTTTTTCTTCTGTTATACATATGAAGTCAAGAAAAACATATTTCCATATTAGCCATTTTGTAAAAGCAAACACATAAAAACCCTCCAAGAAAAATAAGTAAAAAATATGCCTCAGTTTTCTCTGTGGAATTAGATAGCATTTTTCATTATGGGTCTTTTGGAATTGTTTCAGATCATTGTCTTGATCAGAGCAACTAAATCATAGTAGGTCATCATTACAGTGTGTACAATGTTCTCTTTGTTGTGTAAACTTCACTTTGTATCAGTTCATAGAAGACTTCCCAGGATGAAATCATCCTGCTCATCATTTCTTACAACATAATATTATTCCATCACAGTCTTATACCACAATTTATTCAGCTATTCCTCAGTTGAGGGACATACTCTTAATTTCCAATTCTGTCACCACAAAAAAGAACTGCTATAAATACTTTTGTACAAGTAGGTCTTTTTCCTTTTTCTTTGAGATTCAGACCTGGTAAGAGGTATTGCTAGGTCAAAGGGTGTGCGTAGTCCTTTGGGCATAGTTCCAAATTGTTCTGAAGAGAATGTTTGGACCAGTTCACAACTCCAACAGTACATTAGTGTACCTATTTTTCTACATTCTCTCCAGCATTTGTCCTTTTCTTTTTCTGTTGTTAGCCAATCCACTAAATATGAGGTGGTATCTCAGAATTGTTTTAATTTGCATTTCTCTAACCATTAGTGTTTTAGAGCATTTTTTCATATGACTGTTAATAACTTCGTTTTGTTTTTTTTTTGTTGTTCTTCTGAAAACTGTCTATTCATATCCTTTAACCACTTACAATTGAGGAATGGCTCCTATTTTTATAAATTTAGCACACTTCCCTATATATGAGAAATTATGCCTTTATCAAAGAAACTTACTATAAATCCCCCTCCTGAGTTTTTTGCTTTCCTTCTTTGGCTGCATCGGTTTTGTTTGTGCAAAAATCTTTTTAATTTCATGTGATTAAAATTATCCATGGGGGCAGCTGGGTAGCTCAGTGGATTGAGAGCCAGGCCTAGAGACGGGAGGTCCTAGGTTCAAATCCGGCCTCAGACACTTCCCAGCTGCGTGACCCTGGGCAAGTCACTTGACCCCCATTGCCTACCCTTACCACTCTTCCACCTATAAGTCAGTACACAGAAGTTAAGGGTTTAAAATTAAAAAAAAAAATTATCCAACTTATCTTTTGTGATTCTCACCATTTCTTGTTTGGTCATAAACTCTTACCTTATCCATAGATCTGACAGGTAAGTTTTTCCATACTCCCATAATTTACTCATGGTATTACCTTTTATATCTATATATTTTTTATATCTACCTTTTAGATCATTTATTTTTTTTAACTTTATCTTGACATATGGTGTGAGATAATTTTCTATGCCTAGTTTCTGCCGAACTATTTTCCAGTTTTCCCAGCAATTTTTTTGGTCAAATGGTGAGTTCTTTACCAAAAAGCATAAATCTTTGGGTTTGTCAAACACTAGATTATTGTGGCCATTTACTACTATGTTTTGTGTAACAAATCTATTCCACTGATCTACCACTCTTCTTAGCTATTAGCCAATTGTCTTCATGATAACTATTTTGTAATGGAGGTTAAAATCTCATACTGCTAGGCTGTCTTTTTCAGTGATTCCCTTGATATTTTCAATCCTTTTGTTCTTCTAGATGAATTTCATTATAATTTTTCTAGTTTTATAAAGTAATTCTTTGGTAGTTTGATGAATTGTCATTTTTATGTTGGCTGGGCCTACCCATGAGCAATGAATATTTCTCCAGGTTTAAGTCTGTCTTTATGTGAAAAGTGTTTTGTAATGGTGTTCATGTAGTTCCCGGGTTTGTAGCAAGCACATTAATTTTAAAGGACAACTAATTTGTATTTTGCTTTCTCCTTAATTTTGACATGGAACACATGGAATACCATTCTAGGTATTATTTTTCTGTGATGGCAGAGTCTTTGAGGTTGTTATTTGTGTTTGGAAAACTTCCTTAACTACCTGTTATGTTTATACACATAAAGGGCAATTATTTTATCATAAAATGTTCAGCCTTATTCTGCAAATTTCCAAATCTCTACCTGATGTTAATATTCTTGGTATATCACAGAAGCCATGACAATGGGGAAACTACACAAAGAAATTGGTCAATTAATTCTTCAGTCTGCAGAAGACCCAGAAAAGTCAGACAGTCAAGTCATTAAGGTAATTCTTTAATTCTCTAAATCATTCAATCCACAAACATTTTTTACCTTCTTATGACTTGCTAGGCAATGAAGAAGCAAAGGAAAAGGAGAAAGGCTGTTAAAACAGGTAAAAAGAGAATTAGAAGAGAGAACTGACACAAAGACCCAAAGAAGATTTTTTTTTCTGTTAAGAATGGAGCAAAGACCTCAGGTGAGAGGATAAGAGTAAGGGAAGTTATTTGTAGAGAGATGGAAGAGGTTTGGGACAACCATTGTGGACAGTAGGAAAGAGAAGATAGACAACAAACATTTATTATAAATACTTGTCATGTGCTAGGCACTCTGCTAAATGCTGAAGAGACAAAGAAAAGCAAAAACATGATCCCTGTCCTCAAGGATCTCACATTCTAATGAGGGAAACATTATGCAAAAATTGTACATAGAAGAGATATAGTGGAAGTGGAAGATAATCTCAGAGGGAAGACTCTAGTAGTGGGGAGGAAGTGGAGCCTGGGAAAGGCTTCTTGTAAAAGGTAGGATTTCAACTGAGTCTAGAAGGAAGCCAGGAGGTGAAGAAGAAGAAGGAAAACATTCCAGGCATGCAGCACAGTCCATGAAAAGACATAGAGTTGGGGCAACTCGGTGGCTCAGTGGATAGAGCACTAGGTCTGGAGATGGGAGGTCCTGGATTCAAATCTGGCCTCAGACACTTCCTTCCTGTGTGACCCTGCCCAAGTCACTTAACCCAGTTGTCTAGCTCTTATTGCTCTTCTGCCTTGGAACCCAACTTATCACTGATTCTAAGACAGAAGGTAAGGGTTTTTAGAAAAGTAAAAATAAAAAGCAAATAGAAGATTTTATATTTGGTCCTAGAAATAATCAAGAGCTATTGAATTTGTAATAGTTTAAAAAGGTCACCAAATTGTAATAATTAAAATTAAATTATGAGGCTGCCAGTAGGTTTATTACATAAAGCAGTGATAGTAAAGAGAAGGAAATGTAGGAAAAAAGTAGGGAGTAGTTTAGCTAACATACCCTAATTGCATTCTGAAGGAATGAAGTTCACCTTCAACCAAGGCTCCTTCAGGTCCATTCTCCAGTCAGAAACCCACGAGAGTCTTTTCAGCAAGAGTCACCAGAGTAAGCATCTCCCTTCAGCAAGAGTGTCACCAACGCAAGAATGTGAATATGAATCTGAATGCCCATCCAATTAGGAATGCCAGTGGGAATCCAAGTCTCCTTTTAGCAAGAGCCACCAGCGCCAGAGCCAGAGAGAATCTCCCTTCAAAATCGGAATGGGAATCAGAATGAGCTCAAGCCCCTTGGTCTCACCTTTATAAGCCATTTTCTCCACCCATTAGCTCCCCCGTGTCACACCTCAGGAACCAATCATAGTTCCTTAATTTGCCTGTCATGGACTGGTGGGGTAGTACATATGGAATCAGTTTCCCTTTTGGTTTCAACTTCCTTTCTCTGAGGACCTGTTTATACATCTCCATGGCAAATGGTGATTGATTACATCAAAACAAAGGGAGGGGAATTCCAGGTCCCTGGTTGATTTAAATTAAAACAAGGGGAGATGAATTCCTCTCTCACAGAGTTTAACAGATAGAGAAGTGGCATGGCTAACCCTGTGCTTTAGGAAAAACACTTTGGTGGCTGTGTGGCTGTGAGTGGGGAGAGATTTGGCTCAATGAAAACATGTACCAGGGTGGTAGCTATGTGAATAGAAGAGAGGATAGAGATGCTATGATAGTAGGATGAATGAAACCTGGCTTATTGTTTCAGTAAGACTGGATATGGAGGGTGAGCGGTTCTGACTTTGGATGACTAGGAGGTTGATGATGAAACCTTCAAGGTGAATAAGGAAGTTCAGAAAAGGGGAGTTTTGGAACAAAGCATTGCATCTTAAAATGGTATTAACCACTCTAGTATTTTTTGCCACATACTTAATGCCTTTCCAAATTATCTTCACAATGTGCACCAAACATTTACTTGTCTGTGTACATGTTTGTACACCTGCACCCCAATCCCCCGAGAGTATAAGCTCCTGGAGGGCAGGAACTATGTCATGGCGTTTGACTTTGTATTCCCAGCATATAGCACAGCACCTTGCCCAATGGAAGTTTTTAATAAATACTTGTTTCATAACATGATGAACACTTGTGATATTGGAAATTTGAGAATCCTTGAACTGATTTTGAGGTCCCTGATATAAACTTCCTGTGGATGTTTAGAGGACTTGAAAACTACATTTCCCATGATTCCTCTTACGTAATACAGGTGGGCAGGAAGTGTGGTTATGTAGACAGGTATAAAGTCTCTTAACTTGATTGGGATGCTCTCTTTCCTACGAAGCAGCTAGGGTGAAGGTATGGCGGGCATTTAGAATTTGATCTTAGCAGGCACATGGCTTTCTTAATTACCAATATAGATTACAATAAACCCGTAATATTTTTAAATATACCCTTCTATATCAATTTTATCTGTAACACAGGGAAATATGTATATCATAAGATATTTACAACCTATATACAAGTCTGCTTTCTTGGGGAGGGAAGGGAAAAAAAGTTATTAGTTTCTTGTTGATTAGGAGGGTTTTGAAAAGAAGTAGAGTTAATGATAATCATATCAAGAAAGAGAAAAGAACATTGATGAATCATTTAAAAATATAAATGAGAGCAAAAGAAAATGCAGAATGAGACTCAAGACAAGCAAAGCAGTGTTGGAACTACTATGTTAAATTTGGAATATTTTGTTTTTAAAAGCTATATTCTATAGAGTCACAATTTCATATGTGGGCCCTTTTTTCTGTTCTTTGAATGTGGAAATGTTCATACTTAATGTTTATCAGGTTCATAATAATAAAAGAGAAAACCTAAAAATAAACAAATAAATAAATACTGGTGGAAATGCTCAAGTAACAGGACCTGGAGCTTGACTTTATAGAGCTCTAAAGTGGTCCACAGTCTAAAGAGAAAACCCTTTAATTCTATTCAGTGCTAATCACTCTAAATAGATTTAATTCTTTTCATGCAAACACACAGTCACAGACATACATACGCAGCCCTCCAAGCACCCACACATACATAAATCCCAATCATGCACACACACACCTCACACATATACATATATCCCAAGAGAATACATATATGCCCACAGGTGCATGCACACATACACCAACCACCTATGCACACCCACTATCCTCCAAAGTTTTCTCCCAGTTATTAACTTTGATTAAGAATTTGGGTCTCAGATTTTCAATTCTAACATACACATTTCTTCTGTTAAAGGATATTTCACTTAAAACAAGAGAAATCTTGACCAATCTGGCATCATTTGCAGAAGTTTCTGATGATGGAGAGAAACCAAAGCTCAGCTTTGAGACTCTGAAACAAAAACGATTTCCACCAGCTACAGAAAACTTTCTGTGTCATCTTGCAGCTGCTGAACAAATGCTTAAGATCTGATTCCGTGATAGATGTGTCTAGCTGGGGGTCAGTATAAAGTTCTTCTTCACTATTATGGTCCACTAATATCAAATTCTAACAGTAGCAAAGGAAAAAAATGATATTTTTAATGATTCATTTGAAAGTTTTGACATTTGATTTTTAATACACTGATGCACCTCTGGAAACTCTTCTCATTTTCTCTTTTCTCACAGTTTTATAAAGTCAGTGGAGTTGAACAAAATGATGTCACTACCACAAATAATGTTACAAAAACAACTGGGATCCTAGCATAAGAACAAAACTAACAGATGCATTTCAAAGTTACAGAAAACCCAAAAGCCTTCAGTTTAGTACTGCAAAAACCGTCCACTTTGTTTCATTCCATAGCCATAATAATAGTAATTGTTTATTTTCAGTAAGCAGCCTGAAATTTTGCTTTGTAATCTTCTGCGAAGAACTTGAATTCCTCATGAGGAACTCTACTTTCTGAGCCAGACAACAGAATTTTCTGCAGAATTGTCTCAAAGATCCTTAAAAAGGCACTGCAGGAGCACTTTCTTGTATAAAAGTTTGTTTTCTTGGCCTTTGAACATTTTGCTTGTATTATGTGGAGTTTGCAGAGATTTTATACTTAGGAGTAGACAACTTTAATAGTTCATATTTATACAATTGCTGAATTAAGCATCTGGCATCCTAAAGCCATCAATAAATTTCAAGTTAACTTGTACTAGAAATACTCATACTCCTGAGGGATGGAGGAAAAGATTATCTGTATATCATATATATATGTCTGTGTGTCCAAAAACACTTTCACAGTCAATAAAGGAGTGTGAGAATCACCTCTTCGCTAGAGCCAAAACTTAAGGAGCAATTTTATGGACTTCATTATTGGTAATTTGGTTATATGGAAAATTAAGTATCCTTGTTCATTACTATTTTTTTTGATAACTGGAAAAAAATTTTAAATGTTCAAGTTAGCATGAATGCCAGTTATTTGTTTAATCTGGTCATGTATTTGCTTTTTATTAACATAGCACTGACATCTTAAAAATTCTTGCCAAGAAATAGACTCAGTCAAGAATTTAGTTAACAGTTCCTTTCACTTTCTTCTGTTAGGTGTTAAAAGGCTCTTAATCAAACATTTCTTTGTTTTTCATTTTAGTCTTTAAATTGAGAGGATGTTTACTAAGGGCAACCAAGTGAAAATTAAACCTGCACTTTATAAAAATGAATAGCATGAATAACATGTTTATTTTGTGTCTATTTTGTTTTGAGTCCAATTTGCTACTTTTCAGAGTTTTAAAACTACAGATTCATTATATTATTAAATGCATTTATTTTTGATACTTGATAAAGATTTGGGTAGTCAAAATCTATCTTCCCTTTCATTTATTATTAACGACCAACAAAATATGGCATCTAGAGCAGAATTATTGAAAAATTGCAACCAGTAAGCAAAAAAATATTTAAAATTAGACAATTTAAACCTTTTCTCTTAGTTTTATATAACTTTATTTTTTAAATTAGACCCCCAAAAGTTGGGGTTACTTTTCCCAAAAGTTTACACTGCAATTTCAAATCAGACCATTTCTCTTTCCAAAACAATAGAACCAAAATATTAATGTTTCTACACATTCACCTTTCCGTCAGCCAAAACCTACATTATTTAAACATTCTACAGATTCCTAGTGTTCTCTGTATTTAACTCCATTTTTTAATAATCATCATAGTATCATACTCTAATGTCTTATTAAACTGTAAGGAAACCAGATGATCCTGGTTTTTCAAAGGTCATGCTAGCCATCCTGTTATTGTTCTAGCAAGCCATAAAAGCTTTAAGTTGGTCTTGGAGACAGACTACTCTGTAGGGAAAAACCCAGGTATGTTCAGAAATGCTCATTACTAATTGGCTGGTCAAATAATGACGAGCCACATTATGCAGAAGTCACATGAGAATTAGCTGTGTGCAGTCATATCAACTAGTTAAAGATGAGGACAAAACTGATGGGGAAATTAGAAGAAAGGCAAAGATGAAAAGACACTGAACAATTAAAGCAAATTTATTCAAATAAGCCATCAATGTCTGATAGTGGGAAATAGAAAAAGGTATAATAACCATTCCTGGTAGAAATGTAACCAATGTAAAACCCCGAAGAGCAGGCCAAAAAGACTGGGAAGTCACCAGAGCCAATCCAATCCAATAAATATTTATTAAGCACCAGCTATGTATCAGGCACTGTGCTAAGTACTGGGGATGTATTTAATAAAAAGACCAGCATATACGCAATATTCTTGATATTAATGTTTAGAGGGAAGTGGCAACCAAGAGCACTACCGGTATAAATACAAACTCATTTATAACATATGGTGTATTGGTTAGAACTGGCCTTGAAGTTAGGAAGACCTGTGTTCAAATCCTGCCTCTGACACATGCTGGTGAGCCACTTAACCTGTCAGAGTTCTCAAGGCAATTCTAAGACTATAAGTTTCTTTCTTTTCTTTTCTTTTCCTTTCTTTTCTTTTTTTTTTAAACCCTTACCTTCCATCTTGGAGTCAATACTGTGTATTGGCTCCGAAGCAGAAGAATGGTAAGGGTAGGCAATGGGGGTCAAGTGACTTGCCCAGGATCATACAGCTGGGAAGTGTCTGAGACCAGATTTGAACCTAGGACCTCCCATCTCTAGGCCTGACTCTCAATCCACTGAGTTACCCAGCAGCCCCATAAGTTTCTTTTTTAAAAACCCTTACTGTCTGTTTTATTAGCAATTCTAAGACAGAAGAGTGGCAAGAGTTAGGCGATTGAAATTAGGGTCATACAGATAGGAACTATTTGAGTCAAATTTGAGCCTAGGTCCTCCCAAGTCTGGGCCTCCGCTCTATCCACTCTGCTCTCTAGCTGCTCCAAAGACTATAAGTTTCAAATAAGGTGCTGAGTTGCATTTGTAAAAGGATTTTCCTCATCCTGGAGTTCCCTATAAAAGTGAAATCACTTGTTAAATCCAGTCCCTATACTGTATAATTGAGAGCATTATTATGTCATAAAAAAGCAAAGACAGTAGAAGCAAAAATGAGCTAACAGAAAGTGTGGTAAGGAATTCAACTAATTAATATCATACCCAGAATATTTATATAATAAATAAACAGGAAAAAAGGTGATGGAATAGATTAGTCACCATTTTTATAGCAATCTCCTACATGAAGGTCCCAATGGTTCCAAGTGTTGGTGTCTCCACTCTAATACTTTGTTCAATTTTCCATATCCTTTAAGTTTATTTGTGGTAAAACATGTAATCTCCTTAAGAATAGGAAGTATAATTATTATATTTGTATTCCCAGTGACTAGCACAGTACCTGGCACATAATAGACACTGAATAAATGCCTGTTAATTGATCAATCATCAAAGACAATGGACTCAGTGCCTCAGCCCCTAAAGTGCCTTAGGATAAATTGAAATGACATGTGAAAAGTCAAATATGAGAAGATTAGCTGGACCAGACTTAAGTATTCAGAGAAAATATCTATACGGGGGGCAGGACTGACTTGAAAATATTGGAGGGGAGCAACTAGGTGGCTCAGTGCATATAGAGCCAGACCTGGAGGTGGAAGGTCCTGGGTTCAAATATGGCCTCAGATACTACCTGACTGTGTCATTCTGGGCACTTAACCCCCATTGCCTACCCCTTTCCACTCTTTTGCCTTAGAATGAATATATAGTATTAATTCTAGGATGGAAGATAAGAGTTAAAAAAAAAAAAAACATTGGAGGAACATTTTGCCAGATCTATCAGAAGATTCCAGAGAATGGAAATCATCATGGATAATAGCCCTCCCTCCCAAAAAAGATGGTTGAAAGGAAATTAATAACTGATGGCCTATTTGCTTACTTTCTCATCTTTTTTAAGGTATGAGAATCATCTTCACTTAGTTGCCTTAAAGGTACAAAGAGTACAAGATCCCATTTAGAAGGCTTCATATATTTATAAATCACTTGCCAGGTGCCAGGCTCTGTGCCAAGCACTAGGGGTACAAAATCAATGAGGACAACTCCTATCCTCAAGGACATAACTGGGATGTGGCTTAAAAATCCGGCCCAGCCTAGACTAGGTAAAAACTTACTTATTATATATAGCTCAGGGTCTCAGGACTGGAAACTAAGGCTGGGGGAGATGGGGCAGATGGCTGGAATGGAGACAGCATGGTATGGAGATGGCCGGGAAATGGCATGAAGGCCTGGCTCTGGTAGTTGTGCAACATTTAAATGATTTCAAGTTATTCCTTGACACAAAACTTCATTATTTTAAAATAAAACTTTTTGTAGTCATGCCTTTTATTTTTCATGTCATTTTTACCTCAACTCTTCCCATTCTTGAACTTTTCCCTATAATAAATAGACATTTAAGAAAAAACAATTCACCTCCTAAATGTCTATATGTCTGTCTATATCCCATATTCTCCTTCTATAATTCTTCATCTCTCTTAGGATAAAGATATGTTTCATCATCATTTCTCCAGTACAGAAGCTAGTTCTTAAGAGTTTGACCACTTTTTAGTGCTGTATTCTTTTATAATATTTAGGCATTGTGTACAGTATAATTTCTTCTTTGCAGACTGTAAAGCATCATATAAATGTTGACTATTAAATATTGCTTCATTTCTCTGAATTCTTAATACTTATTGTTTCTTGTTGTGCGGCTATAGTCTGCTTCATTCATTTACCGCAATTTGTTCAGCCATTCTCCCATCAATGGGCATCCTGTTTCCAAATTTTTTACTATCATAAAAAGTACCATTATAAATATTTGTTATATTTAAGACATTTCTCTTAATCTTTGTATTTTGGAGAGGGAAGGCATCTGTCCAATGGTAGAATTGCTTGATCAAAGGGTATATGAACCGTTTAGTGATTTTTCTCATGTAATTCCGAATTATTTTTCATAAGGATTAAACCAATTCACAGTTCCACCAACAGTGTATTAAGTGTCTTCTTATAGTCCCTACCCCCCAAAACACTATTTTCATCTTTTATCAGCTTTTTTACTAGGAAGTATATGAGGAGAAGGCCATATTGAAAACACCCATGGAGGCAGTAGGTAGTTCAGTGGGCAGAGAACCAGGCCTGGAGATAGGAGGTCCTGGATTCAAATGTAGCCTCAGATATTTCCTAGCTATTAAGCAAGTCACTTAACCCTCATTGCCCAGCCCTTACTATTCTTCTGCCTTGGAAATAATACACAGTATTGATTCTGAGATGGAAGGTAAGGGTTTTAAAAACAAATTTACATGCATTCAACCTAGTGATGTATGATTGTAAATCTTTGGAAGGTTCAAAATTTGCAGCTTGACCAAAGATGCAGAACAAGCAAAAATAGGCTGTAGTATAGTACCAGTTACAAACTATTAATAAGAAATGGCATAAGGGAAGATATCCCAGAAATATGTGATCTGAAATGAATGAAGAGTGACGGATACCAAATAGGTCAAGTGCTCTACTGGTACCCAAGAGATACAAAGAACTAGAAGATGACCTCCAGCACATTGGCTAGTTTTCTTTGGAGGCACTATGGAGGAACATAGACAAAAACCATATGGGATGAGAAAACATAAAAGCTCTATGATCTGCACCATAGTTTGAATATCAATACTGGCAAGATCACAAATCCATTTAAGTAAATATATTCAAATATATATATAGCACTGACCAAAAGTACATTGAAATGATATTTTTTTACCCAGTGTTATAGCTCTAGATATTTTTCAATATAATGGAGAACTCTTACAAGTTGTTTTTTTTTATTTTCCATATTAAACTGTTCTAGCTATGATGAAAATTATCTCTCTGGATCATTAACTGTCTTTTAAATATTAATTTATATAGAGTTGGTCAATTTGGTAAGATCTCTCACATGATTTCACAAAAGGCAGTTTGTTCTATAGCATGAGTTGAGTACCTTCCTTTCTCAGGGAGAAGAAAACTGATGCCCATTTGATTATGAACTTGATGGCTGTTTTGTCTTTAAACATATTATTACACCCAATCTCAATAATTTGTAATAAAGAAGTCCATGCCATTAATTGTATCCTAGGGATGGTGATCATTACTAATCATTTTCTTTTTTCCTTACCTTTTGTCTTAGGATACTACATATTGGTTCCAAGTGGTAAGGGCTTGGCAATTGGGGTTAAGTGACTTGCCTTGGGTTGCACAGCTAGGAGTGTCTGAGGCTAGATTTGAACCCACGACCTCCTGACTCCAGATCTGGCACTCTATCTACTGAGCCATCTAGCTTTTCCCTAATCTATTTTTTAAACATTGAACAATAAGTTCTTGGGAAAAAAAATTAATAAATAATCATTTCAGAGTTGTGTGTATTTGTATCATCACAAGATAAGTACAACCTCTTGGGGGGTTGAATGTGTAAAACTGAACAATTCTCACCCCATCCCAGTTAAATATGTGTGTGTGTTCCACCAATAACAAAAACATTGAGTCTGTTTGATACAATAATCTGATTCTAGCATCCCCGTAACTGGAAACTGAAAGATGATATTAAATGCTAACTGAGGACGGAGTTGAGGAGGAACAACTTTATTCTTTGCCTGAGGCTAACTATTGGCACAAAATGTCCTGATGAGCTGGGTCACCAGAGAGTGAGTGGAAAGTGACTTCAGCAACCCTTGAGGCTAATCCTTGCCTCAGAAAAGATTGCTATCTGTGACACACACAGACTCTAAAAGCTTCACTTTCATCAACTTCAAAAAGAGAACATCTTGATGAGAAAATAATATTTTAGGGGGAGGATTTGGTGGGTATCCAGGTACAAGGTTGGCCTCTTCAGGGTTCCTTTCAATTCTTTTTTTTTTTTTTTAAACCCTTACCTTCCGCCTTGAAGTCAATACTGTGTATTGGCAGAAGAGTGGTAAGGGTAGGCAATGGGGGTCAAGTGACTTGCCCAGGGTCACACAGCTGGGAAGTGTCTGAGGCCAGATTTGAACCTAGGACCTCCCGTCTCTAGGCCTGGCTCTCAATCCACTGAGCTACCAGCTGCCCCCTGGTTCCTTTCAATTCTAAGACTGTGAGTAAGCTTTGGGAGAAGACAAGCCATGTGAAATTTCAAAATGGTCTTTATTGCCCACTTTTATAAAAGAGATCCGTTTCCACTGTCAAGGCCTCAATTTCTAGTCTTTGAGACGTTCTCCTTATCTGAAAACAAAAACAAATTATTAAAATTGTATAGTAGAGTTTCTTTGTTGCCCTAGAAATCTAAATAAAAAACAAAACAACCTTGTTCTATATAGAGATACTTTATTTCAAATGTATATAGGTCTTTCACAAAGATACCATGACTGTTTTAAAACATATTAGCTAAGGGATGGCTAGGTGGCTCAGTAGATTTGAGAGCCCAATCTAGAGATAGGAGGTCCTGGGTTCAATTTTTACTTCAGATATTTCTTAGCTATGTGACCATGGGTAAGTCACTTAATCCCAATTGCCTAGCCTAATCCTTGCTATTCTTTTTTTTTATTTTTTATTTTTTATTTCTAAACCCTTAACTTCTGTGTATTGACCTATAGGTGGAAGAGTGGTAAGGGTAGGCAATGGGGGTCAAGTGACCTGCCCAGGGTCACACAGCTGGGAAGTGTCTGAGGCTGGATTTGAACCTAGGACCTCTCATCTCTAGGCCTGGCTCTCAATCTACTGAGCTACCCAGCTGCCCCCTAATCCTTGCTATTCTTTTGCCTTGGAATTGATATATAGTGTCAATTCTAAGACAGAAGGTAAGTATTAAAAAAAATACTAATTAAGATGATATAAAAAAATATCATAAAGCGATATTAAATTTTTTGGCTTTTTCATGTCTAATTGATAGTATGTTTTAAAACAATCTCACAGTGTCTTTTGAGTATTCATCAGTGTAAAAAGGCTAAATAAAGTATCTCTAAAAAGGACAAGTTTTTTTTTTAAAAATCTATATATGCCCTATCTATCTACCTATCTATCCATAATTCATTCATTCTGAAACTAGTTTACATTTTTTAGCTTTTTTTCTTGTTCCTACAAATTAGTACATTGATAGTTCATGTTCCAAACAAGGGTTCACTGCTAGGATGGCTGCTTGCACATAGCCTCCCCTGCTGTAGCCAGCCAGGATCTTGGATAAGTCAAATTACCTTCAAGTGTAAAGCAATTTAGGCCATTTACCATTGGTAAGACTGGTTAGCCACTTCCTAGAATTCCTGCAGGATCCCATAGTAAAACAGAATAAATCTAGGGGTCCATAGTTTGGGGGACCTTCTTGGAAGAAAGATGACAGTGGTGGGCTTAAGTCCCTACTGACCCCATCACACCTTTATATGCCTCTTTACAATGCAGAGCCGCCATGGATCTCAACTATTGCATACATGCCAGGGTTTGCCAGTCTGTGTTCTAGGCTGAAAAAGTTTTGAGGTCTATAAAATCAATGACATTCAAGAAAACCTTACTCTTGCCTATTGGGAACCATAGTAGAGGAGAACTGCTCAAGAAGCATTAAGTGACATGTAGTCATAGAGGATAAAAATGGAGAGAGGAACAAAGAAGTCAAACTCTGTAAGCAGTCAGATTCTGACACTTGGACTCCTATCTCCTTTTCTAGTCATTGAAATGGTGATCTGATTCTTTTTTTCGCTTAAAGAGAAATTGTGTTTGAGTCAAAAAATGATAGTAAGTGCTGGCTGAGGCTCCAGCTAGGCAGAACAACTGAAGAAAAATCCTTTGTGGATTCTGCAAATATTATGCCATATTATTATTATTGCAAATGAAATTATAGAACTTGCAACAATCTTAACAATGGACTAACACCAAAATGTTTGGTGAAGCCCACTCATCTGAGGTTTGTAACCTAGGTCTGTGAACTTGATTTTTTAAAATTCTTATTCTGTGGCCTCAGACACTTCCTAGCTGTGTGACCTTGGGCAAGTCACTTAACCCTCATTGCCTGGCCCTTACCACTCTTCTGCCTTAGAACCAATATATATTATTGATTCTAAGGTGGAAAGGTAAGAGTTTACAAAATTAAATTAAATACTTATTCTAGTTACTGAATTTCCATATGATTGTTTTCCTTTCTAAAATTGTTTCATGCATTTAAACACATTCTGAGAAAGGATCCATAGCTTTCATCAGAGTGCAGAAAAGTTTCTAATTCCCCCAATTCAAATCAGTGAATATTTATCAAACTCCTGGTATATACAAGGTCCTGGATTAATTGATAAGCAGACTGTAATGAATAAGGTAGTCTCCACTCTCATAAGATAGGACTCAAAAAATGTTGAAATTAAGTGATTTGCTTTAAATATTCAAAGGGAACTTATGGGCCCTGTTTGTGGAAACAAACCAACAACAGTCCTATTACCAGAAAACTCATCTTTAATTTCATGGTCACCAAAACCTGTGGATTTTTGACAGAAAAGGTTGATCCTATGGAAAGAAAGTCACACCTCCTAAGCCTGGCTACAAAATGATAATAGCTTCTGAAGTAGGCATTTTATGATCTGACATCATAATATGAGAGTTGCGAGTTTTTATCAGCTTCATTACTATTTTATTTGAGTCTATTCCCATACTGCACCAAGACCCAACAAATGAGTGTGTGTGTGTGTGTGTGAACACACACTGTGATCCTGACTACCTGAAGACTTATAGGCCTACTGCCTTCTCCTTGCTCATCTAGCACATGCCAAGGGACTTTGGGAAATACCTTTCTCATCTACCCAGATACTTGCAGGCTCACCCTGAAAGTGAGGAAGAAGGATGTATTCACTGGGCAGAGCTCCAAAAAATGAGAACCAGGGGTTTGATGTTTAAAAAGTGTGTTTACTCATTTTAAAGGAAGGGGAGAGTAGCCACTGCTGGAACTCAAGTTTCTAGCTATGCTCTTTTAGGGCCGAACTTCAGTAGTCAAGGAGTCAGGACTTTTTTCTCATACTTGTTTCTGATAGGGGAGGGAAGCCCATTGAATCTGCGATCTTCTGTTACCACTCACGCTGTTTCAACACATGAAGACCCTGAGTCAAGACAAAAAACACAGACCCATGGTGGACAGTAGCTTTAACAGGATTTAGAACTAGAAGAGACTTTGGAGATCATGTTGTGTGGAGTGGAATTTGGGGGGAGCTTGCACCCCCAGAAATTACTCTAATGAGCAGATAGGTGACTTTGATAAGATGCTGGAGGCTGTGGCTTTGTTTGGAAAAAAACAGCAGACAGTAGGGAAGGAAAAGGGATTCTGCCCACACAAGCTGCTTTCTTGGGGGCAAAAATGTCCTCTCTCCTTCTACATACAATTATAGACTTTTATAATAAAACTGACACAAGATTTCTCTTCCTTGGGGGCAGCTGGGTAGCTCAGTGGATTGAGAACCAGGCCTAGAGATGGGAGGTCCTAGGTTCAAATTTGACCTCAGACACTTTGCAGCTGTGTGACCCTGGGCAAGTCACTTGACCCCCATTGTCCACCCTTACCTTCTGCCTTGGAACCAATACACAGTATTGATTCTAAGAAGGAAAGTAAGGGTTAAAAAAATAGATTTCTGGGGCAGCTGGGTAGCTCAGTGGATTGAGAGACAGGCCTAGAGACAGGAGGTCCTAGGTTCAAATCTGGCCTCAGACACTTCCCAGCTGTGTGACCCTGGGCAAGTCACTTGACCCCCATTGCCTACCCTTACCACTCTTCCACCTATAAGTCAATACGCAGAAGTTAAGGGTTTAAAATAAAAAAAATTTAAAAAAAAAATAGATTTCTCCTCCTTCCCTCTGTCTAATCGCAGTGGGGGGAAGAGGGGAGAAGGGGGTTAAGTGCCTTGAGCAGGGTCACACAGCTAGGAAGTGTTTTTCTGTCATAGAAGGGGGTGCTATAACATTTCAAATCTCGAGCACATGATTTTCAATATTACATACCTCTAAAGACCCCCCCCCCCAGGATAAAAAAGCTCATGACTATCATGGGATTATCAGTCTGGGACAGTAAAAATACAATTGAAACTCCCTGTTCCTTCTTATCTTGCCCCTCTTCCTAGAGCTGGCATTTCCCCCGGGCTACAGATAAACTCTTCTCAAGGTTTTTGAAAATAGGTCAGGAAAATTAAAAATTTTATGGGGTGGGGGAGCAGTTTAGTCGAAGGAATAGTACTACTAAGGGGTCTTGAAAATTGAGGTTATAAGCCAAATTCTACTCTGAGAATTACACACTGAATCTCATACTAATAATCATACATAATCTCAAAGTGATTTCCAAAGTGGGGGCTAGGAGACCCTATGGGTCTTTGGCATGACTCCAAGGGTATTATAATCAACCTACTTTCCTCATAAAGCTTTTCCTGTTCCTGCTCCCAATTACTAGTGCCCTCCTTCCCAAGCTTCCTATGACTAGGAATCGATTTAAAAAAAAAAAAGCAACAAAAAAGAAAACCATGATCTTCCATCTTAGAATCAATATTGTTTATTGATTCTAAGGCAGGAGAATGGTAAGAGCTAGGCAAGGGATTTAAGTGCCTTGAGCAGGGTTACACAGCTAGGAAGTGTCTGGGGTCACATTTGAACCCAAGACTTCCTGTCTCTAGTCCTGCCTCTGAGCCACCTAGCCACACCTATTTAATTTTTTATATTTTTATTCCCAGTTCCTAATATGATTGGTGCCTAGCACATAGGAGGCACTCAATAAATGCTTGGTTATTGGGTCTTTAGCAAAACTACATCTACTCTTATTCCCCAACTCTTCTCTATTATACAAACACTCAAGACTTCCCTCTTCTGAGTTCATCATCCATTCCTTAGGACAGTGAT
This sequence comes from Gracilinanus agilis, assembly GCF_016433145.1. NCBI lineage: Eukaryota > Metazoa > Chordata > Mammalia > Didelphimorphia > Didelphidae > Gracilinanus > Gracilinanus agilis. Next base: position 632,133,388 of record NC_058131.1, read on the forward strand.
GGGCAAACTATTCCCCGCAGGCCAGATTCAGGCCATAGTTTGCCCATCACTGCCTTAGGGCAATTAAAATCTAAACACTACATGGATACCCACAGCAGCCGTCGGTGCAGGTACTGTTTGGAAAATCTCTACCCCCTTCCTCAGTCCTTTGGCTCATATTCCCTCTCCTCACCAGGCCACCTAATGACTGCAGCAAATACCTTTCAGAGGATGGGCATTGACGGAGAGCCCCCAGCCCTTTTCATCTTGAGTGGGACAAATTAAATCACACAGGATAAGCTGGCATGGGTGGGTTATGGTTTTCATGACAGAATCATTGTTATCTTTTCCCCAAACCCATCCCTCTTCTAAACTCTGTTTTTACTGAAGATGCCACCATCCTTCTAGGCACCCTCAATTCCTCACTCTCCCTCATTCCATATAGTCAATTAATTGACAAATCTTGTCATTTCTACCTCTACCACATCTCTTTCAATGCCTCCTCCCCTGTCTTCACTCAGCCATCATCCTAGTTCAAGTCTCATCATCTCCCAAATGGACAATTCCAAAGGTTTCCTAATTAGTCTCTCTGCTTTAGATCTCTCTTGCCAAATTATCCTTTACACAGATGTCAAAATTATTTTCCTAAAATGCAGATCTCACCATGCCACTTCCCTGCTCAATAAACTCTAGTTTCTCTTTATTGACTCTAGAATAAAATGTGATACCTTTATTTCATCCTTATTAAATTTCTACTTGTGCAAGTTTTATAATACATACAACTAGTACTGTGGCAGTAAATGGATATAATATGTAAATAAGAAAATATGTATATGTATGTGTGATTTTATATACATATTGTGTAGATAGAATTCACTCCCCAAGGCTCCTCCGACCCAGCTCATCTTACCCAGCATCCCATTTATGTGCTGACGCTGCATAATTGTATGTGAACACACATGCATGAGGTGGGATGGAGGAAAATATTTTGGTGTGGCACTGCCCCCTTTCTCCGTTTCCCTGAATTCAGCTGGGGAGCCTGGCTGAGAGCCCAGTGGTGGTCAGTTGGGTTTCATTAGGCTTTAATCTGCTTTCTCTATCTTTAGTGATTATTAATAAAACTCTATGGAAAATAAGAACCTGGAGTTATTGTTATTAATTGAAATTTCAATTTTACTATATACATATATGAATGCATACTCAAAAATTTTACAGGTAGGGTTATGTAATGGAAAAAGTTTGGAGACCACTGACATGATTTAACCATAACATTTTACAGATGTGGGAACTGAAGTGCCCTGACTTGAAACCCAGGTCCCCCATTTACTTATCCCAGTTTTCACTGATTTTGCTATAGTGAAGAACTAGAGGGAAGGTATTGGAAGGAATGAAGAAAGGAGGGAGGGAAGGAAGGAAGGAAGGAATAAAAAGCTGAGTTAACTTGTTGCTGTCTGAGTAAGATTAGAATTTCAAATAGAAATCTTCCTTCCTTCCGAAACCCTTTACTTTTTGTCTTAGTAACAACTCTAAAACTGAAGGGCAAAAGCTAGGCAAATGGGGTTAAGTGACTAGTTCATGGTCACAGAGCTAGGAAATGTCTGAGGCCATATTTGAACCAGGTCCTCTTGACTCCAGGCCTGGTGCTCTATCCACTGTGCCACCTAGTTGCCCCCAGCTCTTACCTTTCCAAAAAATAGGCAAAGACACTTGAAAGAAGAGTTGGAAGTCCCAAAGAGCAGACCTCCAGACAGTGCTGTTTCTCTAACTGCCTAAAGAAAGCAGAAAGTAAAGTCAGGAAGCTTTAAAATTGAAACAGTATTCTAAAGTGACAAATGTTAAGTATCAGACCCTTTACCTTTTGTATTCCCCTAAGTTATGGTCACCACTAATTAGCCTTCATATGTGAAGGGAAGAAATGCCTTTGTGAAGGGGAGCCAATAAATGAAATGAATCATAAATGTTAAAGTGTACATAGTGACAAAAGCTCACTGCTCTACCTTTTAAACAAAACCCTTTCACCACACACATGCAGCCACATAGAGTTTACTTCCACTCTATGATATAGATTTATTTATTTTTTACAATGTAGCTATTGAAGGTATTTTAAATTACTTTTGCTCGCAAAGCTAGGTTTCTTTAAAATGCTCTTCACTAGAAACTGCTATCTAAGAAAGAAATGTTTTAAAAAACAAAAAACCAGGGGCAGCTGGGTAGCTCAGTGGATTGAGAGCTAGGCCTAGAGATGGGAGGTCCTAGGTTCAAATCCGGCCTCAGACACTTCCCAGCTGTGTGACCCTGGACAAGTCACTTGACCCCCATTGCCTATAAGTCAATACATAGAAGTTAAGGGTTTAAACAAACCAACAACAAAAAAAAAAACAGGGTCTCTTGTCTTGGAATTTTTTTTCTAAAAGATTTATTTAGAGGGGTAGCTGGGTAGCTCAATAGATTGAGAGCCAGGCCCAGAGATAGGAGGTCTTGGGTTCAAATGTGACATCAGACACTTCCTAGCTTTGTGACTCTGGGCAAGTCATTTAAACTCAGTTGTCTAGTCCTTACCACTCTTCTGTCTTGGAACCAAGCCTTAGTATTGATTTTAAGATAGAAGGTAAGGGTTTTCTAAAAAAAAAGATTTAACTAGACAGGAAATCTGGGATCACTTAAGATCCAAAAAGCCTCTAGAGCAGTGGTTCCCAAACTTTTTTGGCCTACCACCCCCTTTCCAGAAAAAATATTACTTAGCCCCCTGGAAATTAATTTTTTTTAAAATTTTAGTAGCAATTAATAGGAAAGATAAATGCACCTGTGGCCATCACCGCCTTCCTGGATCGCTGCAGCACCCACCAGGGGGCTGTAGCACCCACTTTGGGAATCACTGCTCTAGAGAAATCCTTTCAATTTGAGAACAAAACAAAATAGGTAGGGAAATAATATTGTTCTCACTCCTTGTATTGGCCAACTAGACCAGTACTGCTAGAACTACTCCTGCCTGGAATAATGCTAAATCTTATTTGAAGAACAAAATCTTGTGCTTTCAGAAATACACACATCAGAACACAAAATGCCAAGTAATGTATTAGAGGAAGAAGGGAAGGAACTATAGAGGGAAATGGACTTCTCTTTTCTCCAACAGAATAATGCATCAGCCCCTTACCTGAAATATTGGCAGATGGGAGAGATCTCCCACCTACCTTTGCCCCAGCTTCTTAGGACAGTCCTACAAAGTTCCCATTCTTGTCCATTACATGAATTTCATTCTGGCATTCATTACTTCTGCTCACCACCACATTAAATGCATTTCAAAAAGCTGTAGTATTCAAAAGCAAAACAAAACACAATATGGAGGTTGCTTTCTAGTCAGTTAAATTCACCTTGGACATAATTTTGTCACACCTACAACATATCAAAATGTTCTAAACAGAGACTCGCAACAGGAATAACTGAAATCTGTAGACTGGCCAATATAAGAATCCAGTTAAATAACTATTAAATTTTCTTATGTTGCCTATGTTTCTGGAAAACTGAAATATTTGATCATTCATCTTTGTACCAACCTTTGACACACTGCAAATTAAGACATTGCTAAAAAGAAAGAAAAACCTCTGAGGTACAAACAATGGGCAACAGCATTTGTCGTCTGTAGGAAGCTGACTATTATCAATATCCTTTTCCTCCAATTGAAAATTCATGAGATTTCTTTTAAAAATATAAGTTTAAAAAATTTTCAAAGCATTTGTTTTTTACACCATAGTTACTTCCCAATATAGTATTACCCACCTATAAAATCCTCCTATTTCACAAAAAAACAAACAAACCCTGTTAAACAAAATTAACCAACTCGGTCACTATAGTTGAGAGTCTATGTGGCATGCTGCTCCAGAATCCCAGGAAAGAAGTCTATTTCACCTATCTGGAGCCAGGATTACAGGATCATAGACAAAGCTGGAAGGGGCCTTAAAGGCCTTTAATATGTCCAACAGCTCCATTTTATGGATGAGGAAACCAAGGTCTACAAAGGTTAGAGAAGTAGCAGGACTGAGATTTGTTTGGTCATTGCATTTAAAATGTATATGATCAAAAACTAGGAGTCAGGTTAGAGAACCAGGATGTTTTCTTTCGGTCATGATGTTGAGAACAGTTATGAATAGTCTAGACAGCATTTATCATCAGAAAGAAGGAAATGAATTCAATCTGGGACCCAAATTGGCAACAAAAAGTAGCTTTTCTTAGATGTCCTTCAAGATTAGGCACAATCTAGATAGAAATGGTTACAAAACACCCCATACAAAGGGATAGAGAGAAAGATATCTCTTGATAAGATGATCCAAGGTAGATAAAAACCAGCCCACTACTGTATATTTCCAGTTCTCATCTACTTACCAAGAAGAGGAATAGGCAAGATTTTGGTGACAAAATTCTGAACAGAAGGTCTTTTGAATGTATATCAATTCATCATCAAAAGAGTGAAAATCTTGGAAACCAGAGAGGAAATATCAATTCATCATAATGTGACATACATTTATAATGTGCCTAGTCTGTGCACTGGTGAATGTTTTTTTGGAGTTCGAGTGCTCACAGCCCAACTGTCTGTGAGCCCCGCTGCATTACCAGAGAGGAGGAAGTTCTTGCTTTGGGTGACTGGACAGAGGGGCAGGGCATGCAAAAAATGTTCTCAGACACCAGGAAGAAGGGGAGATGGAGCAGCTCCCCGAGTATCAGCTGGGCACAGGTGCCAATACTTCGCCAACACCGATATGTGCTAGGCACTAGGAGACATATAAAGAAGAAAAAAATGCAGTCTCAGGGACCTTCTGGGTCCACTGGGGGTGGGTTTGGAGAGGGGTAATAGCACTTACATAGTTACAATACAAAATGGAACATGATAAATGAAGAGGCAAACACACAGAGTGCTCTATGAGATCTGAAGAAGGAAAGCTCATCTCGGTAAGGGGGGGGTTGAGGGTCACTTCTAGAGATTATATTCAATTTGCACTGAAAATCAACTGCATACCTAGCCAGGAACTACCAATTCTAAAAAACATTTTCACTAGCCTATTTCAACTTAAAAGTCACATGGGACATTAGTTGATTAAGATACTATATGGGGAGAATCATTAGAATTATGTGTGCAGTGGTGGCCTAGCCACTATTCAAGAGACCAAGAAGCCATATTGAGAGATAAAGAGAGAAAAACCTGGGGAAAAGTCCCTCACATCCTTGACCTACTCCATTAGAATCCCCCTCTCTAATTCCCACAGAATTCAGTTAGAGCACTCTCTCCTCAGTTAGAGGTTCTAATTTACATAACCACACAGATTGTGTTGGAACACTCTGGTCAGGCTTTGGTTAGGCTAGAGGGTCTAATCTTTCTTTCTTTTTTTTTAAACCCTTACCTTCTGTCTTAGAATCAATACTGTGTATTGGTTCCAAGACCAAAGAGTGGTAAGGGTAGGCAATGGCGGGTCAAGTGAAAGAGGGTCTAATCTGCATATTCACTCAGAATGCAGCTAGATATATGGTACTTGGAGTAAGGTTTACAGAAACTGGGAGAAAGCACAAATTTATTGACATCTTAAAGTATCAACTGGAAGGCCACATCCCACAATCCCAAAAATACTTTGTATTAGTAAAGACATCATTTGTTTCTGAATCACTCCGGTATTTAAGAGAGCTTTGTATTTTGGATGGGTTGAGGCTATCCTCGGAGAGACCAATTTCCCTGGGTACTAGGCATATTCTTTTGGATTTCTTAATAACTATTACCTTGGGAGTAACACACTAATTTCTTACTCTATACAGAACCATTGAATTGAATATAAAGGTTAAGATTTGTGGTTTGAACCATGACCCGGCAAGCAACAGAGAAGTACTCAAAAATTCTGGGTTACTAATATTGATTATGATTTATGTCTTTGGGGTAAATCCCTTAACTCTTCTGTCTACTGAGTTTTCCTCTTTGAGAAATGGGAGGAGGCAATGATACTGAGTTCCTTCTTCTAGTCTCATATGCAGATTTAGAATTTAAATTTTATTGTACAATTTAATTTTCAATTCCTTTCTCAGAGTCACAGAGTCAGCATGAGTCAGAAGCAAGACCAATTCTTCCGGACTCCAAGGCCAATTTTCTGTTCCCTAGGCTCTCTTGCCTCTCTCTCATAACATTTCTGAGATTATAAATTGCATAACAGTTGCTGAATTACGTTAACAGAAGGAGTTAATAGTTAATACATTAATAGGTAGAAGTCTAGGGAGTTCCCTATGTTAATGAAATCACAGAAGAAAAAAATGAATGAATTATATCTAAGTAGGGACATAAAGAATATTTCTCATACAGTAAATAGAAAAATTACAATTTTTTTTGTGTGCATAGAAAATATAGACCAAACATTTATGTAAGAAAATTGTTTCTATAGTTCAATTATGACTATATTCTTCTTAATTTATAGTTTAAAAATGAATTTTATTGTTGTTGTCTAGCCTTTTTGGTCACATCTGACTCCATGATTCTACTTGAGGTTTTCTTGGCAAAGATACTTAAGAGTAGTTTACCATTTCCTTCTCTCACTAATTTATAGATGAGGAACTGAGGCCAACAGGATTAAGGGACTTGCCCAAGGTCACACAGCTGGGACATGTCTGAGATCATATTCAAACTCTGGTCTTCCTGAGTCCAGGCCTGACTCTCTATCCTCTGTGCCACCTAGTTCCCCATCAAATGTATTAAATGAATGGAATTTTCCAACCAATGAAAATATGCCCCAAGTACCAAGGAAGCTATTAAGTCAGTTCCAGAGATTATATTTCCCCTACTCATGAATTTTATTTTATTTTATTTTTTAGTCCAGACTGAGGATTTCACTGGTGTAGGGAATTTTCCATGTGAAACCTTCTTCCACTGTACACTGATAACTTGAGAAGTGAAATTGGCATGGGCATTGTACCCCCAGAAATTCAGGCAAACTTAGGGAAATTCCTTTGCTCCCTTACTCCCTCAGGACTCCCAACCCAAAACATCTGACCTTGAGGATTACCCTCCTTTGATTGTCCCATTGATTGAGATGGACTAAGAGACACACCTCATTCATCTGTCCTCCAAATCACTGGAACCATGCCTTCTGCCAAACTTCCCCCACAACTTGCTTCAATGCTTACCGCTTTAGAGTCACATCTTCACTGTTGTAAAAAGTATAAAATCCCCAGAATTGATGTCCTCTGGGGGACAGCTTTTCCATCCATGCTGTCCTCCCAAGGAGCAGCTTTCCACCCATGCTGTTCCACTTAGGAGGTAGGCTTCCACCTATGCTGTCCTCCTGGCCAGATTCAACATTACCTTCCAAATTAATAAATTTCTCTTTTTATTTTTAAGCTAAGTTTTAGAGTCTTGCATTCTTGCAAAAGGTATCCTTCCTGAACCCTGGGGGTTCACCTCTGCACCTCACAACAATATCTTCTTTAGGGAAAGGAGAAGAGAAGAGCAACATATCTGGGAACTTTAATATAACAAACAACAAATTAAATAAAACATAAAAACACATATTTAATTAGTGTCTTATGTTCCAGGAAATGAATTAAGGGTTAGGGTTTAAAAACAAAACTAAAATAGTCCTGCCTTCAAGGAACTTACATTCTATTTTCAGCCTAAGTTACTTAAAAAAATGTGTGATCTATTGTGGCTGAATGGATTCAGAAGGGCACTAGGATGATAGGACAACGTGAGTAAGATGAAGTGGGAGGTCCTGGGTTCAAATGTGACCTCAGGGGCAGCTAGGTAGCTCAGTGAATTGAGAGCCAGGCCTAGAGACAGGAGGTCCTAGGTTCAAATCTGACCTCAGATACTTCCCAGTTGTGTGACCCTGGGCAAGTCACTTGACCCCCATTGTCTACCCTTACCACTCTTCTGCCTTGGAGCCAATACACAGTATTGACTCCAAGATGGAAGGTAAGGGTTTAAAAAACAAAAAAAGTCAAATGTGAATACAGACACTTTCTAACTGTGTTACCTTGGGCAAGTCTCTTAGCCTCTATTGCCTAGCCTTTACTGCACTTCTGTCTTAGAACTGATATACAGTATTGATTCTAAGTCAGAAGGTAAGGGTTTAAAAAAATATTCATTAAGCTCCTATTAGGTTCCAGATATAAACAGAAAATATATCTAGCATTATATTATATTATATGAAGTTATAGATGGAAGTGATCTTTTAACATGAAGAAACTGTGGTCTCAGGAATGTTTTGACTTATATAAAAACACAGAATAGCAGACCTAAATATCCAGGGTCTCTAAGGTGAGCTTCTTTCTATTATGCCTTGCTGCTTCTTAGAAATGACCAACTTTTAGATAATTCATGATATCTTTTTTTCCTATATATCTTTTTATTTATTTTTAATTCACTTTAAGAATTTCTGAGTTCCAAATTCTCTCCTTCTCTCCTGCTCCCTCTCCCACCCCCTAAGAAGATAAGCAATATATCATTTATATGTGTGAAATCATGCAAAACACATTCCCATAATAGCCATGTTGCAAAGGGGGAAAAAAAATCAAGAAAAATAAAGTAAAAAAAAAATTATGCTTCATTCTGTCCTTAGAATTCATCAGTTCTGTCTAGTAGTGGATAATTTTTTTTCATGAGTCTTTTGGAATTATCTTGGATCATTGTCTTGAGCAGAGTAGCTAAATCTTTAACAATTGACTATCCTTACAATACTGTTGTAACTGTGTACATTGTTCTCCTGGTTCTGCTCATTTTACTTTTTAACAGTTCATATAAGACTTCTGAGGTTTTTCTGAAGCCATCCTGCTTGTCATTTCTTGTAACACAATAGTAGTCCATCGCAATCATATACCATGACTTGTCCAGTTATCTCCTAATTTATGGTTATCCCCTCAATTTCTAATTCTTTCTCACCACAAAAAGAGCTACTATAAATAATTCTGTACATATAGATCCTTCCCCCTTTTCTTTGATCTCTTTGGGATACAGATCTGGTAGGAGTAAGGCTAGGTCAAAAGGTGTGCACAATTTTAAAGCGTTTTGGGCATTGTTCCAAATCTTTCTCCAGAATGATTAGATCAGGATAATTTGTTATGTCTTAAGTTTCCATTTTCCAATGTGAAAATAAATTGCATGTAGAAATAATTAAAAATTATTCACAGCAATGATATTTTTGGTTACTTACCAGGGTCCAGTTATAGGCAAGAAAGCTAATGAAGAAGAAAAGGATCATTAGTGTAGGCCAAATGTTTTGTAATTAATTTAGTCATATAAAGGAAAATGGTGTGGGAAAGGATAATTAACATGAAAACCCCTTTTTAATTCTATCTTGGTTGTAATTTTTTCCTAAAATTATTGAACCATTGAAGTTTTTAGTTAGAATATTCATTGGAGATAATTTGATGCTTTCATTTTACAGATAAGGAAATTGAGGTGAAATAATACATGCAATGTCACATGCCAAATTAATGACAAAGTCTAGAAGCTAGGTCACCAGTATCTCACTGGATTAAGACCAGGGATCTTCTATTTATTAGCAATGTGACTTTGGGTAAACCAATTAACATATTTAAAAAACCAATGATAATATAATATAATTTAATAATTTTACTTTTTTGTTATTCTGAAATTAAAAAAACAACAACCCTTATTTTCTATCTTAGAATCAATGCTCTGTATTGGTTTCAAGGCAGAATAGTAAAGACTAGGCAATGGGGGTTAAGTGACTTGCCCAGGGTCACACTAATGCTATTCTAAATTTAACAAAGGCAAATATTTCTATATACAAAGAACAGAAAAACAATCTATGTGAAACTATGAACCTCTGTTCTATATAGCTTAATTTTTAAAAAGTACATAATAAATTAAACATATTTTAAAGCTATTCTACTTATCTGTATTCTTTTTGGATTTCTTTCTATTCTTTTCTGTGCACTTAAAAATGTTTTCAGTGATCTTCTTTTCTGACTTTTCTTCTAGTAGGGCATCACTATCACTAGTTCCCTTCAACCTCCATTAGTAAATGAAACAAAACCCATCATAGTTTCTAAAAAATTATATGAATAATAAACAAGGACAAATAAAAATATAGGTCATGCCCAAAGCTGTATGTCTTATTCTGCACTTCTTATTCATCTGTTCTCTGATCAGGAAATAAGTAGTATACATCATAATTGACGCTCTGGAGTTATAGTTGGTCATTGCATTGATCAGGATTCTTCAGTCTTTTAATGTGTGTATTTTTAAAAAATGTAATTTTTGTGTAAATTGTTCTCTTGGATCTACTCACTTTACCCTGTATCCATTCACATAAGTCTTCCCAGGTTTCTTTGAAACCATGATTTTCATCATTTTTTTTAAAGGTGTAATGTTATTGCATTCATATACCAAAATTTGTTCAGCCATTCTTAATTGATGGACATCTATTGGTTTCTAAATTCTTGTTATAACATGAAGTGTTGCTATAAATAGCTTTGTACTTACAAACTCTTTTCATCTTGAAATCTTTGGAAGATTTTCCTGATAGTGGTGCTGCTAGGGTTAGAGTTTTTCTTGGCTAATAGTTCCCAGTTGTTTTTAGAATAATTAGGCCAGTTCTCAGTCACACATAGCATTGTTGGAACCTCAGGGTTATTTTAATTTGTTCTTATAATTATTAGTGAGTGGAAGCACTTCTTCATATGGGTGTAATTTCTTCCCTTGAGAACTTCCTTTTCATATCTGTTGACTATCTATTGGATGAATACCTCTTGTTCTTTTACATTTGAATAAATTCCCAATGTATTTTGGGTAGCAAACCTAAAGAATACCAAAGAAATTTGCTTTGATGATTCCTCCCACCCTAAGTTAGCTATTTTCTTTCTGATTTTGACTGAATTTGTGAAGAAACATCAGTTCTATGTAATAAAAATTGCATGTTATCTCCTGTCATCCTCTGTGTCTCTTCTTTGGTCAAGAACATGTCCCACATCCATACTGAAGAATGTTATTTCCTTTCCTGTTATTCTAATTTGTCATGATGATGATCTGGGTCATGTATTGATTTGGAATTTATTAGGATAAATGATATGAAATATTGGTCTAACCTAATTTCTGACATATTGCCATCTACTTTTCCTGGTAATTTTTGTCAAATATTTTGGATTTGTTGAAAAGTATATGATTGTGTTCATTTGTATCAATACACCATGTAAAATTTTAAACCAAATTATTTTTACAATTACTTTTGGCTGTGTAGGCTCCCTTTTTTTCTTTCCTTTTTGCTTCTTCATATGAATTTTGCTATTTTTTCCCTTGCTCTACAAAATAACTTTTGATAGTTTGATTGGTATGACATATCATTTCACATCTTTATATCAGCTTTCTCATCTGTAAAATGAAGATAACAATACCTGCTTAGTCTACTTCAAAGAACATCATAAGGATCAAATGGGATTGTATACATAAAGTACTTTATAATTAGTAAAGTGCTATACACAGGGGAATTATTATTAGCTTTGTTATCATTATACCCTGCTGTCTTTGTATGAGTCCATTTTCATTTTCCTAAGTCCAGTGTAATGAAAACAATTGAAATCATTTTGAAGATTCAGGATCTGGAAGTGCCTCAGGATTATCATTTTGAATTCATCCCATAGAGTTGATATAAGGAAAGTGCTTTGCAAACCTTAAAGTACTTTTTAGAAATGAGTTACTTTTATCTTATTCTCATTGTTTTTGATGGGGCTCAAACAGAGACTATCCCAGGACAGGTCATTATCCTGTTAATATTCTTTTTTATTTAACATTCTATGGGGGGCAACTAGGTGCCTCAGTAGATAGAGAGCCAAGTCTACAGATGAGAGGTCCTAGGTTCAAAGCTAGCTTCAGACACTTCTTAGCTCTGTGATCCCAGGTAAGTCACTTAACCCCAATTTCCTAGCTTTTACTGCTCTTATACCTTGGAAACAATACTTAGTATCAATTCTAACACAGGAGGTAAAAAAATTCTATGGACTACTGTATAGGTGGATAAGATAACTGATTTTTGTAGATTATTAGGCTCATTAAAAGTGTTCTTGGTAGGATTTCAGTAGTGGGCAGGATAAAAGAGATGATATGCATATCATTTTGTTTTCATGTGATATTAATTTCTTATGCTTGATCTCTATAGTTTTTTGGAAATTTTTATTTAATTAATTAATTTAGAGTATTTTCCCATGGTTACAAGATTCATGCTCTTTCCCTCCCCTGCCTCCTCCCCCCTCCCATAGCCAATGCACAATTTCACTGGGTTTTACATGTGTCATTGATCAAGACCTATTTCCATATTATTGATATTTGCACTAGAATGATTGTTTAGTCTGCACCCCTAATCATATCCCCATTGATCCATGTGATCAAGCAGTTGTTTTTCTTCTGTGTTTCTGCTCCCACAGTTCTTCCTCTGAATGTGGGTAGGGTTCTTTCTCATAAGTCCCTCAGAAATGTCCTGGATCACTGAATTGCTGCTAGTAGAGAAGTCTATTACATTTGATTAGTATTTATTATTTATCATTATTTATTTATTTAGTATTTATTATTACTACATGGCATTATAGTAACACATTATATAATACAGTATAAGAACATGCCTTTGATGATTACATTATTATTAAATATTAATTACATTAACATATCAACAACAAATGCAGATTCTTTTTTTTTTTTTAACCCTTACCTTCCATCTTAGAATCAATACTGTGTATTGGCTCCAAGGCAGAAGAGTGGTAAGGGTTAGGCAGTGGGCGTCAAGTGACTTGCCCAGGGCCATACAGCTGGGAAGTGTCTGAGGTCAAATTTGAACCTAGGACCTCCCATCTCTAGGCCTGGCTCTCAATCCACTAAGCCACCCAGCTGCCCTCCCCCCTTCCCCCCAAATGCAGATTCTTGCTGACCAGAGTGCAGGTTTCTGCCTGCTAGACCCCACCCCCTTTTAAAAAATGTTATATATGATTCAGTGTTTGAAACAAGACTTTTGAGTATCTGCTGAGAAACTCAACCTACTTACCTGCAGGCCTAAATAGTTTAGGAATAACACTCCCAGTGTCAGGATTCACTGTTACCTTGAAAAGAATGGACAATTAAAATATTTTATTTTTTTCTCTGGAAGAGTTACAACAATAACAAAGATTATGCCAATAAAGCTTTTCTTAAACTCACCAGGTTCTGTTTCCAGGCTTCTTGTATCCAACCCAATAAGAAGAGAAAATTAGATGTATCTTTTAAAGCCGGATTTGTAGTCCCTTTCCAGCCTTCTGTCTTGGCATTTTTGTTACAGTTTCAACAGCTGGCTGCCTTTTGCCATCCTCAGAGATAAGAAAAGAGTAATTTTTCTCTTACATTCAAAGGAGTTAAGATCAAAGGCAAAAATATAGTTTAAGTGAAGCAATGTATTGGGAATGCAATAAATCATTCTTTCCAAGGAGAAAAGGAAGAGCTACAGCTAATAATTCTCACTTGGGCTCCCAACGATTATGTGTAGAAATGATTTTTAACATTTGTTTCTGACATTATGCAATTTCCACCCCAGGTGGCATAAAATAGTCTGATATGTATATTGAATGGCTAACAATCCTTAAGCCCAGTCCAGATCCAGTTGGTAAATTTGGTATATATTTTGTAATTATATATATATATATACATATATATATATATACACATACATATGTATATATATATATATTCTCAATGTTTCCCCTTCTCTCAGGAGAATGTAAGCTCTTTGACAGTAGGGACTATTTTCTGTTCTTTCCTTCCATATCTCAATACTCAACACAATGGCTGGCATATACTAGGCACATAATAAATGCTTGTGGACACAGTGATGCTATTGATTGACATATACCCTTTTCTGAGAGAAAGGTCTTATGTACACCAAAATATCAATTGCAGTACTTTTTGTGGCACTATACAACAGGGAACAAAATAGCCCCACTGATTGGGGAATGGCTAAACAAATTGTGGTATGTGAATATATTATAATGTTAATGTTCATATGGAACAATGAATGTGAACATTTCAAAGAAGCATTGGGAATTCTCATGAACTGATGCAGAATCAGGAAGACGATATACACAATCACTATTGTTGTGGGGTACAGATGCAAATCCCTGGGGTTCAGAAAGGATACCTTTTGCAAGAATGCAAGACTCTGAAACTTAGCTTAAAATTAAAAAAAGAAATTTATTAATTTGGAAATTAATGTTGAGAATGGCCAGGAGGATAACAAGATGGAACAGCAAGATGGAACAGCAAGATGGAACAGCAAGATGGGGAGCTCTTCCTTGGGAGGACAGCATGGATGGAAAAGTTGTCCCCCAGAGAACATCAATTCTGGGGTTTTTATACTTTTTACAACAGTGAGGACCTGACTCTAGAGTGGCAAGCACTGAAGCAAGGAGTGGGGAAGGTTTCCCAAAGGCATGGGGTGGTGATTTGGAGGACAGATGAATGATGTGTGTCACTTTGTCCATCTCAAATCAATGGGACAATCAAAGGAGGCTAATCCTCAAGGTCAGATGTTTTGGGTTGGGAGTTGAGGACCTAAGGGAGCAAAGGAATTTTCCCTGATAATAGTTTGCCTGAGTTTCTGGGGGTATAATGCCCAAGACACTATGACAATGAACATCGTATGGAGTGAGAAATTAGTGTATTATTCTCAAGTATATTGGCAATATTAACATCTCCAAAGTGTACATGCCTAGGACCCCAGAAAGAGATGGTAAAGCTGGTCTCTCTGAGATGGCATCCCTTGCAGGATAGGATTGTCCCACCCTATTCAGAATACCTTTGGCCCGAGTGAGACAGAAATGGTTTATGTCTTTGTTATATTATGCAAGGTATTTTTGGTGTTTTGGGATGTCTTTAGAGTTTGTACTTTGGAATGTTCTAAGCTGTGGTATAGTGATGTAGGAGTGGGTTCTTTGGATCAGAAGCTGGGTTGGTTGTCTCTTCCCTTCTGTAACCCCCCTTCCTTAGTTTAACCCTTAGCCGCTTTGATTTGCACTCTTAGTCCCCCCTCTCTTCTTACTGACCCAGCCTGTGCAATTTACACTGGGAGAGGGGAGGGGTGCCTACCCTGGAGATCAGGTGGGTAGGAGGCTCTGTAAGGCACTCCCAATCAACCCTGCACCCGAAATGTTTGTATGTAGATTGGGGCCTGATTCTGACCCTTGACCATTAGCTAGGGGAGGTTGATTTGGAGGATACCTTCTTCAGGACCTGACCTGATGTCATTTAGCCTGAAGGTTGTATTTTTCTATAAATAAGGGATGTTTCTGTAAGCTGGGGCTTTTTGTCTTTTTTCACTTTTGTAGCTTGTAACTTTTGGGATGAGTTTTTTTCTTTTCTCTCTCAATAAAGCATTTCATTTTGGAAATGACTTCCTAGGTGTCAACTCGAAATCTGAAAACCCCATTTTTCCATGTCCCCTAAGAACTCATCCCAAGGGAAGTTCCAGACTCACTCATTTCAGACTGAACAATAGATCTTAAAGTACTTGATGATCCCAGTTTAGTTGGGCTAGCAGACCTTTTTTTTTTTTAATTTATTTTTTAAACCCTTAACTTCCATCTTGGAATCAATATTGTGTATTGGTTCCAAGACAGAAGAGTGGTAAGGGTTAGGAAATGGGGGTTTAAGTGACTTGCCCAGGGTCACACAGCTGGGAAGTGTCTGGGGTCAGATTTGAACCTGGGACCTCCTGACTCTAGGCCTGGCTCTCAAACCACTGAGCTATCCAGCTGCCCCCAGGACTAGCAGATCTAATCAAATGTTAAGCACCCTTTTAGTCTTTCTAGAAGTTTTCCCCCATTGTATCAGAGATCCTTCCCAAGAAGACCAATACCTGTGCAAGAACCATTCTTTTAGTATCCATGGTAAGTAGATCACTCCCTGATACCCCAGCCTCTGGCTGTGGCCTCTTTCCCAAGCCTGCTTACAACCTGGCAGTGTATGTGTGATCCCCTGAGTTCCCCAAAAGGTATATAAGATTCCTATGTTCTATTGTTTCTTTGGAGAATCATCTGGAGAGGTGCATTCTCCCGGAGATACTGTCCCCAGAGCTCCAGGGTTTTGACTCTGTAGTATTTTGGCGCTTGGCTCTGTGATAGTGGCTGATTATATTGGACCTATCTCTTTCCTGATTAAAGACTTGGTTTTTCTGACTACTTTAGTAGTTCTGTGTTTTTCCAAGTTGACAGGGGTTTCTTGAATAGTGGCTAAAGAGAGTAAACCTTGAAATTTTCAAGGTCCCCTCAATTTCCACCCCGTACAAACACTGAAAGAACAAAAACCCCAAACAGAATATTGTATAGTTATGAGCACTAATTTTTCAAAAGAAAAAAAATTACTTTCCTCCCTTCTTTACAGAGATACAGTCTATGGAAAAAGCACATTTCTTATTTTTTGAGACTCAGCTAATATCTTATATTGTTTTGCTGAATTGCTTCCTCCCTCCCCTTTCTTTTTTATTCTTTGTTACCAAGGATGTCTTGCTGAGCATTGAGAGAGGATATAATTTATATCGAAAGATATAAAAACAAAAGAAACCAACACGTCTTGTTAATATATCCTGCCACCCCTTTTTTGCCTATCTTATCTGGGTTTTTTTGAATAAAGTATAACCATCCAGAGCTATATTCCAACCATGGGTTTCATCCTACCATATCTTAGTGATACACGAAGTCAACTTTGCCAAATTGCAGAACTTTTAGCTCATTGTGCTTGTTGTTTAAACTTTGTGTAATTGTGTAGATGTTGGAGGCTATCAGTTTATCAACTACCTCCTTTCTCCGACTTTGAGTATTTTAATTGTCTGAGTGTCTCAACAGCTACTCTTACTACATTGTATCTACTTTCTAAGGTCTCTCTTTCCCTCCCCAGTGGATAAAATAGAAAAAACATTTAATCTGTGATTTCCTTTTTTATCCAGCAACCTAAATAGTTTCTTAGTCTGGCAAGTTTATGTTAAAAGAAATAAAAGAATAACAAGTCTTTTAAAAAACTAGAAACAAATGTATCCCGTGGTTTCAACTGGGCTTGAAAGGAAAACATAATTGTTGTTGAGTCCCAACATAAAATTTGCAATACCTTTGCTTCGAATCAAGAAAATACTTATGTGAGAGAGCAATACATTTGTTGCATCTAGTATGTCAAGCCAATGAAGAAATCTTTGGATAAAAAACTTAATAACAAAAACCAGAGCCCAGGAAAGGATGTTAATAGCTAACATTTATATAGTACCTACTCTGGGTTAAGATTCTCACAACCACCCTGGGAGGTAGGAGTTATCATTATCCCTATTTTTCAGATTAAAAAAACAAACAAACCTGAGACAAATAGATTAAGTGACTTGCTCAGGATCAAACTAATGAATGTCTGAGTCCATTTGAATTCTGTGAAGATGGAATTAGCTCACCCCTATTCCTTCTTTAGACTTTAGCCACCAGGAATGTTACCCCACCTAACTTAGAATTAAGTGGTGAGGGGGGAGGTCTATGACCACATGTACAAGTGAGTGACAAATCAAAAACAAGTGACTGCTCCCTGGGCAGTCCCAAAACAAGGTTGAGGCTGCCCTTTACCCATGTGGAACTGAAGGGTGGACATAGGAAGTGACACAAAGAACTATCTTTTTCTTTCTCTCTCTTTATATTTATATTCCTTATATATAGCAAAATCAGAAGGGAAACAACAAACTGGGAAGAAATCTTTATAACAAAAAACTCTGACAGAGGTCTAATTACTCAAATATACAAGAAGCTAAATCAATTGTATAAAAAGAAGGAAACTATAAGAAAATTAGGTGAACATAGAATAGTATACCTGTCAGATCTATGGGAAAGGGAAAAATTTAAAACCAAGCAAGAGTTAGAAAAAATTACAAAATGTAAAATAAATAATTTTGATTATATTAAATTAAAAAGTTATTGTACAGAAAATATTCATAGCTGCGCTTTTTGTGGTGGCAACAAATTGGAAAAGGAGGGTATGTCCTTCAATTGGGGAATGGCTGAACAAACTGTGGTATATGCGGGTGATGGAATACTATTGTGCTAAAAGGAATAATAAACTGGAGAAGTTCCAGGCGAACTGGAGAGACCTCCGGGAACTGATGCAGAGCGAAAGGAGCAGAGCCAGAAGAACTCTATACACAGAGACTGATATACTGTGGTAAAATTGAATGTAATGGACCTCTGTACCAGCAGCAATACAATGACCCAGGACAATTCTGAGGGATTTATGGTAAAGACGCTACCCACATTCAGAGGAAGGACTGCAG
>NC_058131.1:632151953-632204228 GCF_016433145.1 Gracilinanus agilis
CTCCTCTCCTCTCCTCTCCTCTCCTCTCCTCTCCTCTCCTCTCCTCTCCTCTCTTTCCCTTTCCCTTTCCCTTTCCCTTTCCCTTTCCCTACCTTCACTCTTCCTAATTTGTAAATAAACTACCATAAAAGTCATCCTGACTTGGGTCTTTCATTGGAATTGTGAAAATTGATTCCTGGCAACCAAAACTTTAAATATCCAGTTCAACCATAATTTTTTACCTTTTATATTGTGGCTAACCTGAAGGTTGTGACTAGTACCCTCAATCTTCCTAAATTTTCTCAACTTTTCCTTACTTTTGTTACTATCTCCAAATCAGCCTTTTAACAGCTTGTCTTGGATTTATAATTCACATAAAGCTGCCAGACAGGTGAGATCAAACATTTTTCTTCTTTTTTTTTTTTTTAAACCTTAAAATAAATTAGAAAGCAGCCATTTTTAATCTTAGTGGCAGGGCCCTGAGACCTCAGCTGGGGAGGCTGTTTCCAACTTCCCCCCCCCCCCCCTCAGGGAACAAACAACCCAATTAGCTGAACCTCAGTTTTCACTTTGGGAGGGATTCTCTTTCCGTTGCCTCACCAGCAACAAATGGACTGCTTTGTTTCTTAACTAGCCACTCTTTCTCTGAGGAGAAGCAGCTCTGCTCCACACACACAGAAATTCCGTCCTGCCCCAAAAAAACAGATGAAAGTTACTGAGCTTAGATTATTAGCTAGGTTTCATTAGGGAGAGTGATAAGATGAAATTAACTAAGTTTTAGCCTTGTTTTCTCCAGGGAGTCTACTTTCTTTTTTTTCCAAGCTGCAGGTGTCTCTAGTTTTTAAATAAGTGATAAGAAAAAACTTGGTGGGACTAGCTAGGAAAAAACCCGAGAGGTTCTAGTGGTTTTAGCCTGAGGGGGAAGGAGAAAAAAAGCTCTCTCAGACTTTTAAATTAAACTTTTAAGCTGCAAAAAGCTTCAGCTGTATCTTGCTGCCCCTCCTAAACTTAGCCTCTAGAAACTCCGACTCCCTCTGGCTTAAGGCTTTGTATAACTCTCCTAAACTTAACCTCTCTAGAATTCAAACCTCAGGCTAAAGGCTTTGTTTTCGGCCTGCCAGACAGTTAATTTGATTAAAGTTAGTAGACAAAAGGACCACACCTGAGCCCCTAGCCAAGGGAAAACCTAGCCAATGTCACCATCTACTGACAAAAAGTAAAATTACAAGCAACTTAACAACTAAACAAAAATGTGGTTAGAGGCATTGAACACCTTAGTAAATAACTGGGTCCTCTGGGTTATTGACAGGATAAACAAATTTGGACAAACATTTTTTTGCCGGTTCGTAATCCCACGGGATATATTACAAGGGGGGTATATCTTGCACTGTATTTTGTTGTGATTGTAATAGTTGGAAGTAGAGTGATTTATCTTTTTCCTCCCTTGCAGAGACTTGAGAAATACCCTAGATATACTAAAGAGGCAAATAAAAGATTCATCTCAGCTTCTCCAAGCACAACACACTTCCTGCCCAACCCAAACAACTGCCCCTTCTACTATTCAACAATCCAGGGGACCACAAGTTCAGTTTGAGTGTAACTCAAGATTGGACAATATTAAGGAGAGTATAGGGGAGATAATGGTTGTTACAAAAAGCATTAAACAGAACTCTAAAAAACACCAGAGTAAGTCAGACTTATCTCTCCATACCTCCTCATTATTAGAGCCTCAGTCCAATCCTGCCCAACAAAATTCTGCTCCTCCCCCTAGTCAACACATTCCTCACCCAGCTCCAGATACTGTCACACCCTCTGCTCTCTTCATTCCTGTGCCTGATAATGCCCCACCCCCCACTCAACCTATTCCTCACTCAATTCCTGTTCCTCCCCCAGCCCAAGCCCTTAATCTCTCCTCTTTTGCCCCATTCCTTCCCCGCTGCCCATTTCATTTCCCATCCTACTCCTCCTACCTCTCATCCTTCTGACCCTCCCTGCATACAACCCCTTCCCCTCCGTTTACCTACTCCTCCCCCTCCCCTTACCTACCCTACTAATCACCAAACATGGAGCCTAGAGGCAGGAACACAAAATGATGAAGCCAAAAGCTTACTCCCCTTAAGTGAAGTACTCACCTTCAATAAAAATGGGGGGGGGGGTCTAAAAGACACCATATACCTTTCAACCTCCAAGATTTACGTAGATTCAAAGAAGATATTTCTTTCAAGGAAGAGCCAATCTTAATTATGAAAAAATTGAAGAATTTATTCTAAACTTTTGATCCCAATTGGATGGAAGTTGAAAAATCTATTAGAAATGTTTCTGACAAAAAGAGAGAAAAATAAAATAATTTCTCTTGTCAATCAGAAGCAAGGTAGGGGAGCAATTAATTGGCTAGTCCAAAATCCCCACTGGAACCCCAATTCTGAACCAGATTACACAAAACTATACCAGGGCAGAGAAGCATTATTGTCAGCCATGAAAGCTTGCTCTGATATGCCTGAAAGCTGATCAAAATTCGAGGAGACCAAACAAAAAAATTAATGAAACTCCCTCTCAGTTTATGGACAGACTTATTGAGGTGGGCAGCACATATATAGACTTTGATTTGACCAGAGAATGGGATATTAGACAAATACTTGGCAATTCATTAAGAATTGTTGTAAAGGGGGCAGTTGGGTAGCTCAGTGGATTGAGAGTCAGGCCTAGAGACAGGAGGTCCTAGGTTCAAATCTGGCCTCAGACATCTCCCAGCTATGTGACCTTGGGTAAGTCACTTGACCCCCATTGCCCACCCTTACCACTCTTCTACCTATGAGCCAATACACAGAAGTTAAGGGTTTAAAAAAAAAAAGAATTGTTGTAAAGTGGTCAAAGACTACCTTAAAACAAGCTGCCTGAACTGGGACTCTATGAATCTGGAGGAATTGAGAAGGGTAGCAGTCTATGTTTTTAAGGGCCATGCACAAAAACATGAGGAAAGCAGTGACTCAGTAGAGGCTTTAAAGACAAAAGTTAAAATGCTAAAAGAAAACCTGAAAAATAAGAGACTATAGCCCTCTCCAAGAATCTAACTAACAATCCCTTACCTGCCACTTCTGTGAGAAGAAGGGCCATACAATGAAGAACTGTAGGAATTTGTTAAGAGTAATCAGAACCCTCCCCACCCCCCCCCCAGCTGGGTGGCTCAGTGGATTGAGAGCCAGGCCTAGAGACTGGAGGTCCTAGGTTCAAGTCCGGCCTCGGACACTTCCAGCTGTGTGACCTTGGGCAAGTCACTTGACCCCTATCGCCCACCCTTACCACTCCTGGGCTAAGGACGGTCCCTAGCCTGGATGAAAAAGGAGGAGGGTTGGGCGTGGGGCTAGCAACCCCACCCTGTAAAAACTACATCTGCTAAAGAAACTGCAACCTAAAGTAGGGGCAGCTGGGCTAGCTCAGTGGATTAAGAGCCAGGCCTAGAGACAAAAGGTCCTAGGTTCAAATCCGTGTTCAGACACTTCCTAGCTGGGTGACCCTGAGCGACCCATTGCCTACTGGCTGTGGCCCTATGCTCCTAGAATGGAGTCCCGGGATAATAAAAAAAAAAATCAGAAACCAGTTGAATAATAACTATGGAAATAATAATAGGAATAATAAACATGATAATGATTAGAATCATAACTCTAAGAGTGATAAAAATGTTAGGAATAAAAATTGGGAAGATAACTCATACCAAATGACCCCTCAGTAGTATATCTTAAGTGGAGCTTACCCCTGAATTACTCAGAGGGCTAATGCCCTTCAGTGGAGAGCACAAGGAAATGCCCAAGCATCTTTATGAAAGTGGGATGGGGGGGGCCAAGGGCCTTGGAGTCAAAAAAAGAAACCTTTGATTTTCTAGAACCTGATATTTTAAGGCCAATTATCCCCATACATTTCCCACCCCAACTCCCCCCTCCCACACACACACATTTTAAGGAGCCTCATATAACCCTAAAATTAGGAAATTCAGACTACAATTGTTTATTAGACACTGGAGCATCACGATCAGTCCTGATGGTAGTAGGTGCATTAGGAACACCTCAAAAGGTCCCAAAACTTTCTCCTCACATGGTAAGCATGGGATTCCTAACTGTAGAACATTCCTTTCTTTTAATGCCTGGATCCCCCATAAATTTTCTGGGAAGGGATCTACTATTTAAACTTAAAGCCATAATAATTTGTGCTCCAAATAGCTCTATGTCATTAGAATTACCTGAGGAATCTTTAAATTTGCTCCCTGTACTTCTTTCAGAGAGCCAGGAGGTGAAAGCGCCTCCCACCTTTGAAATCCCAGCTGATATCCCCAAGTCTCTTTGGGCCACATCGTCTTCCCATGTAGGCCTACTTAAATCAGCTGTTCCTGTTCATATTAAAACAAGAGGTGGGCAAGCTTCCTCCATTCCTTAGTACCTCCTATCAAAAGAAGCTATTGATGGCATCACACCAGTAATAAATTCGTTAATTGAGCAAGGAATAATAATTCCATGCAAATCAGAATATAATACACCTATTTTACTTGTTAAAAAGCCAAAAATAGGCCTAGATGGAAAAGCCCAATATCGATTTGTTCAAGATTTAAGGGTGTAAATAATCATGTCATAAAAAGACATCCTATGGTTTCAAACCCAAACACAATTATTTCCTCTATTCCCAGTACAACCACTTACTTTATGGTAGTGGACTTGTGCTTAGTCTTTTTTTCAATTCCTATTCATAAGGATTCCAGACATATTTGCCTTTACCTGGAATAAGGTCCCATCCTCTTTGCACAAAGACACAGATAACATAAAATTTAAACACATTAAGTTGATATGTGGATGATTTGCTCTTGGCCTCACCAAATGCCATAGCATGTTAAGAAGATAGTAAATAACTTCTTTTAGAATTACACAAAAGAGGCCACAAAATCTCAAAGGAAAAAGTTCAGTGGTGTATCCTCAAAGTAGAATATTTAGGATTCATTTTATCTGCTGGTACCTGTTCTATTTCTCCTAAGCACATTGAACATATTCAAAAATTGAGCTCTCCTACCACTAAAAAGCAGTAAAGAGCAATTTTAGGAGCAACAGGGTTTTGTAGACAATGGATCCCTTGCTATGGGGAAATTACTAAGCCCCTTATAACATGAACAAGGGATTCAGTCCCTGAACTGCTTAAATTAGAGCCAGAACACATGTCAGCTATCCTGTCTGCCCCTGCTTCTAGGCATCCCAGATTGCAACAAGCTGTTTACTTTGTATATACATGAGTGGAAAGGGGTAGCTGCAGGTATTTTAACTCAAATTTTGGGACCTTCTCAACTCCCAGTTACTTATTATTTGGCCCAGCTGGACCCGGTAGCTTCAGGAGCACTACCATGTCTTAGAGGTGTAGCTGCCACAGCTTTATTACTAACAAAAATGTTATTGGGATGCCCATTAACAATGATGTGTCCACATGAAGTAGAAGCATTGTTGCTAAGGCATAGAACACAGGCATTTTCTGATCAGAGTATTACAAGGTATGAAATAGCCTTATTAAATAATGAAAATATTACTTTAAAACATTGTACAACTCTAAATCCTACCACCTTGCTTTCCTGATTTACTAGTCTCAGGAGAACTGTTACACAATTGTGAAACACTAGTGTCCATGGCTAAAAAGCCTTGAGATAATTTCCTGGACACTCCTTTAGACAATTCAAATCTAGTCTTATTTACTGATGGTTCTTTTGTGAGGGATGGCATATACTATAATGGTGCTGCTGTAGTCACAGAATTTGCCACTGTGTGGTCAGCTTCACTGCCCTCAAATATAAGTGCTTGAGGTACAGAACTCATAGCTCTAAAACATGCTTGTTTAATTGCCAAAGAGAAAAAGGCAACAATTTATACAGATCCCAGATGTGCATTTGGAATTTGCCATTCAGTGGGTGTTATGGCTTCAGAGAGGATTTTTAACCTCAGCTGGAAAATCTATAGCTAATGAAAAATTATTAATGAAGTTCTTTCTGCTCTCCAGCTACCCGAAGCCCTAGCTGTAGTTCATTGCTCTGCCCATACAGGTGGCAATGACCCTATCTCTAGGGGAATGACTGGGCAGATATTGCTGCAAAGCTAATAGCCATAGAAGGGCCTGAATTAATTTTAACATTAACAACCACTGATGACTTAAATTTATCACTTTCCTATAATGAGAAGGAAGTAGAAAAGTGGAAGCAGAAATTTAAAGCGAAATGGATAAATGGAGCATGGGTGTCCTCTGAGGGAAAACCCCTGCTCCCTAGAAGTTTTTATCACCAAATTTGCCAATCTATTCATAAAAATGGTCATTTTGGTACCCAGGGCATCATGGACTCTGTTAAAAGAGTATGGATTGCTCCTGGCATAACCTCTAAAGTGTGCAGCCTGCCCTACCTGCCAAGCATATAACCAACACACCTTTCATGGCAAAGCTTTTGGTGGGCATCCTCTGGCTTACACACCTTTTGAGCACCTGGAAATTGATTTTATAACAATGCCAAAAGCTGGACATTATAAATTTTGTCTAGTCATAGTGGATCAACTGACCAGATGGCTGGAAGTATTTCCCACTGCCCGAGCCACAGTGGCTTTTGTTGCCAAGGTTCTTTTAAAAGAAATCATTCCTCGGTTTGGCCTGCCTGCCCGTATTGATTCAGACAGGGGAAGTCACTTCCAATTCAATTTTATCTGAAATATATTCTTGTTCAGGAATAACTCCCAAATTCCATGTTCCATATCATCCCCAGAGCTGAGGCCAAGTTGAAAGAATGAACAGAGAACTTAAAACTATGATTGGCAAATTATGCACTGAGAAACATTTAACATGGCCTGAAATTCTCCCTCTGGCCCTCTTCTATCTTAGAAGCAGGCCTAGAGGAGATCTATATATCTCACCATTTGAGATGCTTTTTGGACATCCCCCTATACAGACTAAGCCTTTTTCTCCTGCATATATATCTCTATTAGGGGGAGATACTTCTATTGCTTTCTTTATACAGGAATTGCAGCACAAACTGCATGAACTCCATGAATCCGGAGCTGCAGTACAAGCTGGACCAATAGACTTTTTACTTCATGACCTGAACCCAGGAGACAAGGTGTATATAAAGAATTTCCAGTGTACTGGAGCAACTCAGCCTTCCTGGGAAGGGCCTTTCAAATATCATTGCTCACATGTAAAGAGAGTATCTTCTATTGAAACAAATTGACTGTATCCTGTCACATGTATTGGAGATAATAGTTCATAGATAAATGGATGCTGTTTTTGGAAACACATTGTATTTTTTCCCTGAATTTTAATTTTATTATTGCTTTTCCTTATATTTTTAATAGAATAATTGACTCTTCCTTTTTTTCTCATTTCTTGTAAAGTACGTATAATCAATATTAATCTTTTTTGATTTTGCAGTAATATAAGTTTAATATATATATTTGCTATAATACTAATGCATACTCAAAAAAGCTTTAGAATAGGGGAACCTGCCATTTAGTGATAAATGTTATGAGACTATGATTACTGTTTGTGTGTGATTCCAGGAGAAGGGAACAAAAGAGCCACTATACAGTGCAAAGAAGCACAAGGTCAAGGAGACTAACCAGTCCCAATGGGATTGATGAGAATCTTCACAGTGCCAAGGAGTACAAGGTCAAAAATACCATACCAATCCAGGTAGGATTGATGAAACTTCCATGTCAATACTAAAGGACTTGAACCCATTGTGAGACTCAAGGTTGTGATGCTTGACATATGTTAAGATGTAAGATGCCTTGAACTACACTACCAGTCAAGTAACGAAGGTTGGCCATCATCCTGGCTCACCCTATCCCTGAGAATGAAGGTAAATCAGACCAGGGAATGACACTTCCCTTGCACCCAAAAATCTAGTCCATTTTCCTCTTTTTTAGCATGGCATCTTCCTATAGTCTTGGCTGCCAATGGGTAAATGCAATATTACTGCATTTGTTCTACAGACTTGTGGGATAGAAATTACCTTATTTGGACCCTAATACAAGGACCTGTTATGAATTTATTCTGGTTTACTCAGAAATTTTTATATAGATTTTTGCTATTTTGATTCTGATTTTGAATTTTTCTTTCTCCCAAAGTTTAATTTTTCTTCTATTTGTTTTTCTTTTTATGTTTTTGGTTTTCTTTTGATAATTGACTCATACACCCCCATAACTCAACCATGTATCCTGAGCTGATCTGGGTGTTAGTCAACACCCCCTTCAAGCGGGATTATATTTTTATAAAAATTCAAGATTTAAAATTTTGTTCAATAAAAATTTCAGGGAAAGAAGTTGCTAACTCCTTAATCCAGAGAATGAACTGTTTGCAGAAAGATACCTGAAGAACCTACACTGCATCAAGAAGATCCAGAATGAACTTTGGAGTACAATTGATTGAACTGAAGGGGGTTGAACAAGTTATTTTGAATGCACACTTTTATGCCAAAAGGGGACTGCCCCCAATTGGTTTTTTGTCAATGCACCTTGCAAAACATTGGTTTTGCTTTCTCTCTCTTCCATTTCCCTCTTATCTGTAACTATTGTAGTTAGAAGACCTTTTGGGGTACAAGATGATTATGTAAAGTGACCACTTGGGGAGACTAGTCACCCAATGATCATCAGGGGGGATTGTGAAGATGGAATTAGCTCACTTCTATTCATCCTTTAGACTTTAGCCACCAGGAATGTTAGCCCACCCAACTTAGAATTAAGTGGTGAGGGGGAAGGTCTATGACCCACATGTGCTAGTGAGTGACAAATCAAAAATGAGTGACTGCCCCCTGGGCAGTCCGAAACAAGGTTGAGGCTGCCCTTTGCCCACGTGGAACTGAAGGGTGGACACAGGAAGTGAAGCAAAGAACTATCTTTTAAATATGATGGTAACTTCCTAGGAAGGGGATTTTTGTCCTTTGAGGTTGGCCTTGGAGGAGCTCAGGTTGAGACCTCAGACTGCTTCACTTTGCATTGTCACATGGCTGAGTGGAAGGCTGACTCCCTTTCCTTTCCTCGGTGTTTCTGGAGGCACCAGCCTCTACAAAGAGGCCTCCTGTCTTAGAGGAGGCCTCCTCGTGGCTAGAAGCCTTGCTTAACTCTGTGTCCCCTTTGCTGGGGCCTCTGAAGCCCTGCCTGGTTTGGGCCTTTGGATCAGGTGAGAGTATCTCTCTCTCATTTTCCCTACCTTCACTCTTCCTGTTTTGTAAATAAACTACCATAAAAGTCATCCTGACTCGGGTCTTTCATTGGAATTGTGAAAACTGATCCTGGTGACCATAACTTTAAATATCCGTCCAACCAGAATTTTTACCTTTTACAATTCCTGTTCCTAATCCTAATCCAGAGCTCTAGCCAGTGAATCACCTAACTGCCCAGGTGGGGTTTATTGCGTTACAAAACCAGCAGTTGGAGATATTTCTTGATTTTTGTCAAATGTCTGCACTGAAGTATAGAATGTGCATGGTTGGCATGACCAAGGTCAGAAAAAGCCTCTTTTTCTGAGGAATCCCACAGGAAATCTGGAAGTAAAGAAATAATTCCCCCCCCTCTATATCCCTACTCTCCAAGGTAATGCCAATGCTTATTTCAAGGAAGGTGGCATTTGGGAGAAAATCCTAAGGAGTAGAAAAAGAGGAAATCTCTCAACTTAAGAAGGATTTGCTAAAGAAGGGTAATGGTGGACCCAGCTGAGTCCAGGGGAGATGCAGGATCACAGATGACCGATTCAAAATTGGACATTGTGACTTTTTTTATTTCTAGGCAATGTGGGTTAAGTGACTTGCCCAGGGTCACACAGCTAAGAAGTGTCTGAGGCCAGATTTGAACCCAGGACCTCTTATCTCTGGGCTTGGCTCTCAATCCACCGAGCCACCCAGCTGCCCTGACATTGTGACTTTTAAAGTTATCTAGTCCAGTCTTTTCATTTTACAGATGAAGAAACTGAGGTTCAGAGAGAAGACCCTAATTTGCACAAGGTTACACAACTGGTAAATGACGAAGCCAGAGTTCAAATATCACCACAAATAGAGTTCTTTTTCCCCTGGATCGTGTGGAAGAATGGCTACTAAATAATTTACCAGCCCTTTGTCCAAATGGGCTGACCCAGGCTTTTCCCCGTCTTGTGCCATCGGGATGAGGTAGCTACTCCTCACCCCCATCCTGTCAGCTTCTGACTTGTGCTGCAGCCAGAGCTGGTGACCCCCAATGGGTCTCCTCTCAAGATGCAAACCGCACAGGTGTTGGGGGTGGGGGTGAGGGTGACTCAGCATGCATCAGGTTCTGACAACAGTCCCATCCTGTCCCAGATGGACCTTTGCTCCCTAATTGGCCTGGGATCCTGAAGTGCAAGTTCCACTCCGTGAGTGGCCTCTCCAGATAGCTGGGTGGCTGGGAAGCCCGAGCTGGAAGACCAAGCCATGAGCACAGGGAGGCAGGGTGGCCCCGAGAAGTTTAGCCCCTCTTGGGCCCACTCCAACCCTCTAAAATACATACTAGGGGTTGTCCAGCCTCTGCCTGACAACCTCCTGGGAGGTCCCCAAGAGGCAGCCTTGTTCCACATCTACATTTGGATGTCCGAGTGTGAGCAAGAGGAACGCTGACCTCCATTCTGTCCCCAGAGCTAGGGTGGGAAATTTTGGGGGAGTTGGACAGCACCTTCCTAGAAGTGCTTCCTGTTCTGGCTGTTCTGGCTCTGGGGGCTGTCTGAAGGCCTTTTTCCTCGGACACTTGGCTCCCTGCACTTCTTCCTCTCTTGGGCAGTTATAGAATTAACAGCATCAAAATACTTTAAAATGTCTTTATTCTTGATCAAAGGAGTACAGAGTTATTCTTCAGGAAGAAAAATAAATGTTCAACAATCATTTCCAAAATTGCATTATTATGCAACTTGGAGATCCAACAGATATCCTTTATAATTACATTAAATAGTATTTGAAATGTATCAAGACAAAGTTTACTTAAACATCAAATAATGGTGAAATGAACCTCTGAATTAAAAATCTCTGGTCTGCCCACCATGATTAACTATGATAACTTACCACTGTAAGTGTTGGATTTTTCAAAACAAATATAATTCATACTTGTCTTACATTCAAATGTGTCATGAGTCAAATTAGACCTCTGAAGTTATCTCTAATCACAGGACATTCACTTTATGGAGAAAAAAAGGCTATAGTTTAATTAAAAATAAAAACTGCAGAGACAGTTAAAGGAAAACAGTTATAACTATTTACCTGTAACTCAAGACCCCCAAGGCATCCTGCTTAAATGTTTGCCACACCAGTTTTTGTGCATAGAGGCAATGAAAAATTTCTTTAGTCTATAAATTCACAAAGGGAGCTTCTATATTTGAAAGAAGATGACAAATATATAGGAAGTGCAATTTATAGAAGGGAACTAAAGGAAACGCAAGGATTTGTTACTAAAGGAACCTTTGAACTAACAATAACCACTAAGGTCAAATAATTTTTTTAGGGGGGCAGTTGTATGAAAACTGAGCATTTGGGGGTGATATTCCCAGACAAAAGCATGAAGTGCATATATTCTACACTTCTATATGCAGTAAATTCCTTGTAAGTTATTGTAGATTCCAATTTGTGGTTTCTTCATAATTTAAAAAGTCATGCAGGTCTTCAATACACGGAATAGCTTATTTATTCACTTTCTCAAAGTATTCTTTGGAAGCAGTAGGAGATGGCTTGATCTGAAAATACACAAATTTTGGTGGTACAATTAGAACTTATCGAGAATTTTATGTTCCCCCAAAGATTACAATTTCATACTTTTGAAAAAGGTGATTTAAAAAAACATTAAAAATCATTTACCTTATATCTATCAGATAAACAAAAAAGGAAAATGACAATTTTGGAAGGGCTTTGGGGGAAAAGGCACACAAGTGTGCTGTTGGTAGAGCTATGAATTGGTCTAGCCATTTTGGAAAACATTTTAGAATCATGCTTAAACTGTTATAAAACTGTGACCCAGCTATACCATCTATTAAACCCTGCCTTCTCACCTAGAAAAAAAAAAACAACAAAGAAAAAGTAGTATGTAAAACAACAACCAAACAATATTTATAGCAGCTTTTTAAATGGGAGCTAAAAATTGGAAATTGAAGGGCAGTCTTCCTAAGGGAATGGCTAAACAAACCATGTTATAAGAAATAAAAACATGGACAATCTTAAAGCAACCAGGAAAGATTTTTATAAACTAATATAGAGTGAAGTGGGAAGAACTAAGAGAACAATTTATAAAATAACATTACAGAAAAAAAGTCTTTCAAAAATTTTATAAACTTTGACCAATGTAATAATAAACAGAATGAAGATGAAACGCTACTAACCTTTTGACAGAGGCAAGGAACTCAAAATGCAAAAAGAGACATACATTTTTGGACATGGTTAAATGGGGGAATTTGTTTTCTAGATTATGCAGAGATATGTTGAGGGATTTTTGGAAATTTGCTAAATGGGAGTTGGGGTAAGGGGGCAGTGGGAAGGGCGAAATTAAAAAAAAACTTGATTTTTTAAAATTTGAAAAGGAATAAAAAATAATAGCTCTTTAAGATAAAGAAAATTACATCAATATTTTTTAAGACACAGGGAATCCTGCTATTATCTTCCATAGTATAATCAATGATCAAATTTAATCATTTATATACAATGTTAATTTCCATTCCGAGTATTTGTTCTTGCCTTTTCTTACCCTTACAGACTTTTCAGGGCAGTTCCTGGCAGCAAAGAGATCTATGATTCTCTTGGTTAGTTTCTGAATGCCAAAATCAATTTCAAAACTGAATATACTGGGCGCAGCTGGTAGCTCAGTGGATTGAGAGCCAGGCCTAGAGACAGGAGGTCCTAGGTTCAAATCTGGCCTCAGACACTTCCCAGCTGTGTGACCCTGGGCAAGTCACTTAACCCCCATTGCCTAGCCCTTACCACTCTTCTGTCTTAGAACCAATACTCATTATTGATTCTAAGATGGAAGGTAAGGGTTTAAAATGAAAAACAAAAACAAAAACAAAAACTGAACATACCGTAGGTGAATCTGGTGTCCAATTTGCTGGACAGACTTCTCCATGCACTTCCACAAACTGGAATGCCTTCACTAAACGCAGAGTTTCTTCTACACTTCGGCCCACAGGGAGATCATTGATACTCATGTGTTTAATAACTCCATTAGGGTCAATTATGAAGAGACCTCTGTATTAAAAGAGTTACCTATTAGTATTCAGGCAGAGAAGATTTAGTCTCTCAGAAATTAAGTTTTCCTTGCCCCACTGATGCCTGAAGTTTGCAGTCCTTTAATAAATATTTGCAGGGTGGCTAATATATGCAGGATACACTTTTAGCCAAATCTCTTTTCTCTGCAATAACCACATAGTTATTGCAGAGAAAAGAAGTTTGGAGTTATCCATAGAGATTACAGTAGAAACCAGGGGAGTGGATGAAATTACAAAATAAGGAAGTATGGCAAGAGGGGAGAAGACCAAAAACATAACCTTGGGGAATACCTTTATTTAAGGAATAAATCAGTCATTTGGAATGGAGAGTGAAGAACTAGGAGAATTCACAGAATAGAAAGGAAGCATGGTACAGTGCAAAGAGCCCTGGAGTTATCCAAACATTTGGACTGGAGTCTCAGCTCTGACACTTACTGGTTCTTTGACCTTAGAGGTCTCATTTAACATGTATTCAATTAAAATTTATTAATTATCTACTAATGAACACCTCATAAGTGGAAGTGCTGTTTGTGAATAGAATGCCTGTTCCAATTCTCCCTTAGACATTTACTACCTGTGTGACCTGGGAAAATCATCGAATCTCTCTCCTCCTCAGTTTCTTCATTTGTCAGAATATGGAAAGTGATAACACCTTCCTTCCAAAGTTATTGTAAGGATTAAATAAGGAAAATGTCTGTAAAATACTTCATAAAACCTTAAAGAGCTTTATAAATATCAGCTATATTTTTTTAAATTGTAAACAACAAAGAAGTATATAAAACAAGCTATTATTATGGAATAGTAATAATACTGCTATCTTACACTCATCTAGTATTTTACAGTTTTCAAAAATACTTTCATGAACATTATCTTATATGATCCCCACAATAACTCTACAGGTTCAAGACACATCTCAAAGCTATCTCCTTCCATGAATTTTTTCTTGATAAAAATCATATCTGGTCAGGGAGGGGGAGCTCCTCTGAACCTTTATGGCATTCATTTATAGCATTTATCCCATTCTGCCTTTTATTAGTTATTGCTTATTATTCTTCTCTACCAAGTAAAAAAAGTAAGCTAATTGATCTTTTTATTCTCCTTAGCACATAACACTGTCGAATAAAAATTTTTTAAAGAAATATTAGTACCCATCTCCCAGGGCTGTTGTGAGGATAAAATGAGATATTTGTAAGTGCTTCGCAAATCTTAAAGCATTATATAAAAGCTACCTTATTGTCAGCAATAATAGTAATAATATATATTTTACAATGCTTTACTAAGTTCTAGTTTTGCAACATTAAGTGGTACATGCAAATTAAGATTAACAAGTAAAAAGCCTTACCTTAATGCAAGGCCAGGTCCTTCAAGCAACACACCATAGTCCCGAGAAATTTGTTTGGTTAAATCTGATAGGAGTGCAATATTCATATGGCCTAAGCCACCACTCTAATTAAAATGTAAAAAATTATTCTTGATGTTAGAACATAAAATGTGTAGTTTAAAAACAAATATATTTACTGGACAGGAAAACACATAGTAAGTCCTTAATTAATGTTTATGTGAGGAAATTCCTTCCAGTTGGCCTCTATGTATAACCTTCCTTGTCAAAATACTATTGGGTAATGGTGTGATTTAGTAGACCTGGATAAAACTATCAGACCTTGAAAATCACATGACCTCAAAAAGATAATGATCAGCTTATCTGTTTGAATTTCTGAGAATTCCATAGGTGACAGTTTAATATTGTCAACATATTCTAATAGTAAGTTTAAAAAAAATTATTATAGTGACAATCCTGCTAGATTGGTATCTTGAGCTTTTTTACTTTCTACATATCTAAGTCTTTTGAAGTCTTTTTAGGTAATGGTCAGATCAATGGTTCAGTTTTATACCTTTCTTGGTGTATTTATCCAGGCAAGATGGCTAAATTGGGAATCCACTGAAACAGCAACCACTTCACAGTTCACATCATGAAATTCATTAGCTTTGTCACTAAAAGCAACGATTTCTGTTGGACATACAAAAGTGCTAGAAGGGGAAAAAAAAGATGATTAGGGCAATCTAATACTGTATTTCCATTAAGTCAGAATTTGAACACAGGTCCTCTGACACAAATCTGGTACTCCTTTCTCCATATTATACTGTCCCCTAAAGTTTGGAGAAGCTCCTCACCTTCTAGAAGGTTTTTCACTAGCTTATGATTTACTTGGCCACAATTAAGAAACATCATTTATGGTTTACAACTCCATTAGGTTATGGAGTTGGGAAGTGTTTTAGTGGAGTAAAGGCCCACATTAATGAAATCATGGATCATTTGAAGTAATGAAGACATTACATATACATTTAACATAAATAAGACAAATATTTAAGTGTTAGAGCTAACTAGAACAATAACTAGAAACAGCCATTTTTACAATGATATTCTGGCATATACAAATTCATCTACTTTAAAACTAATTGTTATATGGAATAATTCTCCTCTCTTTTAACTAGTAACAGACTCAAGCTATATGCAAGGGGATTCAAGATAAAAACTCATAAGGAAAAACTCTGGAAAATATGAGAGAAACCTGTAATAGGATAGAGGAAATACTTACAAATCCAGAGGGTAGAAGAAAAGTACCAAATATTTGCCTTTAAAGTCATCAAGGCTTATTTCTCTGAATTCTCCATTGACAACAGCTGTACCCTTAAAATGTGGAGCATGTTGGGTGACAGCAGGCACATAAGTTGAAGTACCTTAAAAATATGTATGTATATAAAAAGCATTATTAGAGATCTGAGTTCAAGTCCCATCTCTGACAACTTGCAAATCACTTATCCTCTCAGTGATATTAGTTGATTAAATTAATTAATGATTAATAGAGCTTTTAATGCAAAGTTTCAGCTCAGGACAACTCTTCCTTCTACAAGTAGATATATGGTTATTGGATGAAGCTTTTGGAAGATTTTCCAAGGTATTTAAAGTCTGAAACTTTTTAGGGATTTTAAACATACTTTCAAATTTAAAAAGATAGGATTGGATTAGATGACTTTGGAGGTCTAAACTGATCCTACTAAGGGCCAGTGGGTGCTAAGCATTGGGGATATAAAGACTAGATTTACTAAACTGCTCTTGCACAAGATAGATTCAGTTGTAGTACATTTATATGTGCACATTTTCAAAGCCATTTAAAAATATTTTATATTTCTGAAATTTGGTTGTAGCAAAGCTAAAAAGCAAATAAAAGTAAAAAGCAAAAGCAAAGCAAAGCCTATGGCATAAAAAATGAATTTCTATTTTATGTTGAATACGATGGATGTTTGCAAACATTTACAATATAAGTAACAAAATCCTGAACCATAAAACATTACAGGGTTCAGTTGCTCTTTACACAAGAAGTGGTATCTAGAAATGTGTCACTTTCTACTTTTGCCCCCAAAATGGAGATTAATGGAGAGGACTTACTGGTGCTGAAGGCCAATTTTGGACTGGTAGCACTTGTGAGTATTACGTTGGCTGGGAATTTGTTTCTGGTAGCAACAGTCCTAAAGGCTGCAGAAATTCCCAAGGGAAAGGAGCTCACATGCCGAGCAACCTATTAAAGAAACATTTTTTTTCTTATTGTAAATTAAGAAAAAAACACAAAATCCCTATTTTGTTGTAGGGCTAGAATCAGGAAACCGGGAGTAACTTAGAAAACATAGATTATAAGGGATCTTCCATCACTAAATGTCCTTGGCCCCAAAGAACAATTCCAGTTAGTAGAGGAGAGCTTAGCATTTGTCAGTTCTCTTAGTTTTTAACATCTTTTCACCAGAGGAAAAGGGAGAAAAGAAAGGAACTTGTTATAAAAGTGGTTTGTTGTAGTTGTTTAGTCCTGTCCCACTCTGTGACCCCATCTGAGGTTTTCTTTTTGTTGTTGTTTTCAAACCCTTACCTTCCATCTTGGATTCAATACTGTGTATTGGCTCCAAGGCAGAAGAGTGGTAAGGGCTAGGCAATGGGGGGGAGGGGGGGAGGGGGTCACACAGCTAGGAAGTATCTGAGGCCAGATTTGAACCTAGGACCTCCTATCTATAGGCCTGGCTCTCAATCCACTGAGCCCACCCAGCTGCCCCATCTGAGGTTTTCTTGATAAAGCTACTACAGTGGCTTGCCATTTCCTTCTTCAGCTCATTTTACAGACAAGGAAACTGAGGGCAAATAGTATTATGTGACTTGCCCAAGGTCACACAAGTAAATGTCTCAGGTAAAATTTGAAATCGGAAAAATCAGTCTTCCTGACTCCAGGCCTGGCACTCTATCCACTGCTTCATCTAATTGCCCCTAAGAAAAGGGGTAAAACGTTACCAATAGTCAGTGCCAGTTAATTCATCTCTAGTCTAGAGCATTTGAAAAGATGACAAGACCATTCCAAAGTTCCCTCAAGGGGCAGTTTCATCTGCCAGCACTGCCCACGGGCCTACGTGCCATATAGTGTAATGCCTTCTGTATACCACCTGCTGAACTGAACCCTGCAAACAGGCGCCTTTGTAAAGTTGACCTATCTGGGCAGTCCCTTACAAATGGGTCATTAGCAGCAATTAGGTACTGAAAAGAGAGCAGCAGCTGTATATTGCGTCCAGAAAAGAGAAAGCGAAGGAGAAGGAGGAAGGGAGGTAAGAACTCGGAAACTGGCCTAGGAGAACTGAAAAAAAGCAAGATTGGGGTGGGGTGGCCAACTGGGAGACCAAAGGGAAGGATTGGGAGCACAGGCATTGCCCAGGCGCATGGGGAGGAATGAAGAGGAATGGGGGGGGAGGGGGACGGCCACTACTTTAAGGGCTGGAGGTATAAAGAGAAAAGTTATTGCTCTGGGAGCTAGAGGAAAGGAAAGAGGGGAAATGGGGGACGCGCTGAAAGGAGGGGACGGGCAGGCCTCAACAAAAAGCCGATCTCTGTTGCAGGCAGGCGGCTGAGCAGCACAGAAAGCCTCTTATCTAGCGGCTCGGAACGTGCAGTGATCCACACGGCCCCATCTGCAGCCAGGCCCCGGGGCCGGACATCTCTTCAGGGTGGAGAAGGAAGCGCGGAAGCCGGTGTCCGGCCGGTGGGGTAGAAGACTCCAACTTTGGGGGCTTTGCCGCCTCCGCCTCTTGCCCCAGGCTACTCACCGAAGCCCGAAGTAACCTTCCCACGGCCGCCGCCATCTTCCAAGCTTGGGGAGAGCAGGCGAGCAGCGGGGAAACCTAAGAGAGGCGGGACAGGGGCGTGGTTTGGGGGTCAGGGGCGGGGCCTAGGGATGGCCGGAGGTGGGGGCCTGGGAGAGCTCAGATCCCTCGAGTCCGGGCCACTAGCTAATTAGGGGTGGTGTTGGAGGAGGCGAGGGTCCAGGCATAATTATAGGATTGCTGGGTGGGCTACGGCCCCGACTCCGGATAGAGTGTTACGGTCACCTAATGAGGACCAGAGAGGGGCCAAGGTCATTCCTTCCCAGGACCGGAACGGGGAAGGACGAGTGTGGTGGCTTCGGTACCCTGGAGGTGGGGCTGCCGCGGAAAGAGGGCCCAGGCCTAGGGGGAAGGCCCAAAGTCTTGGGACTCGGTTGAAGATTAATTGGGCGAACCTAAACCCGGAGATAGAGAAGGGGGGCGGGGAGGAGAGAGGCCATTTCCCGCCTTTTTCCCCCTAAGCTACCCATTTCAACAGTCCTTTCCTTATCGTAAGTTCCCTCTCCTTCCCCCTTATCTCGCCTTTTCCAGGCCCCAACACTACCTGCTGCGTACTTTTTTGACCATTTCCAGAACTGCAGACTCTCGCACGCTGTAGCAGTCAATAAATGTTTGGCGAATTGAATTGTATTATATTATCCTTTCATTGTTACCAGACAGTGAATTTTGCTTACCGAAAAGATTTTAAAATCAGCCTGCCAAACACAGCTAAGGCTTGTGGGAATACAAAGTATATCTTTCAATTATATACTTGCATAACTTGTTTAACCATTCCAGTTTTTCTCCACCTCCAAAAAAAGCACATTTTATATATTTTGTAGAGGCAACTGGGTGACATAGTGGATAGAGTATTGATCTTGGAGTCAGAAAATCCCGAGTTCAATTTAGCCTTAGATATTAACTAGCTGTGTGAACCCAGGCAAACTCAGAAAATCCTGAGTTCAATTTAGCCTCAGATATTAACTAGCTGTGTGAACCATAACTTCTGTTTGCCTCAGTTTCTTCAATTGTAAAATGGGGATAATAGTATGCTTCATAGGGTTGTACTTAACACGATACATGACACATAGTAGGAACTATATAAATACATATGTAATAAATATATAAATACTTATTCCTTTCTCTTTCATTCCCCCCACTTTTCCTTCTTCCTTTGATCCCTGGGATAGACCTCTAGTGTGTATGTTGGGTCAAAAGGTATATACAGTTTAATAACTTCTGAGGCATAGCTCCAAATTGCTGCCAGTTCATAGCTCTACCAATAGTGGAGCTATGTTTTTCAGTTTTGTCAGTGTGGACTTTTTCCTACAGTACCTCCAGCATCTGTCATTTCCCTTTTTAAAAAAATCAACTTTGCCAGTTTAAAGGATGTGAAGTGGAACACCAGTCCATTGATGTTTAATGGGCCTGGTTAGCAGTTTATCAGAGAAGCTAGTTGCTTCTTACAGCTATCATGGTGTGGCCTTTTTTGTGGGGTGGGGTAAATTTTGATTTTGTTGATTCTGCCTTTGTAGTCTCTCTGTGGATATAAGACTAAACAAATTATAGACATAATTTAAATGATAAAGGAGAAGGGCCACTGGGTATGCTTATGAGCAGTTTGAAATACTCTAGATCCTCTCAAAGAATACAAAGAGGATTGAGAAGAGAAAAATGTCTTTTGAATTATGCCTTAAAGGATTTCAGGAGGAAGGAATGGAGTATTCCAGCCTTCCTTCTGCCTTCTCTCTTTGGCCTATGAATCATGGGTAATCTGTTTTGTCTGTTCCTTGTTAAATTTGTTCTGCCCCTGTTCTTGTACTGTGACCCCACATCTCTCTTCAAACACTAGAATCCATGCCTGAAATCCTTCCAAGTTTCTGCCTCTCAGAATCTTATACTTTCTTTAGGAATCAATTCATATCTTCTCCATGAGTCTTTCCTTGATCCTCCTAGATGGAAGAGAGTTCTGCCTTCTCAAATTTTTATTGGTACTTGTTTAGAACTCTCTTTTGTTCCCACCTCATCATATTCTACACTATATCAAACTTATTTATTAACTCTTATTCCCCTTTTCTCCACTGAAATTCTACTTTGGTTCACCCTTCTGTCTTCTCTACACCAGACCACAAAATTTGGCAGGTTCTACCATGTTGGAAAGATCTTGAGTATATCACCAATAATGGACTGTACATCTGTTGGAGGAACAACTTAGCTAAATTCAGGGAGGCTAAGCAGGTTGGTCTATCCCAGGGGTTGTCAACATATGGCTCTTGAGCCATATCTGGCTCCACCTCCCTACCAGCCAGTCCGGGCAGAGCCCCAGGATGTGCCCCAGGGAGCCCTTCAGCCCCTGCTCCATATTCCAGCAACTTCCACCTCCATCCTCCTCCTTCCCTAGGCATTTATGGCTCTCAAGGCCAAAAAGGTTGGTCTATCCAGTTGAAATCAGTGATTAATTTTTCAATTCTAGTATCCACTTAAGGACCACATATTGAGTTGTAGAAAGGTTACAAATTGTGTCAGTGGAGAAAGTGTTCGTGATGACAAAATTAGAGATTTTTGAATTGTCTTCCCACCTCTGTTTAGGAGTGTGATAATGAAATTAAATCTGCCCTGCCCATCCTTAATCTAATCACCAAAAGTGTAAACAACTCCACTTAACTCACAAATTGGGAGGTCTGTGACCCAAGTGTGTTAGAGTGAATGACAAGTCAGAATTTACTGAGTGCCTCCTGGGCAGTCCTAAGAAAAGCGTCTATTGTGATTGGACACGTAAGCACAGGAAGTGATGCAAAAGAAGCCCTTTTAAAAGAGAGTTCAGTGAGTTCAGCTTGGCTCTTCTGGTTCATGCCTTGGATCTGAAGGACCTCTTCTTGTTCATTGCTTGGATGAGGAGCAGCTCTGGCTGGGACCCTGAGATTTTGGTGAGACTATTCTTAAATCTTTCCCTTAGAACTACATGTGCTGAGTGAAGAAGATTGACTAGCTTCTGGGAGGCTCCCTTGATTGAGAGAAGCCCTAGTGGCTAAACCCCTTGCTAATTGACTTTTAGGCTCTCCAGCTGGGCCTCTGGAGCCCTGCCAGAGTAAAGCCTAGACTTGAATACCAATCTAGTTGTTAGATCTCTTATTCTACGCTCTTCTCATCTCTCTACTTCCACTCTCTCCTATATTTTGTAAATAAATTACTAAAATCATTTTAGGAATTGGTATTTATTCAGTTCCTTGGAGACCACACTTTTAAATAATATATCCAATCAAAAGAACCCTTTTCCCTCTCATAGGACCTAAGTTTCTTAAGGGTGGGTACTATGGCCTTTTTCATTTTTGTGGCATCAGTTCCTCTGATCAGTCACTGCTTTGTAATTTGAAGTCTTTTAGAGATACTGGGAGCACATAGCCAGTATGAATTAAAGGCAAGACTTGCACCCAGGTCTTCCTGATTCCAAAGCCAGCTCATTCCATGTTTCCTATTGTGCTTTGAACATAGTAGAACTTTAAAATTTATTGAATTTATTTAATTATACTCATCCTACTGTGCTCTGTCCTGTCTAAATTGTGTGTTCCATTCTAAAATTTTAGGACTCTTTCTGGCTCAGCCCTCTCCTTCCTATTGGTCTACTAAAGGCTCCTGAATATCAGCTCCTTACCAATTCCTCCTGACTCTCTGCTTTCTATCCTTTTCCTCCTCTAGGATAGGTCCCAGTAAATTACTTTAGCTTTTTACTTCACTGATTTGTATAGTAATCTGCAGAACCCTTTCTCTACCTTTGGTAGAATGGTGCATTCCCTTCTCAAGGCTAGTTTAGGACCATAGATTGAGAGGTAGAAGAAAAATTCTAGGTTATTTAGTCTAACTCTTTCCTTTTAATGACTTATTTACTACAAGGTAGCAGAACCAGGCTTCCAGCTCAGGTCCTCTGATTTGTTTCTACTATATCATGCAACAGAACTGAATTTTCAGCCTATCAGATGAACCTGGAGGTTGGAGATGGGAGCCTTGCAAGAGAAAGATGGGACACCCATAGCAGTGGAATCCTTTATGAGTTTCAGGTCATAATAATCTTAGATTATATATGAATTACAAGAAATCTTGAGATGAGATGACCCATTTAGCTTGTGATTATTGCTGTTTTTCTTTCTTTTTTTTCCTGCTTAGAAAAATGTAATGGTAGAGGCATTGATAATTCTTTTTTTTTTTTTTTTTGGCATTGATAAATTCTTAAACCCCTCACTGGTAGGGCATACACTTTCTTTCCCTACCCCCTCCCCCCCTTTTAACCTCTCTAGGCCCTGGCTTTCTCTCTTTTCTCACTATCTCAGGTCTAGAGGTAGAAAGCAAATAGGAGTTCTATTAGAGTTGCTGACTATACAGCTATCTAGTCCCTTTGAGGACCTTGACTGTAATAAAGGAAGGCCAAAGAAGAAAAATGCAATATGGAAAGGGAAAAGCTGGATGTGAACTCATAAGGTAGGGAGAACAGTAGAGTAATTGGAGGGGGAACAGTTGTTTTTGGAGGGAACAGGCAAGACTGTCAAGGTACAGCACAATCTGTACATAATAGGGTTAGCCAGGTAGCAGGTCCAGGACAGTACTAACCAATGTCTCTTCCTTAGCTTGTTGCTGTTTTTCTTAATACCTAAGATCTGAGGTTTATAAAATATGCAAAACCCTATGCTAAAAACTAGTACATCACTAGATGAAATAAGAAAAACTGTCCTTACAGAGTTTAAAATATAATGGAAAAGGGGCAGCTGGGTAGCTCAGTGGATTGAGAGTCAGGCCTAGAGATGGGAGGTCCTAGGTTCAAATCCGGCCTCAGACACTTCCCAGCTGTGTGACCCTGGGCAAGTCACTTGACCCCCATTGCCCACCCTTACCACTCTTCCACCTAGGAGCCAATACACAGAAGTTAAGGGTTTAAAAAAATATAATGGAAAAGATAAAATGTGTACAGAAATAACTATTACAGAAATAAAAAACAAAAAATTCTCAATAAGAGTCTAAAAGGGGTGATATTAGATATATAAGGAGAGAGAAAACTTTTAACTGGAAAGAATAAGGAAAGATTCAAAGTGAAGAGTCTTTAAGGAAAGAATTTCAGCAGTAAAAAGGTGACTCCCATCCAGGCATGAAAAGTATCATCAATAAAGGCACTGAGGCAGACAAGGTTGAGATTATATCAAGGAACTGTGAGTAATTTAGTCTGGCTGGAACACAGAATCCAAGAAGGAGAATAACATGAAGCCATAGGTCAGGCCTTATTGTAATAACTAAGATTTTGCACATTACTTGATAGGCAATAGGAAGTTCCATGAGATTAAAAAAAATCTTACTTTGATCTTTGAATTGACACTAAACATCAGTTCCAAGGTAGAAGAGTAATAAGAACCAGGCAATTGGAGTCAAACGACCTGCCCAGGGTCATTTAGCTATGAAGTATGTAAGGCTAGACTTGAACTCGGTACCTTTCATCTTTAGGCTTGACTCTCAATCTACTGAATCATCTAGCTACACCTCTCTGAGATTTTTGAGGAAGAGAGTGATATGATCAGACCAGTACATTAGAAGATAGATGCCTGTCTTTATAGGGAAGACACATTATGATTGTAAGTTGATTTTGGATATTACTGAAATGGACATAGATTTCATGGGGTTTTGGGGAGGGGTGGAGGAAATAGTCTAAAACAGCTGACTTTCTTTTGTTTAGGTACTGTTCTCTGTGAGATGGAAAATGATTAACTCCCACCTCTTAAATCTGTCTCTTGTGTTTTTGAAATTTCTGTTTAATTTATGGCTTCTTTTCTGCCTTAAACATGGATTGCTTATATTTATCTACTCTATTTCTTGCTTTCCCCCTTAATATAAATAAAGTTAGAACATTCTGTGAAAAAAAAAAAACCTCAATAAATCTTAGCCAATAAATTAGTTCTTCTTGGTACAGGCATTTTCATCATCTTCAACAGGGCATTAAATTATGAGTTTTAAGCCAAGTAAGGAGGCCAAGTAGGTCAGTCAGCTCCTGAGGCTGGATCACCACTAAAACATGAGATCATAAATTTAGAGTTTGAAGAGACCTTAATAGCCATTTGGACCAAATTCCTCTTAATAAATGAAGAAAGTAAGGCCATGTGAATTTTAGCAACATAACCAAGTCCCCAAAATCCTAAATTGCAAAGTGAGCATTTGAAGCCTGGCCCTTTGACTCTAAAGTCAAAGTTTCCCTCTTAACATGAGAATGATCCCTTACTAGTTATCTCTTTTAATGACAGAACAATTAGACTGCAGAGTTGTGAATT
Source organism: Gracilinanus agilis (assembly GCF_016433145.1). Taxonomy (NCBI): domain Eukaryota; kingdom Metazoa; phylum Chordata; class Mammalia; order Didelphimorphia; family Didelphidae; genus Gracilinanus; species Gracilinanus agilis. Next base: position 632,176,652 of record NC_058131.1, read on the forward strand.
TATAGAATCACAAAGTTCAAAGTGACCTTAAAAGTCCTAATCCAAACTGTACTGAATGAGAATCTAATCATGTGGTTATCTCACCTCCATTTACATATCTCCAGTGACCTGAAATTCACTATTTTCTTAATTCAACTTATTCCATTTGTAGATAGCTCTGCTAGTTAGGACATTTCCCCCTATCTTGAAGCAAAACAAATCTCCCTGTAATTTCTACCAATTGGTCCTTAGAATTAAGTTGAATGAGTCTTCTATATGACAGCCCATCAAATATTCGAAGACAGAAAAACACTCTCTTCTTCCTTCCCCTATTCCCTCTTCTATAGTCTAAAGAAATTTATACTTTTTTCAGTTAATAACTACTGTGGTATAGTTTCCATTCCTCTACCATCGAGGCTGGATAAGGGTCACACAGTGAGTCAGTATCTGACTCCAAATTAGGATTGAGAGACCCCAAATGCAGCCCTCTATTGCTCTGTCTACTTGTTTAGAAATAGAATGAACCACTATAGAACCTCAGGCTCAGAATCCTAGAAGAAACCTCACAAAGACCTTTCTAGAAAAGTCACAATGGCTTGTTTAGAAATGTAAACTGAATGGCTATCCATAAAAACTCAACTTGCCCTGTTTGATATTTCTTTTCCCCTTCTTGAAGCCCTTCTCTGAAAAAGAACAAAATTCTGGACTTGGCCTATACTCCCCAATCCTTCAAGGTAATTAATGGAATTACTGGTCATTAAGAATCAGCATCAGGCTTTAAAAATCTAACCAGAATTGACTGAGATTTTTCCTTATAACTGAAAAGATCAATATTAATTTCTAAGTGAAAAAGGATTTTTAAAAAATCTGGCCTCCATTAGGGCAGTAACATAAAATGTTTCCTCAAAGGAAATAAAAGATGAATTTACCTTGTCTCCATTTACCAGAAGAGCAGAAAAATGGCTGAATTCTCTCATTTTTTTCCCCTGAAAGTTAACTAGCACAACAAATAGAAATATACTAATAGTCTAAGCTTCTTTTCATATGTAGTACTTTTGCAATTGCCAAATTTTATGGCTTTTTCTCAATCATCATCCTTCTTGACCTCTCTGAGACTTTTGACCTATCCATCAACCTCTTCTGGATATTTCCTACTCTCTAGGCTTTACTGATACTATAAGTCTCTCTTGGTTTTCCTCCTACCTGTCTGACCAGTTTTTCTCTGATTCCTTTGCTGGATTGTTATCCAGGTCTTGCTGACTCTCTCTTGGGCCTTCTCTTCTGCTATACTATTTTGCTTGGTGATCTTATCAGATTCCATAGGTTTATTTATCATCTCCATGAAGATAATTCTCAGCACCACTTATCAAGCCTTAATTTCTGTCTTGAGTTCTAATTTCACCACACCAAACTGACTTGATATCTCAAATTGGATCTTCTATAGACACTGCAAAGTCAACATGTCTAAAACAACTCATTATTTCCCACCCCAAGCACTCCTCTTCCAAACTAACTACCTTATTACTGTCAAGGGTATCACTATCATCCTCTCAGGCATCTAAGCTCAAAACTTAGTATCATCCTCAACTTCTTATCTCATTGACCCCATATATCCAATCCATTGTCAAATCTTATGATTTCCATTTTTTATTACATCTCTTATACAGTTTCTTTCCCTGCCCTGACCTTACATAACCACTATGCCAGGTTAGTCTTTCCTGTCATATTTGGACTACTGCAGTAGTCTTTGGGTTGGTCTTCCTGAATCAAATATTTCTTCACTCGATCCCATCCTTTACCCAGCTGCCAGAGTGATTTTCCTAAGTAGAAGGACGCCACCTCCTATTCAGTAAACTCCTACGGCACTCTATTCCCTCCAGTATCAAGTATAAAAATCCTCTCTTTGGCATTTAAAACCCTTTCAAACCTGGTCCCTTCATGATTAAAGGTTTAATGATATGTGGGGAAGGGAAGGAAGGGAGATCAAATAAGGATAGATAAGGTATGGGAACCCCTCAAACTGTTATGTCCAAGCAGCCCCTCCCCCCCAAGGGGGAAAGGTAACTTGATTTGCTAGTTAGCTCTCAACCTATAGATAATCTTCTCCAATATCTAAATAACTAAATAGAGATAGCTGTGATGTTGATTGAAGGGCCAGTCAAGGTAAAGCAGGTTGGCAGCTAGGAACTAAAATGGCTTTGTTCAGATTCAAGCCTCTAGTCCTCAAGAGCAACCAGGACCTAGACCAGCAAACAGAGTGACCTTCTTACTTCAAACCCAGGACTCAACTGAGTTTAACTGCTCCCTCTCTCAGAATTCTGGCGGGCGGGGGGGGGAAGGCCTATGGAATTCTGAGCTGTGGCCTGACCCCCTATCTCTGCAGCTAGAATTCCACCTTGCAATCTCAATCTCACACTTTCCAGTCTTACTCTTTACTCCACTCTGTGTACTCTACAATCCAAGAGTACTAAATTTCTTGTTTTATACAAGATATTCTATCTCCTAGTTTTATGCCTTTTTATTGTTTATCCCCCATGCTTGCAATGTTTTCCTTCTTTACCTTTACTTTCTGACTTGCTTCAAAATTGGAAAAATCCCACCATTTGTAAAAGGTTTTTTCTTATCCCTCTCCACCCCCAAGTGCCTTCCCTCTGAGATCATCAACTATTAAAAATGTACATATCCTAGTTAAAAAAAATCCTTGCTTTCTGTCTTAGAATTGATACTAAATATTGGTTCCAGGGCAGAAGAGTGGTAAAGGGTAGGCAACTGGGGTTCAGTGACTTGCCCAGGGTTATTCAGCTAGGAAGTGTCTGAAACCAGATTTAAACCAGGACCTCACTATATAATGTTTGTTCAGTTGTTTGCATGTTGTTTCCCCTATTAGAATGTGAGGTTTTTGAGGGCAGGGAGCACATTTTTAACCTTTGAATACCAGCACTTACCACAGTGGTTGGCAGGTACTATTGTAACTTTTTAATAAAAGCTTGTTGATTGACTGCTGGTAGTTGAGATTGCAATAAGAAATGCCAAATCTCTAATAGGTATAGGCTTTAAAAGTATAAAAGCAGATTTTTACAAGCATATTAGGGAAAACCTTTGCTGGAAGTCATGGACATTCTGAATGGATGCAGGGGTTAGAGAGGAGAGAGGAAGCAACAGACACTGTGCTTTTGAGAGAGGTTTGGAGCAGAAGTGCAGTCAGAAGTCCCTATTTGACCTGGGATCTTGGAGATTGGTGAAGGTTGTAAAGGCTGAAGATATCCTGCAAGTCAGCTCTGAGTAGGGAAGTGGCCTGTGTTCTGGTGGACAGTTTGCAGACATCTTTCCCTACCTGGTTACTTTTGGATCATTGGCTGTGGAGGAGTTGGTTCCTAGTATCCTGAAGACATCTCTAGATCAGTTGTGAGAACACCAAACCCAATCCCTCTTCCTCAAGACCTTAGCCAAGCTGTCAACCTGGCAAAAGCCAGGTTGGCTAAGAAACTTTCCCTTTTGACTCCAGCCTGGTTAGTTAGACATAGTTTCACCTCACCCCCTCTCCTATCCTTTCAAATTACAATTAAACTGTTTTCCCTGTTTGTTTCTTTCATACCTTAAAGTTCTCATAGTGTGTGTTTGTAAAACTCTGTGTTTATCCCTGGCTAGATGGATCAGTGTGACAGTTAAGGCTCAACTGTCACTCCTGTCAACTGCCATTTCCAAACAGCTAAACCCAGTTTCCCTAACTTATTTGGTCCCAGACTATTGTCCATTCCTGTCTCCTACTCACCCTTCTGAACCCAGATAAATATGTAATTTAACCCCCAGTTTTTCCCCCATAAGAAACCTCAGTTTTCAGTAAGTCCTTTAATTTATTTTTTTGCCTCAGAAAACATTCAGCTCGGGGGAAGATGGCGGCATCTGTGTTGGAGGCGTTTGTGACCTTTGGCCGCCTTCTGGGCCACAGCCTCGGGGCCAGCCGGGGCTTCCCTGTGGCCGCCAGATGTTTTGGTGTGCAGGTATCGCCCACAGGGGAGAAAATTACCCACACAGGCCAGGTTTATGATGAAGATGATTACAGGAGGATTCGCTTTGTTGGTCGCCAGAAAGAAGTAAATGAAAACTTTGCAATTGATTTGATAGCAGAGAAACCAGTATGCATAGTGGAAAGTCGAGTGATATCATGTGATGGTGGAGGAGGAGCTTTGGGTCATCCAAAAGTATATATAAACTTGGACAAAGAGACTAAAACTGGGACTTGTGGGTATTGTGGACTTCAGTTTATACAACAATTACCAACACTGAAACCAGTTGTACCCTGAAACCAGTTATACACTGAAACCAGTACAATTTTCTGCATGTAAGAATTTTGGTATTTAAAAAAAAGTATTTAAGAATCACAAAACATAAGCTTTGTTTAAAAAATATTCTATGAATAGAACATAATTGTTGAATATAATTTAAGTTTAAAGTGACTTTTCCCCCATTAAATACAGTTCTTAAACTGCATTAGTTTTTTGAATGTATGGTCAAGTCAGTTAGTCTTTTAACACATTAGTTTGGTCTCTTTTATGAAAAATCAAAACCTTTCTGTTAGCAAATGTTAAAATAAAATTACTTTAACCTGTTTATATATTGAATTTGTTGGTGATAGTTTAGAGATTATAAAGACAACCTCACATAGATTAGAAAAAGACTGAACTCTCAAAGTCAAAAAAACTGAGTTTGCCTTTCAGTTCTGATACTTACTAGATTTATAGTCATCGATAAATCATGTAATTCCTCAGAGCTTATCTGTAAAATGGAATGTTTTTTCTCATGATATCAAAAAATGAACATTTCAATATTAAGAATAGAAAAGAGAGTTGTAATTATTATGTATAGTTTATATATGTTTGTGCCTGGCACATATAATTGTAGGCGCTTAAAGAAACTATTGATTAATCGATTATATATATTAAATTTAATATAATAGTAAGAAAACTTCTCTGCTTGTCTTTGTCCCCTTTTGAACTTCTGTTCTTTTCTGTATATCTTAAAATATAAAATGTTTTACTGATAATCTTTTTTTTCTTGCATCATTATGATAATTATTCAGTTTCTATCCCCACTAAAGGGAATGCCTTCCAACAAATAGCTGTAGCCAAGCAAACAAATCAATATATTGGCCATGTCTGAAAAAATGTATGTCTTATTTTGTACCATTATTCCGTCACCTGTTCCAAGATGCAAAGAAATAAAGAATGCTTCACAAAAAAAAAAAAACATTCAGCTCTATTCTTTTTTACATGAAAGGGTGCCTTGTATAGATGTATAAGTGCCTCCTATCTTATTTTTAAACCCCTTATTTTCTATCTTAGAAAAAATATTAAGTATCAGTTCTAAGGAAGAAGAACAGTATGGGCTAGACCAGTGATGGCAGAACCTTTTAGAAATGGAATGCCATGCCTTCCTCCACCCAGAGATCATGTGCTTTGCTTCCCCCCCCAGCCCCTTCCCAAGTTCTGGGCACTTCCCCTGCCACACTTGCCTTACCCTACACAGGGGAGGGAGAAGGTGCTCTCATTGGGCTGTTAGGCAGAGGGGTGGATAAAGTGAGGAATGTCCTCAGTGGGTATAGAGAGGGGGAGGGGAGTGGTCTGAGCACTCCTCTCCCCTCCAGCTCTGCTTCCTGTGAGTTGCCTACCCTATTCCCTGTGTGCTCCCATTGGGCTGCTTGGCATAGGGGCAGGCAATGTGAAAAAATGTTGTCAGGCATGGTGGAGAGGGGAAAGGGAGCAGCTCTGCCCAAGTCCATCTGCCTTTCTAATAACCATCTCTTGGGGGGTGAGGGTGGGAGGGTGGCCTCCTGCTCATAGAGAGTACTTTGTGTGCCATCTTTGGCACCTGTGCCATAGGTTTGTCATCACTGCGCTAGATGATTAGGGTTAAGTGACTTGCCCATTATCAGTCATTCAGCTAGGAAGTGTCTGAGATTAGATTTGAACCAAGGACCTCCCATCTTCAGCCCTGGCTCTCTATCCACTGAGCCACCTAGCTGTCCCAGCCTCCTGCCTTTCTACATGGAAGAGAATTGATTAATAAAAAAGAGAGGAGCATTTAATAATTCTCACTGCTTACAAGATGACATCCAAATCCTCTTTCTGGACCTTAAAGCCCTTCAAAAGCTGTCCCTAATTGGCCTCTTCCATTTGAGGCTTCACTATAAAAGCTTAGAGCTAAACTTATGTCTAATCATTATATTCTGGAAATAACTTTATGTTTTTGTAGATGGGTGCTTTTGTTCATGTCAGTTCTCTCTGTAATGACCTCTTTCTATCCAAATCTTTTCCATACAGTTGGACCACAGTTTATGTGACCAATATAATCTAAGATCCTTAGTGTAAGTTAAAAATCACACATAACAGCAAACCTCATTATTTAATAAGTATTTCTTATATGAATATACCTAGGCACTATATGACTTTTCTTAGACTTTATAAGAGTTTAAATTTATATTTTATGCTAAATATGAGAATTATAACGTAATATTGTGGTCACCAATTGAAAAATATTATAGCTTAAGTCAAAATGACTTTCAGCAGCTTTATTCACAAAGAGGTAGAAAGAGTGAAAGTGGAAAAATATAAAGATACAAATTCTAATAAGCCTACCAGCCTTTCTCCTGAGAAACCAGACTCAGCCCTGGAAGGGCACCCCCAAGATTCTGTTTCCATGTGGATTTCCTGGTAATCCTCAATCAGAGGTCCCAGTGGTGTCTTCAGCCAGGGTTCCACCAATGCAGCATCCTCCAAAGTCCTCCTCACTGTGGAATTAGAAAATCTTGAACCCTTGGACTTCATCTCCCAAAATCCTTTTCCCTTTGTGCACATAGTGTCCTTACATAATGTTTATAAGTTTGGTAGCACTCTGCCTCTCCTCTTCTCTGTGACTATGGCTGAGTTTAATTCCTTTTTACTTTAGCCTTTTATATTTTTTTTACTTCAAGTTAAAATTAATAAATTTTATAAAATATAATACTTGGAGTATTTGGATATTATTTTTTAATCTTACAATTTGGCAACCACAGAAGTTGGAAAAAGAATTCTCAATTTTTTTAAAGAGAGTAGATAGATTTTGCAAGCCACGTTTTCTCCCACTGCTGCTGCTGCTCATGCCATCGTGTCCCTTGCTCCTTCCCTGGCTGCCCTATTGCTGAGGTGTGCTGGGAAGTCTGAGAGCTGTTTGGAGTTTGGAAGTACCTTCTTGGTCTTGCACAGAGGGTGACGTATAAATCTTTCCACCCCTTTGTTATAGTGAAATCAGGGAAAGTAGGAAGTGCCAGGCAGAGGGAGAGAGAAAATTCCAGAACTTGGGGTCAGTGACTTTCTGGTGACAGTTAGTGCCTGGACTGATTCTCTCTAGATGTACTGGCTCTCTCTAGAAACCCTGTCTGAGTGTATCATCCTTCAAGCTTTTCACTGGCCTAGAAGAGGTTGAGTTTGGTAAGCTACACTAGTGGACTGTGTAGCCAGATCCTTACTCTCCTTCCTTTTGTTACGATTAAAAATGATAAAGGCCAATATAAAAAGGGAAAATAGTATTTTAATAAAAGCCATTGCTGATAGAGATAAATTGACCATGCGCCTGTAAGAAATCTCTGGCGCCCCTGCCATTTTCTTCCATACCTTCCCTAGTTCTCTCTGTCCCCCAGGAGCCCGCTCAGGTGATCAAGAGGCCGTCTCTAACCCGCCCTCCAAATTTAAACTGCGCTATATGTTGGTTCCCGTGTTCTGACATAATTACATCAGAAATCGGAAACCCATTGGAATCACGGGAAATGTAGTCTCAAAGTCCCCCACCTGTCCACAGGAAGTTTGTAAGATACTTTCAAATGACACCTCCCTGAATTCCAAACACACACTTTTGGATTTTATGTTGCTGGGGCTCTACTAGACTCCTGCCAGACCTTGAAGACAACGGTTGTGAGATCTCCCTACAGACTCAGTGGACCTGTATACTTTCCAATTTTCCCTTACTCTTAATATTATCAAGGTGGGGGGAGGGGATTTTTGGTTAGGGCATAATACAGTTGGCTGGGTAACTTGAGGTAGAGATCAGTGTAGAATCATCTATTGGAAACCTATTGGACCTTGGTGGGAGGGATTTAGTTCTACCCCAGTTAGATCATCCCACTCCCTTCCCTTATAAGTCCCAATCATATAATAAACCCAGTTTAATATCTTATTGTTACCTTGTCAGCCTGTCCCTGAATCCTTTCCCAGATCTAAAGGATTTTGAATAACTGGCTCAAGGACTATCAAGAACCTAGAAATCATCTAACCCCTGTTAACCATTATACCACGAACCTACTAATATTTATTTAGCTACATATTTCACCTTCTTCTCCCCTAACATGGGTTTCCAGGCTGTCCTAGAAATTTTTCAGTAGTAGAACACAGTGTGGAACAGAAAAAACCATGCTATTTAGCTCCACCCCCTTCTAGTTTCTAAACTGAATTCTTTTTTTGTAAACTCTTAACTTCTGTGTATTGGCTCCTAGGTGGAAGAGTGGTAAGGGTGGGCAATGGGGGTCAAGTGACTTGCCCAGGGTCACACAGCTGGGAAGCATCTGAGGTTGGATTTGAACCTAGACCTCCCGTCTCTAGGCTTGGCTCTCAATCCACTAAGCTACCCAGCTGCCCCCCTAAGCTGAATTCTTAAGCTGACCCTGGGCTCCTGGCTGAGAGAGAATTGCAACTCAGAATTTTTCACAGGAAGGGGACTCGCCTGCCATTTTTTTCCACCCTACAACCCAGCATAATGGGGGGGGAGGGGAGTAGGTACCAAATCAGTGGATTTGAAGTTGAAGTTTTTGGGATTTAATCTCTGGATTTTTCCCCCTTTTTCTCCTGACCCAAAACACCAAGAGAAGCCAGTCTCTTATATGCAAATACACTATTGTTCTCCCTCAAAGTTTTGCCCTTAGGGAAGAGAGACTGGAAAATAGCTTTTCCAAGCCCCTTTCCTAACACCTGAAAGACTTTTTTCCCCTTCTAGTCAGGATATAATAAATTAAATCCATTCGGCCTTTTTTTTGAGGAATAATGCTGTTACAAAGCATGCTTGAAACTCTGAACAGTTTAAGTTGGTAGAGTTAACAAGTGCATATTGGCTCTGCTTAATTCTTTTATTGGCAGTTTGTATTTTCATTGGATATTTCCTATTTTATTTACTTCTCCTTAAGAATATGCAGCAACAGGGGGCAGCTGGGTACACAGTATTGACTCCAAGATGGAAGGTAAAAAAAAAAAGAATATGCAGCAACAAGTTAGGCTGCTTGAATTATAGACCAAACTGGAATATTTTGACAAAGTTTTAATCTTAAATACTGTCAACATGCAGAATGAAGATTCTGCCCAGTATGTGTATTAGGAACTCCAGAGCTGTGACCAAAGAAATGCAAATGGATGATAAATACTGGGCAGGGAAAGGAACCTTAAAGAGATCTGGAAGTTTGAATTTTGTTTCCCCTCCATAATAGTGAAGAAGTCTTTTGGAATTAGAGAAAAGGACTTTTGAATTCCATGCCTATATCCTGTCATGCTTATTGTATTTTTCTAATTTAAGGTTTAATTTTTTTAAAGTTCATATATTAGTTAATATCATTTTGTTACATTGAATCATTTTAAGGTATTATGTTTTGCCTATTACATATTATATGATCTTTATTTGTACCTTTCCCCTTTCACTGTATTGAAGAACATATCATTGTGAAAGCTCATAAATCGCTTGCACAAACCCTTTTTAGTGGCAAAACCATAACTCCTTTTGTATGCTGGGTTTGTCACCAGATCCATAGAGGTCACATATTGCTTATACAGCCTTTTCTTCCATTTTGACTTTGTTACTTGTCACATAGATGATGGATGGACTTCAACAAAACTGGTTACAACCTGTATACAACCTTTGGAGAATTTAAGGAGCTAAATATCTCAATTGATTTTAAGGGGTCTTCAGAAATGATTTTTTAGATACCTACTAGCTTCTGAATTATATATATATATATACACACATATATATAAAAGTGTTGAATTAAAGGTAGAGAACAAAATAGAAGTTCCTGCCACAAAGGTTTCATATAAAGCATGAAGCCTAAGTAGCTTCTGAAAGATATCCTAACTCTTTAGTTTAATTTACTTCCACCAGAACAATCTAGATTCTTGGTGTAAGAGTTTGAGCAAGCCTACATTTTGGAATTGACAGATGGAACACTGAGGAGGAAAAAGAATGACAGTTGGGCTGAGTGCAAAGACTTCTGGGAAGAGACCAATGGATTTCTCTGGAGGAAGCTTGGAGCACAGCCAAGGAGTGGGGTGGATTTTGGGGCTGCAGCACTTAAAAAACTAATCTCAAGAATTTTCCTGGGTTTTCAGTGAAGAATAACTCTGCCATTTGGTCTCCATCAATTCCTTAACCTAGTGGAGAATATTGAACAGCTGTTTCTTCACTTTTGGCTAAGAGCGTCTGGACTTCTGGGGGGAACTGGCCCCTGGGGGCTCACAAATCTTGCCTTGAACATTGCCTTACTACGTTCCCTCATTAGTTAGCTATAATTATAGGTTCAAGAGAAATACTTGGGAATTGAGTCAGAGAAACTGGAATTTGGGGAATACAGAAATTATCTGTTACTACCCTATCCAGAGAAGGACTGATAAAAGGGATTTCAGGGAACCACCTAACCCCCCCCCTTTCTTGACACCATTTTCCCTCACCTCTTAATTAATTCATTCCTGAATAACCCCTGTTGAGTTGCTGTTCAGTCAAATCTGTGTAATTGAGTTGGGAGGGAGACAGAATGTGTGGGTAGTTGGGGGAAAGCAAGCAGTCATCCAATTTGAAATAGGACCCATCTGGGGATCGGGGAGGTTTCTGTGTGTACTGCCTGGCACTAGCAACTTGTTGAGGTCCCACTTGTTCCCCTATGTGAATAACCTTTTCCTCTACTTAACTCTGGCATGACCATCAAGAGGAATCCTATTTCCAGAACCCCACTCCCCACCATTTGTCTCCCTGGTAAGGAGGGGCGGTTGTGGAGAAGTATTGGCCCTTATTCACCATTTAGGGGGTTACCATACCATACCTCATCATCACCTGTTCCCACCTTCTTACATTGATGATGTTTTAGACCCCAAAAGGTTTTCATTAGCAGTATGGAGGTTTGTGTTTTTTTCTAGGTTCTTTTGTCAAATTTTGGAATGATGGCAATAATAGATTTTGTTAAAAATATCTTTGCCAAGGTTGAAAGATTTGCTAGATCTGTAGAACTTGTGACAAGTATCCATGATTTCATAAGTTTTTAAAATGTCAACCAGCAAGTGGCTATATAAAGACTCATGTGAGTCCTTTATATATAATATAATAGTGGGTTTATTTGCTATTGTCATTAACTGGGCTATTGTGCATTTTGGGAATTTTGGTACTTTCTTTGAATGTGCATTATCTACTATACTACTGTTTAATTAAACTGTTACTTTCTGAAAATCATTTGCACTCACACTATGGATCATGGCTAAATAAAAAGGAAATGGATTTCATTTTTGGGTGAGAAACCTTTGTATTCTACCTCTCCTTGACCGACACAGTGTGCTATTCATTGTAAGCTATATTGTTGATTTTTAAAAACATTTTTTATATTTTAATGTTTTTATTGTTTTTCCCTATATGTGCAACACAGTATTTGAGTTTTATTTTTTAAGCACATGTTACCAGTATTAAAAATTTTTTTTTAAATTTTGCACTAGGGTAAGTTTTAAGTCCATTAGTCCTGACTAACTGCATATCCAAAAGCTTTATACTATAGAGATAATGCCATTGATTGTTTAAAAAAATTATGTGACTTTGCTTAATGATTCTGTCTGATTCTGGAAGGGAATACAAAAAGAGCTACTTCACAGTGCCGAAGAAGCACAAAGCTAACCTGCTTAGTGATAATCAAGCACAAGGTCAAAGAGACCAACCAATCCCAGTGGGGTTGATGAAATTTTGAGCCAAGACATGAGGATTTGGACTTGTTTGAAGTTTGAGGTTGAGGCTGTTTTGACATATGTCAGAGGCAGGTCTTCCCTGAGCCACATTCTACCAAGCACCTTGCTTTGGCTGCCATCCTGGCTCCAGTATCCCTTAGAGAAAAGGTCAAATCAGACCAGGGAATACTATTTCCCAATTTGCTGCTAAAATCTAGTCCCTTTTCTGTCTTTCCTAGTGTGGCAAACTTTCTGTAGTCCTGGCTACTGACTGGGTAAGTGCAAAAATTACATAAATCACTTTAATTGGGCCCTGATTCAAGGACCTGTTATAGGTTTATTTTTCCTTTACTTAGATTTTTTAGACATAAGACTTTGAAATTTTATATTTTTTATCCACAAGTGATTATTTATTCTCTTTTATTTGGATTTTTTATGTTTTTGATTTTCTCTTGTTAATTGATTCATATACCTCATAACTCAGCCATGCATCCCTGAGTGACCCCTGTATTTGTCACTATCCTCCTCAGGGGGGAATGTATTATTATCCAATAATCCAAAGTTTAAATTCTTTTGAGAGCAATTTTAGGATAAGAAATTTGCTACCTTCCCAAATACAAAAAGTGAACTGTTTGGAGAAGGTGCCATGAAGATGCCTGCAGAGACCACATGCTGCACCAGAAGATCCAGAGTGAATTTTGGGATGTAGCAAATTGAACTGGGGGTGGGTGGGTTTGAATGCATTTATTTTGAATGTATACTCTTATGCCAAAGGGTACTGTCCCCATTGACTTTCTGTCAATGTAGCAATCATTGGTTTTGTTCTTTTTCTCTTTTATTTCCCTTTTATCCCCACATTATTGAAATTTAAAAGTTGGTTATGTTTAAAATGATCCATTTGGGGAGACTGGTCTCCCAAAAGGATCACAACAGGGAATGTCTAATTAGAAAATCTCGAACCCTTGGATTTCATCACCCAGAATCCTTTTCCCTTTGTGCACATAGTGTTCTTACATAATGTTTATAAGTTTGGTGGAACTCCACCTCTTGCTCTCTTCTCTCAAGACTGTGGCTGGGTTTAATCCCTTTTTACTCTAGCCTTTTTTTTAAACTTCAAGCTATTATTAATAAATTTTATAAAATATAATACTTGGAGTATTTGGATATTGATTTTTTAATCTTGCATCACCCAGCAAGTCAACACAGGATCCAGGGGGAAAGTCTCCTTCAAGCCAGGAAAGGAATCTCTGGAACCAATCTCTCTAAATGCCAGAAAGAGAATAAATTTCTGGAACCAATCTCTCCAGAAGCTAGGAAAGGAATCTCAGTCACTTACTCAGCAAGTCAACTGACACAGGATCCTTCAGCCTAGCTCACCTACACAGAGTGAATGATAGAATTCTCGAGCTGGCCTTTTTTTTTTTTTTAATCCCTTGTACTTCGGTGTATTGTCTCATAGGTGGAAGATTGGTAAGGGTGGGCAATGGGGGTCAAGTGACTTGCCCAGGGTCACACAGCTGGGAAGATGAGCTGGCCTTTTTAAAGCAGTTTTTTCTATGTCACTTCCTGTCACTCCCCCACTTTATGAGAACCAATTGCAGTCTTTCAATTTGCCTAGCAGTGTGTGTGTGTGTGTATGTGTGTGTGTGTGTGTGTGTGTAGAGTGACTTTTGGAGGTGTGAGCTCACTCTAGTAAGTAACTAGTAAGTGAATTCTCTTACTCAGTGCTAAGTAGGGGTAATTTAAGTTCTTGATTTGATTAGCTAAAAATAGGGAAGGGGAGAGTTAATCCTATCTTCACAGCTTATCAGAGCTACCAGCATCACTGCTCTTACATACTTTGGGGCCATTACTAATAACTAAATAGTGTTAATAAAACAAAGAGAAACATTGCTCTGACACAGACATAACTTGTTACAAGCAAAAACTCTGAACAAAGTCTGATTTGAGACCTAATGTTTTGTGCAAAACAATGTAATGATTCACTGATGCTTCTCAGAGAGAATAAGCATAATTGGGTAAACTATTGTGATGTTACCTACTTGGGAAAATGATGCAGACTTAATGTGTAATCAAAAATGTTTATGTAATTTTTTGGCCTTTTTTTTAGATTGCCCATTACATATGTCTGAATTTAAGCATGTTCAGTTGGCATAAAATGAGAGTGTACTGTACTTCAAGATTTAAGTCAAATCCTGTCTCTTCCATGAAATTTTCTCCCTTAACATTTTAGCTCAGTGTTTTCTTCTTCTGGATCTTGGTAGTACTTACTGTTTGTAACACTTATGCAGCTCTTAATGAATAGAATTCTAGGATATTTCTTCTTTTGTTTTGAACTAATGTTTAAATCTCATTATCGTCAAGTGGAATGCACACCTGTAATTCCTTCACCAGGATGCTGATGCTAGTGGATCTCTTGAGTTCAGGAGATCTGAGCTGTAGTGGGCTGATCAGTCAGATTTACAGTTTGGTGACTCCAGGAGAGAGGACCACCACATTGTCTAAGGATAGGTGAACAAACTCAGGGTGGAAATAGAGCATGTCAAAGGTCCCGTGCTGATCAGAATAGTGTCAGACCTATGATTGGTCCCTGCACTTCCAATCTGATTAGGATAGTGAGACTTAAATCTTTTTTTAAAAATCTCATTATATTGTTCATTAATGGTTTCATGCGTCTGTCTTTTGTCTTTCCAAATAATTTCTTAAGTCTCTGAAGGAAAAAAGAATCCACAGCACCTAGAACACAGCCTTGAGCAGATTAGATTTGTATAGTTTGCATTTTGAAAATCAACCATATGTCTCACCTGGATTCTTTCTGCATTTCTAAGAAATTTTAAGATGAGAGTCCTTGATTTTTCTTTTTATTGGGTAAGGAGAAGTCATTTTAAATTTCCCTCATAACTGACTCAAGACTTGTCCCAACACAAATACATACCAACGTATATTTAGCTAGGGTTTGTCTTTGCTATTAGGGTTTAGTGTAACAACCCATTGCTGTGGCTAGGTGGCAGCCTCTCTTTAATATAAAAGCAAATTTACAAACATTGAATGGAATATTTTGGTGAATTGTTTTTTGTGTGAACCAGCAAGAACTCATTCTGATGACACATTATTCTGGAACACATTAAGATGGAGATTTTAAGCTTTGGTGAAAAGACCCTAATACAGACATCAAGTGAGACTATATACATATATATAATGCTTTATTGAAACTTAAAGAGCTATATAAGATCTAACTATGATAATTATGTGGAAGAAAACTATTCAAAATATGTCTGCTTCTATTCTTTCAGAATTTGTGATTTTTTTGGTGCTTTCTCTACTGATACCATCACTATCTCCCTTTCTGTCTTCCCGAGTTGCTGTGGTAGAAAAAAAAATAATCACCTGGTTTCCAGCCTTCTCTCGATGAGTATTCCAAATACTGTAAGATAAATTTCACACCATATGGTGTTTTATACAGTTGTCAAAAAAAAGAGCAATCAGCAAAAAATTACATGTCTAGAATTCCAGATTCAATCTTACAGTAAATTGACTAGCTCAGAAGTGAAACAGAGAGCAAATGTATTTTATTCTGGTTGGCTTTGTTGTATATTCAATAGTCTTATAAATAAAGTGGCCTCTCTTAGAAGAAAACTCTGTGCTGCTGGAGGTCTAATGCTAAGATTTGAATGAATGTTACACCTCGAATTGGTAGGGCTCAAGAAGATTGGGTATGTGAATCTTGACAAATGATGAGCTAGGCCCCTCTTGGCATGTCTGCTTCATTAGGGAATTTCCCAGTTATAAAGGATCCTTAGGGGAAAGAGTGAGGATACCATTGTGATATCATTGTTCTTTTGCTGTGAGGAACATTTCTATTATGATTAAACATTTTTAGAGATATGAAAATTGGCTTTTATCATTGCTTGATTATAGCAGTCATCAAAATTAAACATAAGTGAATATTTTGGTTACTTTCTTAGTCTTCTTTCACAGGAAATACTTTGCATAAGAAGACTGCTGAAAGTTTTACTTTCTCTGAAGTGATCTGATGAATTTTTTGACTCTTGTTATATAATCACAAATCTGTCCATTTTCCCTTCTTAATCAAATTCTATCAATTTTGAATCAACAGTTCAAATCATGAGGAAACAGTGTTGTATGGTGGAAAGGATTCTGACTTAAGTCCTGGCTCTGCCAATTTATTCCACATGTTACCTTGGGCAAGTTACTTAGTCTTTCTTGGTCTCAGTTTCCTCAACTATAAAATGAGTGTCTTAAACTAGATGGCCTCAAAGGTCCCTTCTTTCTTTAATGATCTTATTAAATTAGAATGTGTTTATTTTTTTTTAAGAATTGGGAAGGATTTTCGAGATATTCCCCGATAGATAAATGGGCAAGGGACACGAATAGGCAGTTTTTCAGATAAAGAAATCAGAACTATCAATAAGCACATGAAAATTAGAGAAATGCAAATCAAAACAACTTTGAGGTACTACCTCATTCCTACCAGACTGGCTAATATGAGAGCAAAGGAAAGTAATAAATGTTGGAGGGGATGTGGCAAAACTGGGACACTAATACATTGCTAGTGGAGTTGTAAATTGATCCAACCATTCTGGAAGGCAATTTGGAATTATGCCCAAAGGACTTTAAAAGACTACCTGCTCTGATCTAGTCATACCACTGCTCGGTTTGTGCTCCAAAGAGATAATAAGGAAAAAGACTTGTACAAAAATATTCATAGCTGTGCTCTTTGTAGTGGCAAAAAATTGGAAAATGAGGGGGTGCCCTTCAATTGAGGATTTAGATGGTGTCAATAGTACCATCCTGGTGTTTTCCTACCCAGCCGTGTTCCTAAATCCTATTGTCTCCCCTTTATCCCTTGTGATTGCTAGTCCTTCAACAAAGGAAAAACCTTGTGCTGTCCTAGATGTGGTGTGGTGTTCCTTCCTAACCTTATTCCATAAGATTTGTAACCCCAATAACTTTTATCCCTCTGAGACCGAGTTTAAAAAATTGATTCCCTGTTTTATAAGAAATGAAGACAGCTATTGGTCTCTCCCATTTTTTCTTTTCTAAAGAATTCCATTTTCTTCAAATGATCCTCTCATGACACAATCTCCAGATCCTTCCCCTTCCTTGTTATCTTCTGGCCTCTCTCCATTTTAGCTCTCCATGGAGAGAGAAAATCACTCTCCATTTTATCACTGTCCTGTGATAAACAGTGCACAGTGCATCTGGAAGCAAGAAGAACTTAAAGTTCAAGTTCAGCCTACTGTTGATGTTGACCTCGGTCAAATCATTTAACACCTGTCTGTCTCAATTTCCCCATTTTCAAAAAGGGGATAATAGCAGTACTTTTATCCTAGGATTATTGTGAAGATAAAATGAGTTAATATTTGAAAAGCCTTTACAAATCTTAAGTCACTATTATAAATGTTGGCTGTTTGCTTTTGTGGTTATTAAATGTGGTGGCTGTAACTGAACACAATGCTCCGCAGATGGTTTGACCTTGGCAGAGTACAGCAGGACAACTACTTCCCTTGTTCTAAATACCATAACTACCTTAATGCAACTTTTCTTAGTAACTGAGCCAGGGCTAAAACTCACTTCTCCTAACTCCCAGGCTGAGACCTTTTTTTTTTGGACTGTGTCATCCTGAATATATAACACCTTAGATGTACCATTTCTTTGGAGCATTTTGTTTTATTTTTTGCACTTCATTCAGCTTGGACATTAGATTCATTCATTCAACATTTAAAAAGTGCCAGCTCTGTGTAGAGTATGGTTGTAGGCATTGAGGAATATTAAAAAATTAAAATAATATGTGCCCCCTGCTCCCATAGAGTTTATAGTTTAGTTAGAAGAGCAAGACACCAATACTAGTAACCAGAGCACAAAATATTAAATCATAATTATATTAGATACGTGTTAATCCAAGTGTTACATACAGTCCAAAGAAGATTGGTACAAACTGAAGTTGAGGTGGATCATAAAAAAATTTATGGAAGAGACAGAATTTGAATTGTGCTTTAATGGATGGGCAGAAATTCATCAGCTGCAAGGGTTGGGCGGGGTGTGGGGTTGTGGGGAAGGGCATTCCAGGCATCTAAAGTTAAAGAATCTAAAGCTAGAAAGAAGTACATTGATCCCAGACTGTGAAGGGCCTTGAAGGCAGAAGAATGATAGGATCACAGATTTCATCATTGAAAGGGCCCTCAGCAGCCATCTAATTCAACCCTATGTTACGAATTTGAGGAAAAGGGTAAATGGTGGTGCCACAGACAGAAATGAAATCAGAATAAGGAGCAATTTGCTTTCTCATCAAGTTTAAAATGAAAATGAAGAAGAGCTATATGATAAAATGCAAATACTTGAGAGCAGAGATCGTTGCATTCTTGGTCTTTGTATCTCTAGTGCCTGGCACACTGCCTGGCACAAAGGAAGAGTTTAATAAATGCTTGTTGACTGATTGGTGGTAATTGAATAGGATAGAAAAATAAAAGGAAGATTCTTCTCGAATTAGGTGGATTTGGAAATGTTTGAAACTTTGGGAGTTAGAGGATGCATGGAAAAGGACATTAAAGTTAGAAGAAGTGGGTCCCAATGTCAGCTGTGACATTTATTTATTACGAAACCTTAGGTATATTATTTTACTTTCTGGACCTCAGTTTTCTCATCCATTAAATCAAAGTTGATCTAAGATCCTACATCTAAGATTGAGGTTCATAAATCTAGGAACTAGAATTTATGGGGATTGGCTCTCTAGAAACATCATTTGTTACTGTTGACCTTTGGACTTCAGGAATACTTATTTCTAAAGAGTACTAAGTGGGGACCAGATCATTTTCCCTCAAATATTTGAAAGCTGTCATGTGGCCGTGGCATTGGTATTTTTTTTTTTTTATTCTTCTAGAGGGCAGAACTTGGAGCAATGTAGGAACCTGGGAGAAAAAAAATCCTTTATTTTCTATCTTAATAACAACTCTAAGATGGAAGGGTAAGGGCTAGGCAAACAGGTAGAGTGATTTGCCCAAGATCACACAGCTAGAAAGTGTTTAAGGCCAGAAATATATGAACTTTTAAAGAAGAGAAATTTAAAAAAATCAATCTAAATAAGAACTCATTGGGATTAATAAAGAGAAATGGCATGGTACAGTGGAAAGAGAACTGGACCTAGAATTAAGGAAGAACAGAACTTAAATCTTGTTTCAAATATTTACTACTATGTGATCTTAGGTAAGTTATTTTACCTCTGTCTGCCTCATTTGTAAAATGGGGTTAAAAATGAAGCCTTTCTTCCAGTGTTGCTATGAGGATAAAAATGACAATTATAAAGTGCTTTGCAATCCTTAAAGCATTATATATATAAATGCTAACTTTATTCTACTTACTTTATAGGATCATAGCCTAGGTTCTTCTCTGGAATCCATTGCTGCCTCATTTTTGGTTTGGGTACATTTTGTTTTACTTTGAAATAATAATTATGCAAATGTATCCTAAGCCATAATCCAGTGCTTTTCCACTAGCAGACCAGTCAGGAACCATAAATCAAAGAGCCATTATCTAATAGAGATAGATTATCAAAACAAATAAGAAGAGGAGGTAAAAAACCAAGTAATAGAATCATTCTCAGTCTCTGTACACAAAATGGGCATAATTGTTCACAGAATCTCAAGCTTCAGGTGAAAGGAAAGCTGGACAAATTGTGCTTCAAGGTGATAGAAGTTTGCATTGAGGTAGAACACTTAAATTTTTTTTTAATTTTAATTTTAATTTTGAATATTTTCCCATAGTTACATGTTTCATGTTCTTTCCCTCTCCCCCAAACTCTCCCCCCCCCCCCCCCCCCCGTAACTGACGCACAATTCCACTGGGTTTTACATGTATCATTGATTAAGACCTAATTCCATATTATTGATAGTTGGACTAGAGTTATTGTTTAGTGTCTTCATCCCCAATAATATTCCCATCAGCCCATGTGTTCAAGTAGTTGTTTTTCTTTTGTGTTTCTCCTCCCACAGTTCTTCCTCTGAATGTGGCTAGTTTTCTTTCTCACAAGTCCCTCAGCCTTGCTCTGGATCCTTGCATTGCTGCTAGTAGAGAAGTCCATTATGAGGTAGAACACTTTTCAGAGCCCTGTGCTTCACTGGTTCTTGGTTTTCTCTCATATCGAGCTCATAGAATTGTCCCAGTATTCTTCTTGACATTCTCTTCTTACTCTGCATCTGTCTTCTGCTCTTGTTCCTTTACCTGCATGAATTTTATGGTCCTTTTGTAAGATTGTCCAGGACTAACCTGTTACCGGGTGAGTCTGCAGTTTTTCAGCTCCTTTGTTAATTAGGCCTCACATAGCTGACAGAAAAAAGCAACTGTTTAAGCAACTGTTTGGATTTTCTTTACCCATCACCCTTCCTCAGAGAAAAGTCCTCAGTCTTAACTTCTAACTGTGTTAGGGTAAGTACATGCCTTTCACCCCTTCTTTATACTAACATACGAGACAGGAAGACCTTATAAAAAATCCTACCTTAGAGACTAGGCTGTGTAACTAAGGACAAGTCTCTTAATTTCTCTGAACATCATGTTTCATTCTTTTTTAAACCCTTACTCTCTGTCTTAGTAACGGTTTTAAAACAGAAGGGCAAGGGTTAGGCAAATAGGGTTAAGTGACTTGCCCAAGGTCATATAGCTAGAAAGTGTCTGAGGTCAGATTTGAACCCAGGTCCTTTGAACTCCAGGCCTGGCACTCTATCCACTGTGCTACCTAGCTGCCCCTGCATCATATTTCTTATGTAGAAAATGATGTCTACTTCCCAAGGTTGTTGTGAAGCTCAAATGAGATACGTGTGAAATACTGTGCCACCTTTAAGCACTCTCTGTATTTTACCGTTTTCAACCTTTCCCTTTCTTCCGTTCTTCAGCTTTGGCTTCTACTTAGTTTAGGATCTCTTTGGCATCACCCAAGAACTATTCCCCTGGGTTCAGGAGGCTTGACTGAGGAATGATTCTACTTGTTCAGGAACTAATGTACCATTTGTTCATTAAAAAAAAGTAGCAAAAACAAAAGAGGGGGGCAGCTGGGTGGCTCAGTGGATTGAGAGCCAGGCCTAGAGACAGGAGGTCTAGGTTCAAATCCAGCCTCAGATGCTTCCCAGCTGTGTGACCCTGGACAAGTCACTTGACCCCCATTGCCTAGCCCTTACCACTTTTCTGCCTTGGAACCAATACGTATTGATTCTAAGACAGAAGTTAAGGGTCAAAAAAAAAAAAAACCAAAAAAAAAACCAACCAAACAACCCAGAAACCCTTGGGGGCAGCTGGGTTGCTCAGTGGATTGAGAGCCAGACCAAGTGACAGGAGATCTTAGGTTCAAATCTGGCCTCAGATACTTCCCAACTGTGTGACCCTGGGCAAGTCACTTAACCCCCCATTGCCTAGTCCTTACCCCTCTTCTGCCTTAGAACCAATACAGAGTATTAATTCTCAGGAGGAAGGTAAGGTCTTAAAACAACAACAACAACAACCCTTACCTTCTGTTTTTAGAATCAATATTAAGAATCATCAGTTCCAAGACAGAAGAGATGTGAGGACTAGGAATTTTGGCTTAAGTGACTTGACCAGGGTCACACAGCTAGAAAATTGTACCAGTTGTTCATGTTTCTCAAATTTAGTCAGCTCAGATCCTTGCCACTCTTACTTCGATCGAAGAACTCCTCTTTTCTCCAAAGCTGCTTGGAGTCTCCTAGCATTATTGGGAAATGTGGTTCCTTTGGGGAATGTGCTTTCCTGGAGTCAATTGCAGGAGATGTGAGTGTATAGACTTTGGTACAGAAAAGCTTCTCTTTGTCCACCTTACTCTGCTTTCCAGCCATCTTTTGAATGGCAAGTCCAAGAATGTAGTTCAGGTATATATAAACTGTTTGGGAATCAAGTAATATTTCTTAAATAAAATATTAAAGGGCCAATGAATAACCAGTGTACGACAAGTTCATATATCATTGAAGCCAGAATATTAACACTTTAAAAGCAGTCTAATCTTGATAAGATAATTTCCCAGACTGGTCTGGCTACAGTGAGAAATATTAGAATTGGAAAGAACTTCAAAACCTTCGCTCAAAACTGGTAAGGGATCATTTCCGTTTTCTACAAAAGGCCACGGATGTCCAAGGCCCCAGAGCCAGTAAGAGGTGATGAGGCTAGTTCTTTGGTTCACTTGCTTCCTCGTTCAACGTTCTTTCTATTATAGCACTGCACATATTTCTACCTTAAGATTTCTCACTTCTGACCAACTTCAAATTTCTATTTCATTTTCCTGATCCTCAGGATCTGTGGAATGAAAAAGTCTGTGAAATAAGCTAATGAAAATCAAAGAGAAGAATTAGTGCGATGCAATATAAATGGATGGTTGATACTCCAAAATATTTCCCACATTAGAATGCATGGACAGTTTTGCACTGTTCAACCCAACTACATATCTAGTTACAAACACTGTAAAAAAAAATCAACTATTACTAGTCAGTCACTCAGTAATTAAAAGTGTTTTCCAATTCTGAGCCTCCTTTTTTAGTCATGGTTAAAGAGTCCTGGCTGAGACGAGGATAGAAGGCTTCCCAAAGGACTTCCATAAAGAGAAATTCATAGAAGAAACTGGGGAAAGGATATCTGACATGGGGTTCTAGAGACGAGCAAGTACTCTTCTGTCCTGTGGGCTGTTCCGATCTTCCTGAAACCATAGAGAAGACCATTAGGAAGTGTGTAATTAAAGTCATCCCATGGCACTGGAGATCTAAAGGGATGTTAGATTTGCAAAGACAGTATAATAAAGGACAGAAGGTAAAAAAAAAAACAAAAAACCCAACAACCTAGCAGACAATTGTGGTACAGTGGATAGAGCCCTAGGCCAAGTTCAAATCTGATCTCAGACGCTTACTAGCTGTGTGACCCTAGGCAAGTCATTTAACTCCATTTTTCTGAGTTTCCTCATTTGTAAAAAGAGTTGGAGAAGGAAGTAGCAAACCATTCCAGTATCATTGCCAAGAAAACTCCAAATGGGGCTACAAAGAGTCAGATACAACTGAAACAACTGAACTGAAAAAAAAAAAAAAGACCTGTGCCAATTTGGAGCTTTATTTGATTAGCTTAATAATCAGTTACATAGGCTGTTAGTAAAGAGGGCTTATTTATCCTATAGATAAACAAGTCTTTTGTTTATCATTGTACTTTTTCCTTAAGCTTCAGAATTTTGATTACATATTTCCACTCTTTAGCATGGGGCTCCCAGGGCCCTTTATGATTTCTTTCAACATCAGAAATAGACAGTTTTCAGTTCAATATATGGAAGGAGCCCCTAAAAATTAGAATTTTTGGACTAGAACAAATGGAATTGACTGCCTTTTACAAATAGTGAGTTCTCTGCTGTTAGAAGTCAGGGAATCATGGGATTTAGTTCTGGAAGGGGCCTCAGAGGTAATCCATGCAAAGTCCCTCATTTTACAGATGAGAAAACTCAGGCCAAAAAAGTTTAAGAGAAAGGTCACAAAAATAATAGCAATGCCAAAATTTGAACCCAAGTTCTTAAAACTTCAAATTCAGTGATTTTTTTTTTATTACACAATTCTCATCTCCAGAGAGAAAATGACCACCATGTGTTGTGTATGAATAGAATGTTATTGGGAGGATTTAGATTTTAGTTCCATAAATATTTATTAAGGTGGGGAGTAGCTAGGTAATACAGTGGATAGAGCACCAGTCCTGGAGTCTGGGGGACCTGGGTTCAAATCTGGCTGCTTAATTACTTAACTTTGAGAATCTGGGCAAGTCACTTACACCCAATTGCCTAGCACTAGTTGCTCTTCTATTTTAGAATGGATATTAAGACAGAAAGTAAGGATTAAAAAACCCCCCAACCCAAAACCATTTATTGAATACAGAATATTTGCAGAGCATAGTGCCAGTTTGAAGGGTGGAGGAAAGGAAGGGAGCCAAGAATCCTAAATAAGTGTTTCTTATTTTTAATTAATTAATTAAATATTTCTATTTTGATAGAATTTTTTACATCTGGTAGGATGGACATCTGCACAATTACAATACAAAATAGGACATTGTAAGTGCATAGAAGAGAGGCAAAGTGTTGCTAATAAGTGTTTGCTATATGAATAAATTAATAAATGCAGAGTGAGAGGAAGGAAAGATCATTAAGGATATAGGCATCAGGTAAGTCTTGGTCTTAAAGGATTTATAGGATTTCATTTTTTCAAACTCTTCCTTTCTGTTTTGCAATTGTTACTCAGTGTCAGTTCCAAGGAAGAAGAGAGGTAAGGGTTAGGCAATTGGGGTTAAGTGACTTGCTTAGGGTCACAGAGCTAGGAAGTATCTGAGGCCAGATTGGAACTCAGGACCTCCCATCTCCAGGCCTAGCTTTCTGTCCATCGAGTGAACTAGTTGTCACCCCCCCCAAAAGATATATAACATTTCAAAAGACATAATTATTGAAATTAGTGAAGGACATCATTATAGACATAAATAAGAAGAGAGCCTGGACCTGTGACCTCATCGGTATAGGACTGTGATGACAAACCTTTTAGAGACTGAGTGCCCCAAAATACACCCTTACACTGCATATGAGCTGCTGAGCAGAGGGGTGTTTGATATGAGAAATGTCCTCAGATATATGTGGAGAGGGGGAAGGGATTAGTCCCTCTGGCACATGTGCCATAGGTTTGCCAACACAAGTATAGGGAATTCTGGGGTGAGGAAGCTCCCTCTAACAATGCAGACCATTACTTCTCTATAACTTAGAATGAAAAAGAGCTATCTAGAGAACACTGTGACTTGTTTAGGATCACACAGCCAATATTTGTCAGAGGCAGGACTTGATCCCAGGTCTTTTACTTTTAGGTTACTTCTCTATCCACTATGTCACACTGCTAATGGAGTAAATAAAGACCAGTAATATAGGAAGTGGTCTGATGTATTCCCAATATAGAAATAATTTAGTTTGGCAGGAATAGACAGTATATGGAAGGGAGAAGTGGGTGACAGAGTATTTCTGAATTATGGAAGCCTTGGAATGCCAGGCTAAAATAAGGGTTTGGCTGTTTCACATCAGAGATTCTAACTTGGTCAATTCTTTTTAATTTAAAAATTTTAATTTCTTACATTTCTTTTAATTTTAATTTCTTTTTCTTAAAAACTTATCTTCTGTCTTAGCATTAATTCTAAGACAGGAGAGTGGTAAAAGTTAGTTAATTGGGCTTAAGTGACTTGCCATGGATCATAAAGCTAGGAATTGTCTGAGGTCAAATTTGAACCCAGATCTTTTGGACTCCAGGTCTGGCTCTCTAGCTGCCCCTCTGTTTTAATTCAAAAAGTTTTTTTTTAAATTAAAACAATGCTCTTTACACTTGATAAGGGCAGCTAGGTAGTGAAGAAGCTAGAGTGCAGGACCTAGGGTCAGGAAGACAACTTCATGAATTCAAATTTGGCCTCAGACACTTACTAGCTCTGCAACCCTAGACAAATCACTTATCCCTGTTTGCCTCAGTTTTATCAACTGTAAAATGAGATGGAGAAGGAAATGACAAGCCACTCCAGTATCTATGACAAGAAAATCCCAAATAGGGTCACAGAACCATACCTACTGTAGCAAAACTGAACTGCTATCTCCCTGCCAGTGCACACTCTACTTCTATTTCCAGAAACTCTGCTTTCTGGACACCTTTGCAAAGTCTTTTCTCTCAAACCTCACTTGTTCTATTCCCACATTCCTCTTGCTCCTCAATCCCAAATGTTACATCTTCCATGAAGCCTTCTCTGACCTTCCTGGTAGCTAAATGATCTACTTGGGGCCTCATTTGGCACTTTATTTTGTACCCTGCCAAAGCACTTTTCATGTCAGATCCCTTCAGGGCACGGACAGTTTCTTTTTCTTTACTTCCTTAGAGTTTAGCAATATCTGGCAGCTGGAAAGCCATTAATAAATTCTTGTTAATTGATTATATCATAGTAGTGTGTGTCTCATTTCTCTTACTAGATTGTAAGCTCAATGAAAGCAAAGACCATCTTATCTGAATTTTGTATTCCCTTGGCTCCTAACCAAGTCCTTTATACATTATCCACGATTTAGAAATATTTGTCAATGGAGTGAATGAACAAAGGAATAAATTGGATTGTAAAGAGCTACTTATTTGTATACCTGGTGCTAGCTTTTTGGAGGCATTGCAATAAACATATAATAACTTGAGTCACAGAAGCACGAGGCTAGTTCTTTTTTATTATTATTATTTATTTTTAAACCCTTAACTTCTGTGTATTGACTCATAGGTGGAAGAGTGGTAAGGGTGGGCAATGGGGGTCAAGTGACTTGCCCAGGGTCACACAGCTGGGAAGTGTCTGAGGCCGGATTTGAACCTAGGACCTCCTGTCTCTAGGCCTGACTCTCACTCCACTGAGCTACCCAGCTGCCCCCTGAGGATAGTTCTTAAAGATGACGGTGGGCGCCTTTTGCAAGTCCCATGCTGCTGCTAAAGAATCCCCTGAAAAAGTGAGAATCATTATTTAGCCAGGAAGTTTTTTTAACGGCAGAGGCTGAAGGACCACTAAAATCCCTTTCTGCCACTGGATGGCGCTGGGAGGCCAGGCCTGGCCACAGGAGCTGCAGACTAGGAGCTCAGCTAGCGAAGGAGCGGGGCTGGCTCTCCCAGTGGGAGTCAAGTTATCTACCAGTGAGAACGGAAAACGACGGCGATTCTCGCCCTAGCCAAACCAGAGATAACTGCAGGCCTGTCACCTTTCTCACGGACGTATTTATAGACCTTTCCCCTACTCCCTTCTTTTTTCTTTCCATCAAGCATTAACACACATGGACAGGAAACAATACGGGGCGCTTTTGTGAGTTGTGAGCCACCGAGAGCGGATCCTCCATAGGATGTGTGTGTGTGTGTGTGTGTGTGTGTGTGTGTGTGTGTGTGTGTGTGTGTGTTTGTGTGTAAACGTCTGAGAAAATAATTAGGCGGCATTTTGCGCAGAGCCCAAGAGGGCTGGGCTGGCTGCCTAGTTTTCCAGCCAGGTTTGCTGGATCGCCTCTCGCCTGGTCTGGAGGGGTCGGCAGCACGCACAGTTCGTTTGCACTAGTGTTAAGAGCTGGAGACTTGGGGGATGGGGAGTGGAATGCAGCGCCTTCCTTCCTTTTCTGTAGACGCGCAGACACCTGCATTTCCCACTGTGCGGCTCACTCCAGACCCCTTGTATCCAATGGGAAATTAAAAACCGAAAGCCCAAATTCAAAAGCCACCCAAAATCCAGCGTTTCACACGCACGATTAATAAATGTTAGCTGGTACGGTTTGACCTTCCTCCCACCCCAAAGAAACTTCAAGTGCTGGAACATAGTTTGCAAAAGGCTTTTGGCAAAGGCTGATGGGGTTTGGCCTGCGAGTGTATTTTGGTTAACTCCGCTTCCCCACCTTTCAACGGTCCCTGCTTCTCTCATCAGATCGCGAAATGAGAAAAGCAGGGACCTGAAAAGTTCTCCCCTGTTTGGAAGGAAGGGGCGTTGAGACGTGTGAGTGTGTGTGTGTGTGAATGAGAGAGAGAGAGAGAGAGAGAGAGAGAGAGAGAGAGAGAGAG
>NC_058131.1:632209207-632236105 GCF_016433145.1 Gracilinanus agilis
AGGGAGGGGGGGGAGGGGGGAAAACAGAGGGAGGAAGAAGCCGCGGCTCTTCTTTATTGAGGAGAAAAACTCAAAGGGATAAAAAGGAATCATGCGGTAGGCAAAGAAGGCTTCCCATTCTCAGCAGCACCTTTAGAAATTGACATCCCACTGCCGAGCTGCTACCTTGCAAAGACTGCTACTGTCAATGGAGCTGGAAAACATTGTTGCCAACACTGTCTTGCTAAAAGCCAGGGAAGGTAAGATCGAGACGGCTGGTGCATCCCTGTCGCATTCTCCGGTTTACGATGAACTGAGTGAGATCAAATGTGTGTATGTGTAAAAGATGCCCGCATTTCGTAGGTTTCTATCGGGGCATCTCAATTCTCCACTGCCAATGCTTCATATGTAAAGGCAGATTTTAGCTTGAGCGGAGAAATTTGACTCGTCTCTGAGGGAGAAATGCAGAGGTTGCAGGTTGAATAAAATATTCACCAGTTTTTCAACTCTGATCCTGCCGACCCGGCTGTTTCAGTAGCTATTATTAAAAGGTCAGAGGGAGATGCATTCATTCAAGCAGGGGTTAGCAAATGTGAGGATGAAATAGCATTTACTTTGCATGTTGTGTGTGAGTGTGTGTGTCTGTGTGCGCCTGTGTGAGTGTGTGTAGGAGAGGTGTGGGGGTGAGTAGGTGTGTAAGTGGTTATGGGCAAAATGCTAATCTTTGCACGGGCAGGACAAGGTTAGTGATGTAAATCTTCCATTGTTAATATTTCTTAAGAAAATCCAGTTCTGTGAAGGAAAACCATTGAAGTGCAAACTGAGATGCTCAGTAATTAGTCCAGGCATTGAATGAAGACTGACTGAACGGGTGGAAGATTTCATTGCCTGAAAGAATACAGATTTAGAAGATGCTTATTTAAACAAAACAAAACAAAACCCCAAATCAACTGAAATATTTGTTTTCTGGCCCAATTATGTAAAGAAGAGCGAATGTTCTGGTGTTACATGTTTGGAGAAGTAAATATATTAGGCTTTTTAGAATCAGAATGCTTAGATATATTGTCTGAAGTGAGTGGGTGAGATTCCCAGCCAGTACGTAGTTATGACTAAATACTTTGACTATCTTTTCATATGAAAAAAATGTAACCTCTATTTTCAAGAAACTTCTATACTTGCTCAAATAGTTGTCTGTGTATTCACATAATACCTGAGATTTATATAACATCTCTTTTTTCCAAGGAGTTCTAAGCCAGGTGTGTAACATCTTCATAAAAGGGGAAGTGGTTTTCCGCTTCATGTAACCTGGGTTTATTTAAAACCAAATGTAGACAGTCTCCTATGTAAGATCCTGGCTTTTCAAAGGACACCAACACCTTACCTAGTTTTTTTTAGCATTTTCATTCACTAATTTTGATGAATGGAGAATCTCTGACCAGAAATAAAAAGATTTCTATTTATATTCAATCTTTTCCATTACCTTTTAGTTCCATCTGTACCAGCTCTGGTAGGGGGGTGATGAACAAAAATGGGCTGTACGTAGGAACTTTGAGATGGTATTTAGGTATTTCTTTCTTCTTCAACTTAGGTCTTTCTCAAACATTCCCTGGAGGGTTCTCTTTGAAAAAAACAGAGACAGGATACACATTCAAAAATATTTATGGTCTCCTTCTCCTACTCCCTTCCTTCTTTACCAGTCACAGCCTATCTTGGATTTTAAAGAGTCTTTAAAAGGAGATGACAGGACTTTGGCATTTTGGAATTTGATAGGGCTAGTTTTTTAAAAAAAAAAACAAAACTTAACACTATAGCTCTGTAGATAAGAAATTCTGTCTGGCAAAGGTCTTGGGACTGCTGTGTAGGAGATACAATGTTGTCCCATGATAGTTCACAAATCTGGAGGCATACAACAACTAATACTACTACTTATTATTATTATTATGTTTACTGCTACTACAATTTTATTATGAATAATAAGAACAATATAACATTGTAACCTCTGTGGCAAGCCAGTTAGTAGTGGAAAATCATTATACATTACAGGACTTGCAAAAGTTTGCAACCTTTCCCCACTCTGAAATTATTTCTTGGGAATCTGTGTCTGTAGCTATTATGGGCCTGTAGCTGATGCAAAAGAAAGCAAGTTTCTCTTGTGTTGAATTTTGGTGCTGCCCATAGAAACTCGCCTTGTAGATAGTTCTCAATTTAAAATCAGTCTCTGTTAAATTCCTTTGATTCTCATCCTTTGGTGGTTCTACTCAGAGGATATGTTGTTTTATACCACTGGGAAAAGGAGTGAGATTGAAGTGTTTTTTCCATTTACTAAAAGTGTTCTCACTGAGATTAATTTAATACCAGTTACTTCAGTTTGTCAGGCTAATAAATTAGACTCCCTGAAAGTAAAGTGTTCAGCTGGGCATTGATATTGAATGACAGATTTCCACTAGCATGACCAAGCCAGCCATATTCTAGAGGAAGAATTGCAGCAATTTAAACAATTCAGGAATGTTTCTTAAGCTTCCTCTTTCTTAGACTTCTCAGTTTGTCTTAAAAATTTGGTTGTTTTCAAATAGTGAGAAAATGACCACCAGATGATGTCTTTGAAATGGAGATAAGCTCCCAAGTAGGGAAAATGGAGAGCTTCACATAAACTAGGAGAAAATTTAGTGATTTACAAGGAAACCCTTTCCTAGTGATGTCTTTTTTCCTCTTCATGTATTAAGATGAGAGGAAAATCATGAGATTCAGGGTATATAGCTGTTCCTATTTATTTTAATTGCCTCTATAGATGGTTTTTGCTCTCCCAACTAAAAAAAGAGATAAAGAGATAAAATAGTATAATTTCTTTTTATTAAAAAAAATGAAGCAAAGTAAGAATGTCAGTTTTAGAAGTGCTTCAGATCTTTCCTTTAAATACTTTCAGTTAACATTCTCAGCCTGGGCTTATTCTCCCAATGCTTAGTTAATTTAGTGCAGTGTCTAAAATAAAAAAAAAATACCCCACTGTATAAAAAAGTAAAATCTTGTGATATAAATTTTAACATCATGAAACATACCAAATTTGTATTTGTTAGGGAAAAAAATCCCCACTACAACCAGTCCTTTCTTAAAGATTCTTGTGAATGGTTCCAGATGAGAAATGTGATTAGGGAGTATATAATTTAATTCAGTAACTTAACAAGTACATCCTAAACAATTTAAAATGTGGCTTTAAAGTACCAGTCCTGATTGTCCCCAACAATAGAGAAACAGATTTTTGAAGAAAGACAGACGCATTTTCTAAATGTTATAAAGGAATTTATAATGATCCACATTGGTGGGTAAATTTGGGGCCTATCTTTCGTCATTAGTGTATATCCTTAAAGACAGATGGTTGACTTCTTTTTTTTTTCTTTCCCATAAATACATTATAAATTCAGACTTACCATTTTTTAAAAAAGCAGACAAGGGAAGAGGGAAATCACTGGAGGAGAGAACTAGATTAGGACACCATTTTTCAAAAGGCTCATGATAAACAGCAGGGAGATTCTTTGGGTATTAGCAATTGGGAAACAGTGACCAGCTCTAAAATACACTGCAATTATTTTAGAATCAATGAATTTAGAAACACAAATTCACCACTTAAAACCATAAAAATTGATTCTCTCTCTGTGTCTTTCTGTCTTTCTCTTTGCATTTGTTTGTTCTGGCTTCAGAGAGTAGAACGTCAACTAAGTCACTCAAGACACAAGATTCTTTCCTGAGCTACCATAAATGTGCATTTCTACTAACATATGAAATAAAGGAAAGTGACTATTCAGTGACAAAAGAACCATAACATGTGTGCATTTATAATTTGGTTTAAAGTCCCTCAGAGTTAAAAGGCTAAAGTTGGAATGGCCTTGGAAAGAGTGTACCAATATTCTTTAACTGTTTAAAAACTGTTCACTAAAGATTTCTCAATACATTTATATGTGTATATACATATAGGAAAGTAAGGAATGATGCCATCCTGCCACCTGATTGCCAGGTAAAAACTCATATACAAAGAAAGAGCACTAGAAGTGTCCAAACAGTATTACAAACAAAAGCATCATCTTGAATTTGATCCCTAAAACGTTATTGAAGATTTACAATACAAGGTTAAAAGATATTTTGTTGTAGGGGAAAAAATACCGAATTAGGAGTGATGAGAGTTTTTATGTAGGCTTTACCATTAGCTAGCCATGTGACTGACCTTGGTTAAGTTATTTTTTTTTCTCCTTGAGTCCAAGTTCTTCCATTTCTAAAATGAAGTTGGACTAGATGGTCTTTCAGATTCCTCCCAGATCTATAATTATTCCCATCACCACTGCCTCAACTCAGTAACATGAGGTAAGTACTAAGAAGCATGAACAAAGGAAAATGCCAGAACTCTCTCCAATCTCTGGCATTTCTGTCTTGACTATAGAAAAGGAAGTTTCAGGGAGGTACTTTTAACTACCTAGCTGTTTTTATAGGTCTACATAGTTCTGAAGCTCAAAACCAGAGGATAGAGAGGGTTTATTTCCTGAAAGGGAAAGTGAAAGGATGGGAGAGCAACCAGGAAATAGGCAGGAGGATGTCTCCTTTCAAGCAGTGGCCTTCTCCTTTTCATCCTATTTTCCCACATCCCTAAGTTATATACTTTTCATGAAAGATAATGATGATAATTGAACAGAAATATCTGTGTGTTTTGGCCATTAGAGCTATGGAATTTCTTTGAGATGCTGTGTTAATGTAGTTATTTTAGTGATACCACAAAGTAGAATTAGCATCCAAACTTGAAAATATTCATTCAGACATTCTGGAGAGAAAAGCAACAGCATTTAAACTGGCAAAGGCAATGGGGGTTTCAGAGCAGTTTTGTCTGTTCATTACAACCCAATTTTGTACATTCTGTTCATTACAACCTTTTTGTAAATTGTCTTTTCTCTACTAGAAAGCTGGAAATGGAGAAGCAGAAAGTTAGGGTTTTTCAGAACTGCTTTTCTCCTAGAAAAATTATTTTTAAAATGATTTTAGTTTGTCTGAGGGGACTTTTAAAAAATAATCATTAAAAAAAAAAGCTTCTGGAGAACTTTCAATGTATTTTTCTGTGGCGGTATCCCAGAGCTGTGGCATATTATGCATCTGCTCAGGCTCAAAGTCTCTAAAATCCAAAGCACTAGACTCTTCGAAGGCCCAAAATAATCCCCATGTAAATTGGACATCTCTGGCAGCTGCTATAATTCTTGCTGTAACTTATTGAATGGTACCCTGCTGTGAGTTTGAAATGAAGCTTCCAGGGATGCCTCACTGACTCCCAGGAAATACCAAAGTTTAGGAACTGGCTTGATAGAGTATCTGGCCAAATTTAGAGAGTTTATACCAAGAGCTATTCAGTTCAGCCATGGGAAATCACAGTATCATTATAAAAATTCCCAAGGATGTGGGCAGAACTTAAACTCAATGTGTAGGAACAGTCCATTTTGAGCTGAGTTCAAGATTAAGGGTTGGACTATTTAGAAATTGTGAATTAAGGTCAAGAGCTTCTATAAAGGTCAGCAGTACAACTATTTCCAAATACCATTATAATGCAGGGGCAGTGTTGGGTAATAAAGAGTACATTGGAATAAGAATTAATAGTCTTGGGATCTAGTCCTAGCTCTTCCACTTATTAGTTTCTCTCCCTGAGTCTTGGGTTCCTTATTTGAAAAACAGAGGAAGAGGGAAACTATGCGGCTTAGTAGATAGAAAGCCAGGCCTAGAGGTGTGTGTGTGGGGTCCTGGGTTCAAATTTGGCCTGAGACTTCTTAGCTGGTGTGACCCGGGGCAAGTCACTTAACCGCCATTGCCTCGCCTTTACCACCCTCTTGCCTTGAAACTGATACTTAGTACCAATTCTAAGACAGAAGGTAAGAATTTAAAGAAAGAAAGAAAAATAGAGACTTGCCCAGTTTGCTTCAAGTTTTGTTGAGACTAAAAGGAGATAATGTGAAAATACAGAAACACAGCTGTATAGTACATGGAGGGGATTGTCATTATGAGTATATTTTGCCCAATATCATCAGTCAGTTCTACAAAAGCACAATATTTGGAGAATATAGATTATAGGGGGCAGATAATTCCCTAGGAACAATATTTAAAATAATATGATAATTGATTGCCTGAACAATGCCAGAGCAGATTTTTGTTATTTTAGGATGGGATAGAATCTTGTCAGAGGTATGCTAGAATAGTATGTAAAGAAGGTAAATTAGAAGTGGGCAATGGAAAGGCACAAAAGAAAGGGTCAATTTTACTTTAATCATTCAAGCTGTATGTAACACAGAAAAAGGGAATTAGAAAATTCTTCAGCGAATAAACTTCCAAAATAAGATGTCCAACAATGATGAGGACACAATATATTTATAAAATAATTCAATTTGTGAAGCATTTTTTCACATGTTGTCTCACCTGGTTCTTATAGTTATTCTCTGAGGTAGTTAGTGCAAGTATTCTCTCCATTCTGTAGTTGAGACATCTTGAGGCTCAGGGATGTAACATAATCAGTAAGTAGGAGGTAGAGCCAGGATTCAGTCTTTTTTTAAACTGGTACTCTCTTTCTTAGAATCAATACTAACTACTGGTTCTAGGGCAGAAGAGTGTAAAGGCCTGGGCAATTGGGGTTACACAGCTAGGGAATATCTGAGGTCATATTTGAACTCAGGACCTCTTGTCTCCAGGACCTCTGACTCTCTTATCTACTGAGCCACCATGCTGCTCCTAAAGGACTTATTTCACTGAAGAAGTCAGTCAATCAGTCATTAAACATTTATTAAGCACCTACTATGTGCTAGGCAAAGGGGATTAAAAAAAGAGGCAAAAGCTAGTCCTTACTGTCAAGGAGCTCACAATCGAATGGGGGATACAACAAACAAACAAATATATACAAATCAAATTGGATACAGGACAAATTAGAAATAATTAAGAGAGGGAGGGCACTAGAATTAAGGTGAATTGGGAAGGGCTTTCTGAGGCTAGATTTTAGTTTGGACTTAAAGGAAGCTTGGGAAGAAGAAAGGTACTGTCTTGTGTATTTTAAAAGATAATGATTAAAAGCAAATGAAAACCCTGAGATTATTTCCTTAATCACGTGAAATGATTTCTCTTTAAAATCTATATCCTGAGAGATCTGAAGTATTTCCATGAGGAAATTAAACTAATGAAAATTTACCGCATCGGGGAGCAATCAGTGAATGCTGACGTTTTCAGTCATAAAGGGGAAAAGACTTGAAATTTAAACTTTTTCTCATCCAGTCTTTTAAATGAGGTAGCAGTTCCAGAATCGTTTATTGTCAATTTTGCCGAGAGCTTGTTGGTTTTAGAAATTAATTGGTACATGTAGCAAATAATCCAGAAGTACATTATAGAAAAGTAGAAATTAAAATGAGGGCGATTAATAACCTTTCGAGGTTTTCAGTTACAACCTTAAAATTGTTGTGAGAGAGCACTGTATCAGGGAATGCTTTCCTACCCTCACCTCCTCCCAGTATTAATTGCTGAGTATTGTCCAAGATGCCTGAGCTTTACAGTCATGGTTTTGACAGTATCTTTGATAGGCTTGCAAGATTATGGTTTTGTGCCATGGCCCTAGCTGCCAGCAACCTGCAAAAAAGTTTTAGGGATAATCTTAAAACCATTCTTTGAAGCAAGGAACCAAACCTGGAAGAGAAACTGTTAATTTTCTGGAACATGGTGTTTTCAAAGGAGAATTACACACAGACCTAATCAAAGCCGAGACTTGTAAAAATGAAAACCACTAAAAGCAGGACTGAAATAAGAACCTTTTGTTTTAGGTATGACAGGATACTAGAGGAAAACTTATACTTAATTATGCCACCCAAGCACAGCCTTTGATCACTCTAACTAGAAAGGAGGCTCTATCCTGATGGACTCTGCAGTGTTTGTCTGAGGGTGCCCCTGCCCCAAGTTTTAAAGGTCATCTTATTGGTAGCCTGCCTCTCCCATCATGTCAGATTTCAGCATTACTCAAAAATGCTTCTAGCAGTGAGTCCTGTACTCTCCTCCTGGGGACAGACTGTTTTAACACTGAAACTTCACAGCCTTTTATTTTTAGTGGTTAGCACTAATTAATGACCCTCCCAAATTAATCCACTACTAAGGAATGATTTTGAGGCCCAGTGAGTTTCAGGAAAGCTGACTATATTTGTACTAACAAGCTGACCCCCCCCCAGCATGAGAAATGAAAACAAAACAAAACCAAAATATGGAAAAAGAAGACCTCAGAGGAAAACTTAGTTATAGGTCCGAAGATCCATAGATCCTGGGCGGTGGCACCCGCAGGTCTCAGATC
This sequence comes from Gracilinanus agilis, assembly GCF_016433145.1. NCBI lineage: Eukaryota > Metazoa > Chordata > Mammalia > Didelphimorphia > Didelphidae > Gracilinanus > Gracilinanus agilis. The sequence continues at coordinate 632,217,522 of NC_058131.1, forward strand.
TTCATGGGGACTCAGCCTGAAAGAGAAAGTGATTACCCTGGCTGAAATTCAGACCTAGTTCTAGGTTCATGAAATACCCTGAGTTTCACCTCAAAGCTCATGATGTGGGATGTCTAAAAACAAACATTGTATTAAGGAAAAATTTAAAGTTGTATAAGTAAATGTGGTAAATCTACAAGTTGGATGTCGAGGGCAAATTCAAAATCCTGCTATAAAACTACGGTGAAGGAGAGAAAATAAGCCCAAACCTGACTTCCTCTGGAGAATGATGCATCAAAGCAGAATAATGAAGAATGAGGGGAAAGCCTTAATTATTTTAAAGGATAATTTAATAACAGCTTGCTCCTTTAGAACACTTCAAATGATTTCTCCTTTAGGAACTTTATCCTAAGAGATTTGAAACATTTTCATCATAATCCTGTTAGAGAGCACTTATGTATCAGCCTGTCATTGAAACAAATGAGAAAATTAGTTTCTTTTTCTTTAGTTAGTGATGGTATAAAAAAGTTATTTCTAATTTGGCCAGAGAATCAATGATAACATTCTTTTGGTAGGAGAATTCATAATAAATTGGATCAATACTGGCAGGGCAAATTATGTCCCTAGCATCTTGGGGGTGGGTAGAATGTTGATTTTGTCACTCAATTACTTGCACCAGGAAAAGTCTAGAAAGTGCTATTGTTGACTCTGATAGAACTGTTAACAGCTTTGCTGATATGACAACATAGAATTTGCTACAACCTACATATTGTTGTTCTGTCATTTTCAGTTATGTCTAACTCCTGATCCTACTTAGACTCTTCTTGGCAAAGATACTGGAGTAGTTTGCCATTTTCTTCTTCAGCTCATCTTACAGATGAGGAAACTGAGGCAAATGACGTTTAGTGCTTTGCCCAAGGTCGCATGGCTAGTAAGTATCTGAGGCCAAATTTGAACTCAGGAAGATGAGGTTTCCTGATCCGAGTCTCAGTACTCTACCTGTCCCACATGCTATCTAGCTGCCCATATCCTATGCAATAATAATAATTATAATAATAATTACTATTCATATTAAATGACTTTCTATCCCTATGCTTCATGCCCTTGCCCAGGTCTGAAATGTTTTCCCTTCTCACCTCAACCTCCTGGCATTTCTAGGTTCTTTCAAGGGTCAGTTCAAATGCTCTCTCTTTCCTATTGTTACTGACCTCCTCTCCTTCATTATTTTGTTTTTAATTTTCTATAAATTCTGTGTTGGCTTTTGTGTGTGTGTGTGTGTGTGTGTGTGTGTGTGTGTGTGTGTGTGTGTGTGTGTTTCTCTATCCTGCTCCCCCTAGCAGAATGTTAGTTTTCATTTTAGGCATTATAGTGCCTAGAATACTATAGGTGACCTTTGGACACTTTAAAAATGCTTGTGGAATTGCTGAATTCACAGAGTACCGTGTGACTTAGTAGTAAGAATGACATTAAATAAATGACATTTATCTAGAGATTGAAGGTTTGAAAAGTCCTTTCCATTTCTATTTGATTTGATCCTCACTGTAACCTTATGAGGCACATTCTGTAGGTATTAATATTCCTGTTTTATAGATGAGGAAATTGAGACTTGGAAGAGTTAAGTGACTTGCCCAGGGTCACACAACTGGTAAGTGTCAGAGAAGGAACTCGAACTCATGTATTTTTTGACTCTATCTTGGGTCCTCTTCTGGTACAGTCCAAAGTCTTTCTCTCCCAGTTAGATATTTCAGGTGTTATCTCCATTTTGTACATTAAAAAAAATGACCATTGACATCTTTGAGTTCCTAAAAGTGTTAGAATCTATATTTGAACTTTGGCTCTAATCATCTTTCCCCTGGGCCATGCTGCTTAGGTACCTACTTCAGTCTGGAGCAGTGACCCTGGGCACTAATTCCCTAAGGATGTCAACCAAGGGGATTGAATAAGTGAGATGTTCACAGATGCTTATGGCAAAGTCTTACCTATAGCCTAGTTCTGTGGCGTGGATCTCTGGCACATTGTTCAAATCAGTCTTTAGGGCAGGAGTTGGCAACCTGTGGCATCTGGGTTGATTCTTGTTGGTGACTCACTGGCTAGTTGCTAGCTGCCATGGTTTCCTTCCCTATAACTAGCTGAGACTAAGTTGGGGGCAAATTCATGTGAAGGAAAGGGGAAGCCCCAGTGCAGATGCCAGAACCTTTACAAGTGTCCCACTAGGACAATGTTGCCTTTTCCTTCAAGAGTCTTTGCCATCACCCCTAACAAGAACCGGGGAAAGGTAACCCTGAGAGAAGGGTATCATAGCGACACAGCCTTGGTGATAGCAGCTGGGGGCAGTTTCACCTCTGGGGGACTAGGAGGGAAGTTGTGGAGAGACAGCGGTTGTAAGTACATTGTTGGTGTCCTGGGTCAAAGGCTAATTTGCCCATTACCAGTTATAGATATAGCGAATCCAGCTGCCTTTTTTTATGTGGAATTGGTTTATAGTCAGTCTCACACCCATCCCTGGCCATTAACATGCAAGGAAAGATGGGCCATCCACCTGCCATCTGTCTTTGGCAAGGTTGTTGACTCATCCTTCTTTGTGTTTCTAATAAGCGTCAGCTTTAATAAATGAGGAAGAAGACACTATATTAGAATCCAAAGGCTAGAAAGCTGGAAGTACCCAAGACCCCAATTTTAGCATGGTTATTTATTGATTAGTGTTACAGTATGTGAAATTTTCGAGATAACCCCCCCCCAATGAGTGCCTCCCCTTCTCTGCACCCCAGGATGTGGCAAGAAGATTGAAGAAGTTGGAATATATGGAGAAGCAACCTTCTGTGCCTTTAGGTATCCAACTGGGTCTAGGTGAGATGTAGTCCAATTGTGGAGTGGGGTGGAGTGGAGTGGAGGCAGGAGGGGAGAAGTTAAACTGAAAAGCCTTCCTGACAAGATGTATTTTTTATACTAGACTGCACGAAAGTCTCAGCAATTCCCAGGTTGGAGTAATTCCTTTATGTAAAGTCATTGTCTTTAGACATTCTCTATTAAAAAGCAGTTGCTAATTCGTTTCTTGGAAGTGGTGATACACAAACCTATCTGTGGGGATGGGTCAGGCATTTCCCTGGCTAAGCCAGGATCTTAAGGGAATGATTAGATTGGGTAAAGGTATACAGTGTTTCCTCAAAGTCTTACTAAGTAGTCTTAAACTTCTCCAGCTTGAAATTGTGGGTAAGCTGGGAGTTAAGAATAGTCCAGGGCCATCATCCATTCAGGAAATTGCAAAGAAGATAAAATTCAATTTTGGGGCTAACTGAATGCCTTTCCTGTATCTTTTACCTTTTAATGTCTTTCTCCCTTGTCCTACAGAAACTTAGATGTGTGCTCGCTTGTCAAAGCCCCTATCCAGGTCTATCTTTCCCCAGAGTTGTTGTTATTTCAAAATTGTTCATCCTTCTCTGTTCCCCACTTATAACTTTAATTAAAGATCTATTTCTCTACAGATGATTTTAATCAGAATGGATCATACTATCATAGATTTAATAAATCAATAGATTTAATGCTAGAAGGAACCTTAAGCGTCTTTTTGTCCAACTACTTCTTTTTCCATATTAAAAAATTGAGACCCAGATAGCTTAAATAAATTACTCAAAGTTACAAATGAAATAAATCTGGATTTGAACTCTGGTCTTTGACTCCAAATTCATTACTCTCTCCACTGTACCACGCTACTGTAACCATTCCCCCACAACCCCTCAATACTTGGGCAATCCAATTAAAGAATTTATGCTAAGGTGTAGGGAGACCTTCCTAATCCATACGAGTTTTCTAATTAGTGGAAGATGTTGGGGGGATATTTCTGACCCCAGAAATCTTAGGAGTCAACTAGTTCAAATCCCTTATTTTACATATGAAGAAACAGTATTGAGCAAGCGACTCATCCCTGATTACCAAGAATCTAAATGGTAGAGGAAGGATTTGAACACAGGCTCTCTGACTACAAATCTAGCACTATTTATACTATATAATGTTCCCACGCCTCTTGTCTAGTATGGGCCATCTCATACTCTAGTTCTCATGTTGCCAGTTCCTGGTCTAGAGTATGGGATGCTTCTGGATTGTGTCAGAGTGTGTTTGTGTGTTTTTAGCGCATATACTAGTAGCAGCCAAAGAATTATAGAATAAAGGCACTAAACACGTAGGGTGAAGAAAGTCATGCCAGAAGAAGAGGTGGAAGACAGAGAAAGGAGAGGTACAGGGTTGAAGAAAAACTTCGCCAAATTCACAGTTTTGCCAAAGGCCAGCTCTACTGGCAATACAACAGCTTTGACTTGTGTGGTAATGTTCCTGTAGTTTTAGGCACAGTCTTCCCAGTCAGTTGGCAGCTAAAATACAGCTAACATCAGCATGCAAAATGCAATTAGTATCAGCATGTAACCCATCCAATTCTCTTGCATATTTGTTACCCTTTAGTGATATCTCCTACCTACCCTGCCTATACCTACTGAATTCTGTTACTGACTTTTGTATTTTGCTCTACGTTTTTCAGATCAAGGATGGCTTTGATGGTTATCTATTCCTCAGTATCCTCATCTGAAAAATGGGAATTCTTGCCCAACTTGACTCCACAGAGGAGTTGTGAAGCCCAAACCATAATAAAGTATAAAAAAAACCGCTTTGCCAACTGTAAATCACTCTATGAATGTGAGTCAAAATTTGGTGCACCTATGTTATACCAAGCCTCTTTCTCCAAAGAACAATGGAGAAAGTGATGAAGTCAAAAGAGCACAGAGTTTAGAGATAGGGCATGTTACTCTGAATCTTGACTCTATAATTCTTACTGCTATCTAATATTAGGCAAGTCATTTCCCTTCCTTGTGTCTCAGTTTCTGTCTTAATTTATAAAATCGGAGTATTTAATTTAGGTGTTCCCATCTGCCTCTAAGTCCTATGCTCTAATATTTAGTATAACTAGACTTCACTGGTGTAACTATTTTGGGCAGTGTAGCAGAGTGATTGAGACAAAGGAATCGCTGAGGTCCCCATCATTGTCACCATATACTTGGTTTCTTACTTTTCAAGAATGTCAAGGAGACGGTAGCATAGAAAGTATAAGGAATGGGATCTGACACATTAGACTTGGAGTCAGAAGACCTACGTTCAGGTACTGACTTTGGATTCATTGATCCTGAGAAAGTCAACTTTTCTGAACCTCATTTTCCTTCTGTAGAAAATGGAAATTCCTGCACTATCTGTCTTCACAGGATTGTTATGAGAATCAAAGGAAGGATGGGTAGATGACTCAGTGGATTGAGAGTTAGGCCTGGAGATGGGATGACCTGGGTTCACATCTAACCTTAGATACTTCTTAGCTGTGTGACCCTGGGCAAGTCACTTAACTCCCATTGCCTAGCCCTCACCGCTCTTCTATCTTGGAACCAATAGATAGTATTGATTCTAAGACAGAAAATAAGAGTTTTTAGAAAAGGAATCAAAAGGGAGAATATATGTGAAATCATAAATCACTATACAGATATGAGTGATGGTCAAGCAAAAGCTGTATGATGAACTGTCATATTTTGACCCTTTCCCCAAAAATAATTAGATTCTTTCCATTAGGCATTATCAAGTGTTTGCTTAGAAATTTTGTACAGCTCTAAGAAATTGTTTTGGCTTCATTAATTTAGCAAGTTCACTTTTCAGGGATCTTTGAGATTATGAAGTAATTTATAGGGACCATGGAATTCTTTTAGGGTTGTAGCCAGGGTTCAGCTTCTGGAGGGAAGTCAATAGCCTCTTGGTAATGAGGGTGATCTGCAAGTCAAGCCTTTGATCTTCTCTTGGGGAGAGGGTATAGCTCTGAACTCAAGCACTTTTTTTTTTTTGGCTACATTTCTAAAACTGAGGGAGGAAGAGAACATACTAAATGTAATTGGTCTGCATATCTGATGGGATGTCTCGTGAAACCTCATTTGAAAATGGAATTTATCTTGGCTTGAGTATTAGTGTTACATATGAAATAAAGCTGCACAAAGGGCATTGAGTGTTTTTTAATGACTATTATAGAAATTGGCATCATGGGCTGATCTTAACATTTTCTGTTAATATAGTGATAGATAATTTATTATTATTTTTTGTTTTTTAAAGCCTTGCATCCTGGCTTAGTATCAATTCTATGATAGAAGAGCGGTAAGGGATAGGCAATTGGGATTAAATGGTCACATAGCTAGGAAGTGTCTGAGGCCAGATATGAACCCAGGTCCTCCAGACTCCAGGCCTCGTGCTCTGTCCTCTGTGCTACCTATGTGCACCTAGATAACTTATTACATTCAGAGAATACAAAATCAGAAGAAGACCCCAATTCTAGGAAAATTAGAATAAAAATATGGTAATGGACATGAAAAAGGAATAATCATGATTGTAATTTGCTTTTCGATGGGATTTGACAATTTCCAAAGTGCTTTCCTCGCAATACTGTGAAGTATGTAGTCTATATGATCTTTTTTCCATTTTATAGATTAGTAAATAAGGTTATACAGCTGGTAAGCAGTGGAGCTAATTCTGTTCTGTGATTCTATGAGTGTTGTCCTCTTTGTAAAACAAATGGGAGGGAAAAGGAGGAAAAATGGAGGTGTGCAGAATGATTAAAGAAGATCTGGTTGCAAAAATAGTAAAATAAAAAATGATTCAAATGTGATTTTGAGAGCTTGAATATCTTAGATACTGAGTGAGTATGGGGTGATTTGGAAAACTAAGAGTCCAACATGGCACAGTATAAAGAGTACTGGAGGGGGCAGCTGGGTGCCTCAGTGGTTTGAGAACCAGGCTTAGAGATGGGAGGTCCTAGGTTCAAATATGGCCCCAGACACTTCCTAGCTGTGTGACTCTGGACTTGACCCCCCATTGCCTATCCCTTCCCATTCTTCTGCCTTGGAGCCAATACACAGTATTGACTCCAAGACGGAATGTGAGGGTTTAAAAAAAAAAAAGAGTGCTGGATCAGATCACAAGGCTTGGATTTTAGTGCAAATTCTACCACTGATTTTGTGATGGAGACAGGGCATTCTCTCCCCCCCCCCCCCAACCAGACTTCAATTCCCACCTTTGCAAAATGAGAGGGTTTGGGCTAGATGACTTCTAAAGTCCCTTCCAGATCTAACATTAATATGAACATGATTTGATGCTCCTTAAATAGATATTTTCACTGAAAAAAACTTGGGCTAAAAACCTTTTTTTTTTCCATTTTGCAAAAGTTGGGTTTTTTTTCAGTTGTTTTGGTAGGAACAAATATTTGTTTGAGGGCTATTGAGCTTCCCATTACTTTGGTGGAAATATTTGTGCAGATAAGACGACTGCCTTTTTGGCAAAGACTTTTTGCAGTTGGGATATAGCCTTTAAATGTTTCTCATATGACTCCTAGAGAGATGTTGAAAAACTGAAAGAGTTCCCTGCAGAGCCCAAAAATGGTAATTGAAGGAATGACTGATCTGGTAAATACTGGAGAGTAATTAGTAAGGAAGAATTTTTTTTTCCAGAGGGGTGGGGTTATTAGTAAAGTGACTGAATTCAAATGGGACAAGGAAAATTAATGTTCCTATTTCAATAGTACTCTAAGGCTTAAAACAGAACTTCCCTCACACAATATAGTGAGGCAGGAAGTGCAAGAGTATCTTCCTTTTACACAAGAGCTCAGAGGCTGAGACAGATGAAGTGATTTGTCCCCGGTGACACAGCCAGTTAAATATATGAGGCAGGATTCAAGGCCAGGTCCAACACTCTTCTGATCCTATCACTCTTGCTTCTAATTCTTAGTCACTCAGTTTCAATCAGGGCTGAGGCTGGTGCATTGTGTGGGTTTAGGGGTTTGAAGTTGCGGGTGTCCATAATAAGTCTGACACCGATATGGTAAGCCCCACAGGAGTGGTGGGCCACCAGACTGTCCAAGGAAGGGCCAGCCAGCTTGCATCTGAAAAACGGAACACGTTAACATTTCCATGCCAATTGGTATTGGGTTGCACCAGGGAGTGACTACTATATTTCTAGCTCCAGTAAGATAGGGAAATTCAGTCTAAAAAACCCAAAAGTTATCCTGAAGTCCTCTGAAGATGGAGAAATGATGGGGCTGTTTAGAGGATGCCAAGCCCTATGATGTATACTAATTAGTAACTACTAGTTATCTATCCACATTTGCTTTTCCTCTAAACCACTAATGATTGCTCTGAAGGGAATGCACCCTGCAGAGGTATTTGCCCCAAACATCTCTCTGTAAGTATCATTGGATGAAAAGGAGTTCAGCAAACCTTCCTTCTTTTGAACATAGAGCAAAATATATATATTTGATAAGAAAAAGGTTGATTTCTTCAGATAGTTCTATGCATTCCCAACAGGAGAGTGATTTTCTTGGTACAATCCAAAGCACAGAATTCAGTTTACATTTAAATAACAATTCAGTTACTAGTTATTTTATGCTACCATTTTTGGCAAAGTCTCTGACTTTCTTGGTAGTCGAGCAGCATGGTGAGAATGACCAAGAATAGCAGAGAGAATTATTAGGATGGTTTTTCTATCCCCTGTGAGGGAATCTATATTTGGTGTAATTTCTATGTCATCAGAAGTGGCCACTTTCCCCCCAGTCTTTGGCCTTTGAAGTATCAGACCATCTCTTTGCTAGGAATCTTAGCAAAAGTTCTGATAGAGTAGTAATAAGTAAGGACTCTTGACACAGATGCTCTGGAGATCTGAGCTCCTGGATCTAGCACTAACTATGTGTCGATTCTTTAGTTTTAGCTTTAGCTTTCAAGTCTCAGTTGGTGACAAGCAATTTTTAAGGTTCTTCCCTTTCTTAATTTGATTTTATAAAAATCCTTCTGAGATCAGTCCCTAATTTGACTTCTCCTAACCAGATGTCATTCTGCAGGTAATTGTTGAGATATCTCTATGGGCCCAGTTGCCCAGTGGTATGAATTGTGGAGGATATCGAAAAAGTTATAAGATGTGACTTAGAGACTGAGAGGCAACTAGGTTGCTCAGTGGATAGAGCACTAAGTTTGAGTCACGAAGACCTGAGTTCAAGTCTGGTCTCAGATGTTTACCAGATGTGTGACCTTGGACAAGCCACTCAGCCTTTTCCCCCCCCCCTCTTAATCTTCTGGAGAAGGAAATGGCAAACCACTCCAGTATCTTTGACAAGAAAACTCCATGGACAGTATGGTCTACAGGGTCAGGAAGTGTCAGGCACAACTGGACAATAACAACAAGAGTTTAGCTGAAAACCAAACTAAGAACTGAGGCACTTGGAATATAATTAGCAAAATGGGAAACTCTAAGGAATTGATTGTAAGTATGACCCATTGGAATTAGTCTAAGTAATTTTTGTGCATAATATTTTATGTTTTGTTATTTTCTCTTTGCTTACAAAATAACATTACAATGGGAGAGAAATAGTTTCTAGAACAGAGTACAGTCCCCCAGGGGCTATTTTAAAATTATGTGGAAATGAGCATGATATGCAGACACACTCATGACACCAAGTTTTTGAAAGCAGACTTAGAATTAGGATTTAATTTCTTTGGAAGTCATTGAAATTTGGCCTATCCCACATGCCTGTTTCTGTGCCAAGTCATATTTTTTCTTTCGGAAATTAGACTAATGAAATCAAGGCTGAATTCAAACAAAGAATTTATTTCATCAAAGTACAGGTGGAAACAAAATCTGTTCTCAAAGCTACTTGGTCTTTATGTTTTTAATCAGGTCTCTATTTTTATATGCCAGTTAGGGAAGAGAATAAAGCCGCTGCCATTTTGTCAGTGGAATCAGCTTTGTCTTGGCAGCCATGTTTGACCTGCATTCAATTGTCATAGAGTCATAAATGGGTTCTTTTATCTGTAACTATTTTGACTAAAGATTTACATGTGGTTTACCTAGGTTAGTGTTACAAGATTTTTTTCCTATTGGAAAATACACAATTTCTGATAAGGTGCTCTAGGACCAAAGAATTATCATTGACTCTTCAACTTTTAAGCCTGTTTCTGGGAAATCTTACATGCAAATATACTTTGTCTCCATATCTGGATTTTTCTGTGATTTTCTTTTTGGTTTTGTCCATAGCACCCCAAATTCTCAAAATAGTTCTACTTGTGTAGCCTTGGGTAAATAATTTTTCCTCTTAAGGTCTTAGTTTCCTCATCTGTAAAATGAGAAGATTGGACTAGATTCTTTCTAACATCCCTCCCAGCTCCAATTCTATAATCTTCAGATAGCTTTTCATCAGTTGTTTTTTGATTCTTGAATTTTCGACAGTAAGTCCTGGAATGGCTCACTAAAGGCAATTTTGCAGGCTTCTTCCCTGGAAATACATAAAAATAAGTTAGTCATTTTCCAAGATGGCTTATTGCATTTCTTCATTGAAGGAGGGACAGTGAGTAGATAAAACTGGGGAGAATCTTTTAATAATTTTTCACATCCCTTTGTGACGTTTATTTGTGTTTAGTAGGACATTAGGATCTCAGAAATGAAAAAGACCTTGGTCATCATTTCATTGCAAACTCCTCCATTTTGCAGAAAAGACTGAGGTCCAGAACAATGAAGAGACTTGCCCAAGGTCATACAGCAATTTAGTGAAAGAACACAAAAGAGATCCCAGGTTCTTTGACTTTGAATCTTCTCCTTTCTACATTATTGGGTATTGTTATTTAGTCATCTGACTCTTTGTGACTCCATTTTTTTGGTTCTCTTGGCAAAGATACTGGGAATGGTTTGGCATTTCTTTCTCTAGTTCATTTTACAGATGAGGAAACAGAGAGAAACAGGGTTAAGTGACTTGTTCAAGGTCACACATATAGTAAGTGTCTGAGGCTGGATATGAACTAATGAATTCCTGATTCTAAGCATAGGCCTTTATCCACTATGTCATCTCACCACCCTCCTCCACCTAGCCATCCTACATTACTATTAGTGGATATTAAATATTGACAGAAGGTTAAGTCAAAGGACATATAAATTAAATCATCATAATAAAGGCAATGTTTCTATGGTGCTTAGAAAGCACTTGAAATATACTTTTTCTTCCTTTACCACAACCTGAGGAGGTATGTAGTGCATACAGTAATTCCTCTGTTTTACAGATGGAAGAGGTGACTTGCTGAAGGTCCCAGAGCCAGCAAGTTAGCAGAACCAGCATTGAAATAGATCATCTTGGGGGCAGCTGGGTAGCTCAGTGGATTGAGAGCCAGGCCTAGAGATGAGAGGTCCCAGGTTTAAATCCAGCCTCAGACACTTCCCAGCTGTGTGACCCTGGGCAAGTCACTTGACCCCCATTGCCCACCCTTACCACTCTTCCACCAAGGAGCCTATACACAGAAGTTAAGGGTTTAAAAAAAAAGAAATAGATCATCTTGCTTCAAGTCTAATATTCTTTTCTCCATGACAGATCTCTGAAAATGATTTTTCTCAGCTTGTATTGATGGGATCAGAGATTTGGTCCAAGATATCAGACTCTTTCCTAGATGAGTGTCCAATTTTCCTCTGCTTAAGGCATAAAACTAGTCTTTAGAGCCCTATTGTTGCTTTCCAGGGAAGGTTGAAAGGTGAACCGAAAATCTCCTGCCAACTCCCTGTGTGATCTTGGACTAGATATTTGTCCTTCATAGGCCTCAGTTTCTGCCTCTGTAAAATGAGGGGTCAGAGGTAAGGAAGCAGATGTTCCCAAAGGTCCCTTTGAGCTCCAGAGTTCAATGATTTCTCTCTCTTTTTTTTTTTTCCCTCCCTGGGTGGTAATTCTCATGTGGGTGCCTTATAATCAGATTTTATGTTAATTGGATGAGGAAGCATTGCCCATTAAAACAAGAAATACCACAAAGAAAGAATTAAACTGAGTTTTGTTTGCTGAATAGAAATGAAGGGAAATAAAAACCTGCTACTGTTAATTTTATTGATGCATGCAATCTAAGGCACACACATATATGCTTTTAGTATTTCCTTAGTGAATTACAGAAAGTGAAATTAAATAAAAAGTCAAAAATAAACACAGTTTTATTGCTCTTCTCTGGATTATCTTTATGAGAGTTTTTCCTGGAAGATTTAAAAATACACAGTACTTTGACCAAGGGAAGCAAGGAATCTAGATTACTAAGAAAAATTTAAGTCTGCTTCATCTGTTTGTTTGCTAGGAACAACTATGCAATCTGCCCTCTAGCAGGAGGGAAGCAGTGTTGGTTGGTGTAAGGGGCCCTGAATTTGGTGCCAGAAGGCCTGGGATCTAGCCTTGTCTTTACTACTTATTAGGTTTGTGCCTGTGAGGATCTGTTCAAGGAACTTGGGGTATTGGAGAAAAGAAGATTCTGAGGGAATTATCAAGTTCAAATATTTGAAGGGATGTCACATAAGAAGAAGCATGAGCCATGCTTTTTTTTGGCTTCAGAATAGGGGTTCTTAACCTCTTTGTGTGTCCTTGGACCCCTTTGACAGTCTGGTAAAACTGATGATTTGGAGATTCACCATCTGAGGCCCCATTTCAGAATAATTATTGTTGCCTACAATTGGAGAAAATGTAGCATTTCAGTTAGAGGTTACTGAAAACAATGATATATAATTTTTCCCCATCCAAATTCCTGAGCCTTCTGATATCTATCCATGGCTTTAGAGGGAAGAACCAGGATCAATGAGTGGAAACTGCAAACAAGCAAATTTAGGCAAGTTTCCTTGATGTAATGAAAAAATTTATAACAATTTCAGTTGCTCTTAAATGGAATTGGCTGCTTTGGGAAGTAATGAGTTCTCCAACATTGAAGGTCTTCAAGCAGAGGCATGATGACCACTTATCATGTATGCTGTGGTGGGAATTCTTTTTAGGTATAGATCGGGTGAGAATCTCAGCGGTTTAAAACTTTTTTTTTTGTCTTGTTTCAATAGATTCCTTTGGCTATCTGGTGAAGTTGATAGATGCCTTCTCAAAATGAAAATTTTAAATGCAAAAAATGAAATGACTAAGGAAACCAATTATATTGAAACACCATCATGAAAATTTTTAAAAAGTTCATAGACCCCCAGAATAGGAACCTCTGGATTAGATGGACTTTGAGGTCTAATGCTAAAATTCTGTTAGTCTGTAACTTTTGGTCAACTCTCTTAAGCCTCAATTTGCTCATCGGTAAAAGAGTCATTGTAATACTTACACTGACAATCTTCTTAGGTTGTTGTAAAGATGCAAAAAAAAAAATGAAACTAAAAGTATTTTATAACCATAAAGTACTCTCTAAAAATTAGCTGACATTATTTCTTTATAATTTCTATCAAGGCATTTGAATGATTTAGGGTTTTTTTTTGTTTAAAAATGTTTAAAAAGTGTTTCCACAGAATGAAATTTAGATACTGGAATTGCTCATGACATGAAATGTGGAAAAATGAATGGAGACAGTGAAATTATTCCTTATTTCTCAGCGGTTTTATGGCAATTAGGCTTACCCTGTTCTAATAGTACTGCTAACGAATATTCAGAGAGGTTCTGGGGATGCTAGAGGATGATTCCTTTGTCCTTAACCCTTCCACAGGTGAAAGGATCACAAAGCTTCTAGTTAGGAGAACCATATTCTAGTCTTGGTTCTATCACTAATTCTTCATGACTTTGGGAACCTCCTGGTATTTGCTGATCACTTTCTTCACATTCAAATGGGAATAATAATCCTTGATCATCAGATGCATGGGAAAGAGTTTTGAAAAGTACTTAGTGCACAAATAGAAATAACTATCACTACTATCCACAACAACTCACATTTCTATAGTGCTTTAATGTTTATGAAGCTTTTTTTTTAATGATAATGAGGCAGTCTAATGATGAAAAATGCTATCTACCCTTCAAGAAAGAACTGATGGAGTCTGAGTGCCGACTGAGACATACTCTATTTTACTTTCTACTTTTTTGTTTGTTTCTTTGAGACCTCTTTTACAAAATGACTAATGTAGAAAAATGTTTTACATGATCACAAAATATAATTATAATTATAAAATATAAAATCTATATTAGATTGCTTACCATCTTGGGAAGGGAGAAGGTGCTGGAGAGAGTAACAGCGGGTGGGAAGAAGAGAAATAATTTGGAACTCAAAATAAAAAAAAGAATGTTAAAATTGTTTTTACATGTAAATACAAAAAAATTAAATATTATGTAAAACAATATAAGGTATTCTGGTATGGGGAGTGGGTTCCATTTAGACTCAGATGACTTAAATGCAGATTCAAGCTGTGCTACTTATTATGTGAATCATCTTGTATAAGTTGTCACTTTTCCAGGATTTCAGTTCTCTCACCTGTAAAGTGTCGAGGTTGGACTAACTAACCTCTGAGATCCTTTCTATTTCTAAATGTATGATCCTATGAAAGCTATGAGCTAGGAAGTATCAGCATTATTATCCTGTTTTAGGAATAATTTTATAGCTGAGGAAATTGAGGTTTGGATAAATAAAGTAACACGGTTAGTAATAGAAGGGGATGAGATTCCAAGTCCAGAGCTCATTCCATTCTAAGGTATATGGCTCCAAAATAAAGAGTAGTTAAAAAAAATCAGATGTGTCCATTAGAACTAATAATCCGACTTGGCGTTATCCTCTTGGGAACACTTCTGACTGGTAGTCAAACCCCTTCAAACTTGGCTCCTTCCCAGACTTCTTACATGATCACATCTCTCTCCCTAATATCTCCCCCTCCACCCCCGACCTCCAACCCCTTTACTCTACAAACTAGTGACACTGGCCTCCTTATTGTTCCCATCATGAGAGACTTATCTCCTTCTCCATGTATTAAAAAAAATCCCCTCTTATCTTCAGTCTTAGTATCAACTCTAAAACAGACGATTGGCAGGTAGGCAATTGGGGTTGTAACTTGCCCAGGGTTACACAGCTAGGAAGTATCTGAGATCAGATTTGAACTCAGGCCCTCCTAACTCCAGCCCTGGCATTCTGTCCACTGTACTAACCAGCTGCCCTTCACTCCATGCATTTTTATTGCCTGTCCCCTGCTTCATCTCCCCAAGTCCTAGATAAAATACAGTTTCCTACAAGAAAACTTCCCCAACTCCCCTAAAGACTAGTGCTTTCTCTCTTGATGATCTCCAATTTATCCTATATTTATTTTGTTTGTACATGATTGTTTGCTATTGTTTCCCCCATCAGACTGAGGTCCTAGGCACAGGGAATTCCCCCATCCCTTCTTTGTATTCCTAGAAGTTAGCATAGTTCCTAGCACACAGTAGGCATTTCATAAATATTATAAACTTTAAAGCCTCTGCCATTTCTTTGGGCTTTTCTTTAGGGATGACCTTTAAAGGTCTCTGGGAGTGACCTAGTTCCAAGTTGAATTCCTAGTTGAATGGAAGCATTTAAAAACTGGGGCTTTCATTTTGTAGTAATATCTCTTTCACCTAGGAATCTCTTTCACACAGTAAGGACTTAATAAATGCTTATCAAATTGAAATTAAATAGGAAGTCCTTTTGAATAACCTGATGATTGGTACATTTCATCCTTTGTGGGTGGATTTTTGGAAGCAGGTAGAGCATTTAGGTAACGTGGTCTTTCTTTTTTTAAAAAAAGAGAGGTGTGTATAGAAACTGATAAGATAAAATCTCTTATATAGCTCTGATGGCCATTCCCAAAGAAGTATTTCTGATGTGTCTTGGGCAATGGAGGCTCCATATGTGGAATATGTAAAAATGGCATCTCAAGAGGACAATAGTAGTTTGAATAGATCTCTACCAGCTCCTCCAACACAGTGGGTGCTTTATACTGTGGAATTTACTTGTATGTTCTCATTACTTTATTGTCACATCTTTTATATTGTCCCTGGAGGGAGTTGCCAGGCAGATGCAATTGTTCCCATTTTTACAGATTAGAAAATGGAGACATACAACACATTTCATTAAGGTATGTATATATGTATGTATGTGTGCAGGGAATTTTATTGATTTCTAAAAAGAGGAACATTTATTGAATATTTAATAATAACAAATGTTATTTTCATCATAAAGCTAAAGAAACTAAAATTTAATTTCAAAAAATTAATAATGAAGATTTACTTAATACAAACATTGCCTGAGGCTCTCTTTAATCAGGCCTTCCTTTTTACTCTAAACTACAGAGTAATCTTTACAGCTTTAACTTCCTGCCAAAAAAAGCATCTTTTCAATTGAACCCTACTCCACTGGCTCTGTACTTTGCAATAAAGGGCTAGTTGCATTCTTTTAAAATTTAAACTTTTGAATTTTTGTTCTTTGTCTGTACCAACCATAGCCTCATTACCACATGCTATACAAAAAGCAAAATAGTCAAAAGAATCAAAGGAGAGAAAAATGTGTAGGTGATTTTCTTCTAGACTAAGATGGAGTTACCAGGCACTAGCAAGCCTCTTAGAGGAGGAAAGGAAGAGGCAAGGCAACATTTTTAACTCCTAACAGGAATTGGGCTCCAAAAAGCAGAGATGCCACTGGAAGATAGATCATTATAATAGGGCCCTAAACTATGAGGTGACCAGGTCCTTCCTCCTGTACCAAAGTCACAGAAGCTACTATAGGGAAGAAAGTGGGAAGCAGAGGAATGAAGGAGAAGCTGTAGTAACCAGGGATCCCCAGAAACTAAGATTCCCCCACCCCTAAAATGGACTTTGGCTGTTAGGCATGTCTTCTACAGAAAGTAGAGAGTGCTGTGGATTTAGCATATCACAAGTCTATTGTGATACACCTAGGTGGATCCTTTAGGTTTCTTGTAGAATCTATGCTTTTTGAGGGAAAGTTTTGTTCGTTTCATTTTTGTCTTTATATTCCTAGCACTCAGCTCAGTGCTTGACATACAGTAGCTGCCTAATAAATGTTTGTGATTGACTGTGATTTCTCCAGCTTTATTATTGTCTATTTGAGTTTAGAATCCAAGTCACTATTTTTCCTAATTAATTTGATGCCCTTTGTATCCATAAGGAGGATCTGTTGAAAAGGAAGATCATATCTGTATTTTTTTTTTAACCCTTACCTTCCATCTTGGAGTCAATACTGTGTATTGGCTCCTAGGCAGAAGAGTGGTAAGGACTAGGCAGTGGGGGTCAAGTGACTTGCCCAGGGGCACACAGCTGGGAAGTGTCTGAGGTTAGATTTGAACCTAGGACCTCCTGTCTCTAGGCTTGGCTCCCAATCCACTGAGATACCCAGCTGCCCCCCTGTATTTTTTTTTAAAACCTTAGACTCAATACTGAGTATCCGTTCCAAGGCAGAAGAGCAGTAATGGCTAAGGAACTGGATTAAGTGACTTGCCTATGGTCACACAGCTAGGAAGTATCTAAGGCCATACTTGAACCCAGGACCTCCTGGCTCTCTATCCCCTGAATCACTTATTTGAATAAATTGACCTATAGCCTTCTGGTCTGCCAACATTTATTATTTCCTACATGTCAGACACTGTACTTAGTGTTAGGAATACAAATTTAAGCACTTGAGGAACTTATATTCCAAAAGGGAAGACAGTGCATAAAAGACAAAATAAATAACAACTGAAAAAAGGTGGGGAGAGGAAAAGAGAAGGTCCCCAGAAGAGGAGAACAATAGAGAAGTCTGGTCTAGTGGAAAATGAAGCAAACTGACAAGTTTCTTATAAGTATGTAAAAACTAATATGATTGTTAACACAGCTGGCTTAGCAATGATCCAATTGTATCAATAAAAGGTCTATAAACAAAAAAACAAACTAATCTCCGTAGTGATATGGACCCAGATGTAAGAAACTATATGTATTTCTCTCTCTCTCTCTCTCTCTCTCTCTCTCTCTCTCTCTCTCTGTTTGTGTGTGTGTGTGTGTGTGTATGTGTGTGTGTATGTGTGTGTGTGTGTGTGTGTGTGTGTGTAAGATATCCATCCTGATTCTGCCCTTGTACATGGTTTCTTATGTATTCTGTCACAGTCTTTGTTCCCTAGAGTATATCTTGATCACATTTTAGGAGTTATTCCCTAAATTCAGTATTCATTTACTCCCAGTCTACTTTCTCACTGTCCAAGGAAGAGTGAAAATTATTTCAACATTTAGGCTTGTTTAGGGGATTGTTATAAAACATTTTTTTGTGCCTGAATTCTAAGTTAGAAGATGGAGTACATTGTAAAATTAGAATAATTGGATTATAGTCTCAGCTCAGCCACTCACTCACTTGAATATAAGTTGTCCAGTCTTCTTAAATGAAAAATTGTAATAGTGTTTGTCTGCATTTTCCTATAAAAATTAATCTATTGGAGGCTTTCCTTCAGTATGTCTTAATATTTTGTATGTATCATTGTGACACATACACTCCATCAGCTATCCTTCACTTTTCTACTAAATCTCCTCTTCAGTCCTGGCTAGATGGTCAGGAGGCCTGGGTTCTTGTTCTCTCTCTACCATGAATTAGGTATGATGCTGGTTAATTTGTTTCATCCTTCTGGGGTCTTAAGAGAAACAGCATGACCTAGTGAATAGATAGCCAGGCTCAAAACTAGGAAGACTGTAGTTTAAGTTCCAACTCAGACACCTTGGACAATCTCTCTCTCTCTCTCTCTCTCTCTCTCTCTCTCTCTCTCTCTCTTTCCTTCCTTCCTTCCTTCCTTCCTTCCTACCTTCCTTCCTTCCT
>NC_058131.1:632241060-632254681 GCF_016433145.1 Gracilinanus agilis
GTTTGATTTATCTAGATCTGAAAGAGGAATATTTAGATCTCCCACTATTATGCTTTTACTATCTATTTCCTTCTTGAGCTCTGCCAGTTTCTCCTTTAAGAATTTGGATGCTATACCACTTGGTGCATATATATTGAGCAGTGTTATTTCCTCATTGTTTATACTGCCTTTAATCAGGATGTAATGACCTTCCCTGTCTTTTTTAATCATATCTATTTTTACTTTGGCTTTGTCAGAAATCATAATAGCTACTCCTGCCTTCTTTTTCTCATTTGACGCCCAAAAGATTTTTTTTTTTTTTTTTTTTTTGAACTTGTGTGTGTCTACCCGCCTCATATGTGTTTCTTGTAGACAACATATGGTGGGATTTTGGTTTCTAATCCACTCTGCTATTTGCTTCCGTTTTATGAGTGAGTTCATCCCGTTCACATTCAGAGTTACAATTGTTAGTTGTGTATTCACTGACATTTTTTGTATCCTCCCCTAGACCCACTCCTTCTTATTGCACTATTTTCTTTTACACCAGTGGTTTGCTTTCAGCCAGTATCCCTTATCCCCTCCCTTGATTGACTTCCCTTTCTGTCCCCTCCCTTGTTGTTCCCTTATTTTTGTTTTTTTAAAGACCGAATGAATTCCCTCCCCCTTCTTCTTCCCTCCCTTTTTGGCCTCCCCACTCCCCTGCTCCCTTTGGTTTATCCCTTCTGACTTTCTCAGTAGGGTTAGATGGAGTTTTTTATCCAGATGGATAATAAAGCTACTCTTCCTTCTCCGGGTTGATTATACTGAGAGTAAGGTTTGATTATTACCTCTTAATGCTCTCTTCCTCTCCTTCTTATGGTAGTATTTATCCCCTCCCCTTCCCATGCCCTCTTTGTGTGTGATAGAATACCTTATTTTTCTTATTTACTCGGATTTTTCTTGGTGTCCCCTACTATTCCTTCCCTCTTTCCCACCCCCCATGTCATCTTAGACTATTTAGTATCCTGTCCTCTCCCTATGAATTATTCTTCTGGTTGCTATAATAGTGAATATTATAATAGTGTATAGAGTTCACTACAGGGAATTATACATAGCATTTCTCCACCTAGTAATACAGATAATTAGATCTTATTTATGCCCTTAAAGAGTCAAGCTTAAAAGACTATGAGTTTTCTTTCTTTTCCCTCTGTCGAATCACACTTTTGATACTTGGTAGCTATTAAACTTCAGCAAGTACCTGAAATTTTCTGAGTCTTAGCTTCTGACTTTAAAATGAGGATACTTGTATCACTTGGCTCAAAGAGTTGTGACTAACATGAGATAATTTACATAGAACATTTTTGTAAACTTAAAGGGCTATGTTTTCACTTAATAGAGAAAAAATTCTGGTACAAAAAAAGCAAAATTTTTCCAATTTTACTACTATAACTATTATAATGCTCATTATTTAATCATCTAAAATTTTTTAAACCCTTGCTTTCTATCTTAGAATCAATACTATATATTAGTTCCAAGGCAGAAGATTAGTAAGGGATAGGCAATGGGGGTTAAGTGACTTGCCCAGGGCCACACAGCTGAGGTCAAATCTGAACTCAGGATTTCCTATCTCTAGTCTTGGCTCTCAATCCACTGAACCACTTAGCTCCCTCCCCCCTAATCTTTAAAAACAATTAATGTTTAATTCATGAATTAAAACAATTAAAACTAATGTTAAAAAAATTAATGTTTTCCCCACTGTGAACTGCTTATTCTTAGTTCTTCAGTCCCTAAGTACCCAGTGGGGAAGAAGAGGTCTTAGATCCTCAGTGCTTTTCTTAGTATTCTCTTTTTTCATTGTATAGCATTCCTAAACATCTCCTATGTCATGGCCTTTCCTTGCCTTGGAATTTTTCTATTGAATTTCCCTTCCCCCATAAGAGAAATAGCAGAGTTTAGTAGAAGCTGTGCTGTATTTAGAGTCATATTGCCTAGGTATGAATCTGAGCTCTGCCATTCCATCATATGTCAAACGACAAGCTTGGAAAATATAGCCTTTAGGGCCCCTTCTGGCAAATACATTTATGCTGCTGTTGTAGTGGGGCACTTGGAGATGCCGTTCTAAGATCATAACATGCTTAGGCTCCTGTGTACATAGCTTCCATTCTAGTTAAGGATGAAAGAAAAAGTTAAAGAATAGTATCTTAGATTCATTCATACTTTTGTGTTACATGCTACAGTGGTCCAGAAGAGAGTAGGCAATAGGGAAAGGAGTGATTTATCACAAGAGATCTTCAGGCAGAGTTAAGATAGACATTTTTTTGTGGATGTTAAGGATCATGTTTCAGGTATGAATTTTAATAGAAGGAACAAGCTCAGTTTGACCTGGAGAAGAGATGGCTTTCCATCCAATGAGCTGTCTAACTGCCCCTAGGATCAGATGATTTTTGAGGTCCTTTCCAAGTATGTCATATTAATACTAGCATTTATGTAGTGCTTTATGGTTTGGAAAGCACTTGACATGTATTCTCTCACAACAATCTTGTGATGTTTAACTCTACCCCATTATTATTTTTTTAATTCAAAGATGTTTTATTTTCCCAGCTTCATGTAATAATAGTTTTCAACATACGATTTCCAAAATTATAAGATCAAATTGTCTCCCTCCCTCTTTATACTCCTCCCCATTCAGAGATGATAAACAATTTGCTCTGGGCCATACATGTATTATCATGTAAAACACCCTTCCATATTGGGTATTGTTGTAAGAGCCCTCTCATGCAGGACCAAAACTCCAAAAGAAAGAATGGTAAGGACTAGGCAATGGGAGTCAAGTGACTTGCCCAGAGTCACACAGCTAGGGAGTGTCTGGGGCCAGATTTGAACCTAGGACTTCCCATCTCTAAGCCTGGCTCTCAATCCACTGAGCTACCCAGCTGCCCCCTATATCTATAGACTGTTGCTGTCTCTTGGGCTTGGCTGACCCAGGTTTCTATCATAGAGGAAAAGTTTTGTTTAAATTATTGTAGGAACTCCTGGTCAAATTTCCTTACCTATTCTTTTAGTTATTGTAGAGACTGACAGGAAACCTTCCCCAGAACTTAACAACAGTGATCTTTTGGAATGAAGGTGTTGGTAGACATTACTTGGTATAGATTTTGGTCTCTCTTGGGGCTTCCTTCTGGACTGATCTGTATTAGAAATTATTGCTTCAAGTGCTGGCTTCTCTCACTATCCTTGCAACCACAGGCAAGCCATATCATTTCCCACAAACTTTAGCTCCTTCTCTCTCTTAAATAAGGCTTATTCTCCCTTTCACTCAAGGTAGGGTTGTTATGATGAGAGAACTTTCTAAAACTGTAAAGTGTCACATAAATGTGAGCTAGTCATATTTTTCAGGTCAAAGAATACATTCCAAGATCAAAGGGCATCAAGTTTGTTTGCTAGTTGTGCTAGGAGAAATATCATTTAGTTTATTGGAAAAAAAAAAAAAGCAAAAAATGCACCGAAGAGGTAGTTGCCTGGTATCATAGAAAGAGTCCTGGACCAAGAGCCCAAGATTCTAGTCCCAACTCCATCAGTAATGTGCTCTATGGCCATGAGCAAATAATTTCACTTCCTTGCGCTTCAGTGTTCTGTATAAAATGAGAAGGTTGGATGAGATATTCTCTAAGGTTCTATTTAGCTCTAATTTCCCATGATTAAAAAAAAAGGAAGTAAGCTGGGAAATACCAAAGTTAAGCTCTTACTGTGGTGTTTACTTGTTCTTACTGGAAAGACTATTAAGGGATAGCTCTTAATGGCTGTCTATCTGTCAGAAGAAGTGCTTCATGAGAGCTGGAGTTGTGGGGGGGGGGGACTGGGAGTTAAATGATTGAAATAGCTATGAGACTTGACTTCTGCATTTCCTGCCTTTCCATTTAAAATCTATCTTAGTAATTACTGACCTGTAGGAGGGAGGTGGAGGGAGGGATGAGGAAGAAAATTCCTTTTATGTTTCTTAGGGCAAATTAAGGTAAATGGGATTTTTTCAGTTTAGAGAAGAGTCTTGGAGTGGGGGTGTTTGTGAAGAGGAGCTTTAATAAAGGTCTTTGAATGTCGGAAGAACCCTTTGCACCAGAGAATCTTAATCAGGTTCATGGAGAAATTTTAGGGGATTCAAGAATTTGGATGAGGAAAAAAAGGCATGTTTATTTTCTCTAACCGCTAACTAAAATTAAGCATTTCCATCAATTATTTCAAAATATTATTGTGAAAAACCTTCACCAGTCTGCAAATGGGGCCCAGGACATAAAAAAGGTTAAGAAGCCCTGCCTTACACAGAGGAACACAATTAGTTATTAGAGCTGGAAGGAACTCTCTAGTCCAAACCCTTTATTTTACAGATGAGAGGAAATCGAGACCCAGAAAGAGGAAGGTCACATAGTTCCTCATTTACACTGAGAATAGATCAAGAGGAATAAGGTTTTTCACTGAAGCTGGTGGGAATTAGCTTAGCTATAAAGAAGAGATTCCTTACAGTGAGGTCTCAATTAAACATTGAAATAGGTCACCAAGGGAGGTTGTGGAATTTCCTCTGGAGGTTAAAAAGCACACATGCACACACACACACAACACGGGTAGGATAGATCCTCTTTTGTTTCTAATGGTTTGTGTGGTAGGTAGGCCTGCATGAGGCAGGGGGATGATGTAAATGACCTTTCACTATCTCCTTTGTTCTATAATTTTTTGGCAGGGATGAGTTTGGTCCCTCATCGCAGGCCCCTTTCTGGCCAAGAGGAATTTCTAACTTCAGAATTTTTCTAGTCTCGGAAAATCAAAATTAATGATAGATTATAGAGCTGCCATGAAATGATTTTTGGTGGACTATTTACTATGTAAAGGGTGTACTGTTTTTTGTTCATATTTGGGGGGCTATGGAATGAGGATCTTGATATTATTGAAAAGTGGACTGCAGGGACTGTTGAGTATTTCAAGCCCTGAAATTAATATATCCTAATTTGTTGTTTGGAAGTGGTTAGCCACATTATCCTGGCCTCCAGCAAATAACAGAGACCATGAAAGGGCAGGAAAAAGCACAGTAGCTCCTTCTAGGGGGGTTAAAAACCAGGGTATTTCAGAAATGTTGTTTTCTGTTTAAACCACTCTTTTTTTTTTTTTTTTTCCGTTCACTCAAATGCCGACTTAAACCCTTCAAAGCTTGACTTTTTGTTGGGGAGGAGGGGGACTGTGTTATTAGGAAGCTTATTTAAAAAAAATTAAAATTAAAATGATTGGGCTTTCCCCAAGCCACAGAAGCTTCAATGCTGCTAACTGCAGTGGAGCTCCAATAGACATGCAGCCTGGATGGCGTTGGCTGGTGAGCCTTTTCCCTGAGAGAGCTTTTCGTAGCCTGACTTTTGGTTTACCTTATGGAACACAAGGTATAGAATGCAAGCTCCTTGAGGGGTAGGGGGCAGGGGGCAGGGGCTGTTTCATTTTTGTCTTTGTATCCTTGATACCTGGCACATAGTAGCGCCTTAATAAATATTTGTTGTTGACTAGTTCATTCGAGAAGAAAAGCATAACCCAGGAACTTGGGACTTTTTGTACTCTAGGAGATAAATCCCCATGCCCTAAAAACTGAATGCTAGCATTTGGTGGGAGTAGGAAGCAACAAAAAGGGTTCTCATGTATGAAGTTCATCCTGATGCTATCTTTCTTTCTCTTTTTTTCTTATAATAAACTTTTTTGAAGCCCTGTGTCTTACATTCCATGATGTCACCCCTAAGGACACTTTCGTCTGCCTTACATTTTCTATGCTTTGCCCATGCCAAGAAGGCCATTTTTTTCTCCATGGGTAAAATTACATTAAGGGTCTTAAGGGCCCTATCATCTCCTCTTTCCCTTTTCTTCTATACCTCCTTGCTGCCTCCCCCTTTTTCTTTGTCTTATCAGGCCCTGTTGAGAACCAAACAGATACAAATATTGAAGTTTCTTTCATCATCATTTTTCCTGACAGTCCTATTCAAGTAACTCTGACAGAAATAGCTCTGAATGTCTATCTCACGCGCTGGGCCACAAATTGCTCCTGAGGGGCCATCTCTTTTTCAAATGAAGCTCATCAAAATCAATGCTGTTGTCTCTCAAACCCTTTTCTGACAGGCCCCAGAGCAGAAATACTTCTTCCTGGCCATTGATTGAGATGCTATCAAAATATTTGCAAGTCATTGTGTTGGAAGGCACACTAGACTTGGAATTGGGAGGCCTAAATACGAATCTCAACTCTGACATCAACTGACTGTATGACCTGGAGAGAATTATAGCACTTCTAAGTCGCGGATTTTCTAATCTGTAAAATATATGCGCTCCCTTACCTCACTGGGTAGTTTATAGCTTACACTTGGAGAAACAGAGTACACCTGAGATACACTTAACATGCTCTGTGTTTTCGAGTTGTTCTTTATTTGTGATTCCAAAAGTTTTGTAAGGAATTTTTAAAAAGCAAATATTAGGATAGTATAAATTTAATGGAGTAATCAAAATTTAAAAAAATTAAGTAAAAGTAAAATTTAGTTGCTTAATGAATGTTCATTAATATTTTGTTGTCCAAATCTTGATATTGTATATATATTTTTTATCCAGACTTGGGATTAAGAGACGAGTATTTGAGGTCCAAAGTCTCCACCTACCAGGTGCTGTGGGAAATGGAAAACTTACATTGTTTATTCAATAGGCTGCTCCTTAGTTCTAAAGGAATGCCATTGCAAGAGTACTAGGGCAGTCAGCTCTCTCCTTCCAAGCATACTTTATAGATCATCAGTCTTATGCATAAGCAAATTGTTGTTATGGTTGGCACACAGAGAAGGACCCAGATGACCTCCTGAAAGGGCTGCTCCAGATCTCTGTATGAGCCCAAGCCTATACAAGACCCACATTATTGATTTTGGCAATGCGGGATGGCATTTTTTGACTATTTGAATCTAGGCATGTGGTACATGGTATAGCAGAACGAATCTTGGACTTATATTCAGAAAGCTTGGGTTCAAATCCTAGCTATTTAACCACGGGCAAAATACTTGACCTATTTGAGTATGTTTTTTCCACTTGAAAAAATCAGAATGATGATACTTCCATTATCTTTCTCATCCATGTGTTTTTGAGGAAATAAAATTACCTCTAAGCCACCGACCACTCCATCAATATGAGCTTTTTTTTTTTATCATATTGGGACAAAATAATAGCTAATAATAATAACAACAGCTAGTATTTATATAGCATTTTAAGGTCTGCAAAGTTCTTTACATGTATTAACTAATTTGATTTTCATGAGTCTGAGAGGGAGGTATATTATCTCCATGTTATAGATGAGGAAACTGGGACACAGAAAAGTTAAATGATTTGCCTCGGGTCACATAGCTCCTAAATGTCTGAGGCAGGTTCTAAACTCAGTTCTTCCTGACTCCAAGTCCAGTACTCTATTCACCAAACTACCTGGCCACCCCTATATTTGGTAGCTAAGAATGACAAAACCATTGGGACTGTTGTGTTGTGGTCTAGTCATTTTTATTTTTATGGATGTGACCTATGTCCCCCAATTATATAGATTCTGATATGGGAATTGGCAAGAAACCCAGACTATTATATTTGAGTAAGGTTCATTTAATGGCTGAAATAGAACATGGCACAGTGGGCTTGGTAGAAAGGGAATGCATTCCTTCACTTTGGAAAAAGAAAGTGAATTGGAAATGTTCAAAACATAAGATGACCGGGAGGCAAGATTTTTAAGTTGGCACTAAGAGAAATTTTATTTCCATGGTAAATGACTCTCCTCTGAAGTATGCCCATGCCAATGGAGCAAACAAAAATAACTTCATAAATTAAAGTTTATGCAGTGAAGAAATGATGTTTCTAAAATATTGCACCCTGGCTGAAAACCTCAGGGGCTGAGCTTACAATTGACATCCTTGGTCTTGAAGGTTAATGGTGTTTATTGAAGGTTAGACTATACACATATGCAATTAAAAAATGAATATTTGGTAGCAGGCAGAAGGCATGTCAATGTTTGCTGGCCCTGGGTTTGTGGACAATTAAGTTTTTTTTTTCCTCCCCCTCCAGGAAAGTATGTCTTTGTCCTACATCATTAATTCTACTAGTAACTGGCTTGCTTTTAGATTTGATTCCACAGAAATTTTCCTTAGCTAGACTAAAATGTACAATTTATTGGAAACTGGTTGCAAAGTCAAAATACATACTACCTAATGGGCTGATAAAGCTAGTAATTACATCTCTAGAACTTAGCATAGTGCCTGGTCCATAGTGAGCACTTAATACTTATTTTTTATTTTTTTAATAAACATTTATTAATATTTATTTTTTAGAAAAGTTAACATGGTTACATAATTCATGCTCTTACTTTCCTCTTCACCCCCCCCCCCCCAGCTACTCCCACCATGGCTGATGCGTATTTCCACTGGTTCACTTAATACTTATTGAGGGCAGCTAGATAGCACAGTGGCTAGAGAACCAGGCTTGGAGTTTGGGAGGACCTGGGTTTAA
The DNA here is from genome assembly GCF_016433145.1 of Gracilinanus agilis. Lineage (NCBI taxonomy): Eukaryota > Metazoa > Chordata > Mammalia > Didelphimorphia > Didelphidae > Gracilinanus > Gracilinanus agilis. The sequence goes on from NC_058131.1 coordinate 632,249,554, forward strand.
ATCTGGCTTCAGATACTTCCTAGCTGTGTGATCCTGGGCAAGTCACAACTGCAACTGCCCAGCCCTTGCTGCTCTTCTGTCTTAGAATTGGTTCTAAGACAGAAGGTAAGCATTTCCAAAAAAAAAAAATACTGATTGACTTGAATCTTGGATATCTTTGTTTTTGAGGAGTCACCAGTAGTCTTAGGTGCTAGAATTGATGTCTAGAAGACTTTGTTTCCCATCTCTACTAAGCTCTGTGACCCTGGTCAAGTCACTTAATTTCTCTGAGTCTCATTTTCCTTGTTCATAAAAGTCATGATAAAATGTATGGAATTATTGCCAAGATCAAATGAGAAAATATATGTAAGGAGCTTGTACAGTTTTAAGTACTATATTTTTCAGTTCTTATGAAAATAAACAAAAAAGTGGCTCTGAAGGAATTATCAAATGGGATATAATCCTCATTTTTTAGAACTTTCTCTGCCCCCTTTATAAAAGTCCCCTTGGAGGGGAACTTTTTTTTTCCCTCCTTCTATTGGTTCCAAGGTAGAAGAGTAATAGGGTTAGGCATTTGAGGTTAAGTGAATTATCCAGGGTCACACAGCTAGGAAGTATCTGAAGCCAGATTTGAATCCAGGTCCTCCTGACTCTAAGCATGGCTCTCTATCTACTGAGTTGGGGGGAGGGAACTTTTTATCCTTCCCCACGAGCCAAGGAATAAATGAATGTAGGAAATAGAAAGGAGATATTTTGAGATATTTGTGTGTGTGTGTGTGTGTGTGTGTGTGTGTGTGTGTGTGTGTGTGTAGTAGTAGTAGTAGTAGTAGTAGTAGTAATAGTAGTAGTAGTAGTAGTAGTAGTAGTAGTAGTAGTTGTGGTGGTAGTGAGGATGATGATTTTGGTTTGGTCTGCAACTTAAGAATGAAAACTGGATTTATTTGTTCTCCTCATCCCTCCCCTACTTCTTCTCCTCTTGCCTTAATTTATTCTTTTTCTTTATCCTTATTCTTACTTTTATTTTTTTAATATGGTTTTTTTAAAATTTTAAACCCTTAACTTCTTGTGTATTGATGTATAGGTGGAAGATTGGTAAGGGTAGGCAATGGGGGTCAAGTGACTTGCCCAGGGTCACACAGCTGGGAAGTGTCTGAGGCCGGATTTGAACCTAGGACCTCCTGTCTCTAGGCCTGACTCTCAATCCACTGAGCTACCCAGCTGCCCCCTTCTTACTTTTATTTTTAATACAGGCCCCTTAGCAATTATATGAGTTAACAACAAGATAATGATAAAAAACAAAAATGTAAGCCTAACATGTTTGGGCAGTAGTATTCAGTGAAAAATTCCAAAATTTGACACAATTCAAAAATTTCACTTGAAAATATAAGAAACAGGGACAGTGAGGTGGCTTAATGAATAGAGAGCCAGGCCTGGCCACAGGAAGTCCTGGTTTCAAATCTGACTGCAGAGACTTCCTACCACTTTTCTGCCTTATAGCTGATACTTATTATTGATACTAAGACAGAAGATAAGGATTTTTAATGAGAAAAAAAGAAAAAAGAACAGGCTCTTTTATTCATGTGAACTACTGATTAAAACCACGCTAAAGCAGAACTTGGCTAGATCCCCAAGACCCTGTAAACATTGTTCCTCATTTAATCAAATTAAAAAGTCAGCAATAGTTGGATGTTTATTGGCGACACAGTGGTTTTTCTGTGATGCTTTAACTTTATAATAACACTCAGAAGTTCCGCTGGAGTTTTTTTTTTAACCACTAGCATTTTTTTTTAAGTGCTAACCTTCCTTTCTGTAATAGAGTTTCTAATGGGTCCTGTGAAGGAGAGGAGGCTAGTCTGAAGCTCTTGCTTTGACAGCCTATAGGGTCTTTGGAAGTCAGATCTCCTGCTGAGCCTTGGTTCCTCAAGTTCCTAGATAATTCAATTTGATTTTTATCCCACTTGGGATATCCTATCACACTCAGAAGAAAGGTGCTTGGAGCAGGATAGGGACCAAGGCTTCTCTTGGAGGTAGAGTGCTGAGATCTGATGAATTGTAAAGAATTTCTGCAGTCACTTGGCAAAATTCATCCAACAGAGGCAAGGTGGTAGTTTACTTCCCAGCTGCTTTTGTGTCATTTCTTTTAGCTAAGGTATTTATTTTATTTTTCTTCCTATTGCAGCGAGGTACTTCCACATCTGGGTGCACAGGAAAAGCCTCCCAGTCTAGTTAAAGGAAATGAAGTCTATTCACTAGAATAAAACAAGTAAATTTCCTGTTTTGAGCACTGAGATTGCATATGTATTAGCAGCGGGCTTGGGAAATGTTTGGGAACTATGGAAAAGGCACTGAATTGGGACTATTGGGAGACCTGGATCTTCCATTGAATTCCTGGGTGGTCCTGAAGGAGTTATGTCACCCCGAAGGGCCTCTAGCTTCTTAGCTGGAAAATAAGGATGGGATCCTGTCTAAATTCTTTTGTAGTTTTTAAGCAGTCATCCCTTTTGTCTCTTTTCTTACTTAAAGGATTATGGAATCATAAGGCTATGAGGGACTTTAGCAATTAACCTGCCTCCTGGATTACTTATGAAGATGGTTAGCAACCAGAGAATGAATTTTTGTGCTCTGGAGCATCAATACTTTCTTCTTAAATCCTTAGACAACTGACTGGGACCTTGTATGAAGTGGGTTTGAAGGGCTCCTTAGCATCGTCACAATTCTGTTCATAGCCAGTAGCACTGGGTGAAAGAGGGAATGGTTTCTGCTTTTTATCTTCTTTTATATTTTCTGAAACCATCTCTGAGGCCCCATGGGTACACTGTTTTTATAATGGAGAGTAGTGGCTGATGGAGAGAACAGGAGAGATCTATCCTTGCCCAGACACATTTTCTCTTCAGACCATCATGGAAATTTCTCTTGAATCAGCTCAAGGCTTGATTCCACAGTCTCTGTGCCCCATTACTTCTAGACTAAACTGATGATGGTAAACTTTGTTGCTTTGTTCTTTGGGCCCTAGACTTAGACACAGATACAGATACAGATGCTGCTGAATTCTGTAAGGGAAGTTAAGTAGCATTCTCGGTAGACAGTGTTCAACCTGGGGAAAAGTTCAAATCCAACTTAAATATATACTAACTGTGCAACTGTTGGCTTAACCTTAACCTCAACTCACTTAACCTCTGTTTGCCTCAGTTTCTTCAACTGTAAAATGGGGATAAGAGTACCAGCTACCTACCAGGGGTGTTATACGAATCAAATGAGATAATATTTGTAAAGTATCTAGCATGTGGTGGATGCTATACATATAAATGCTTATTCTTCTCTCCACTGGAAATAACACAGAAGCTTCAAGAGATTCCAACACCCTAGTGACTCAGCTCTGACAGACTGGAAATAGAATGGCCCTGTATGCAAATTCCAGAATCCCTAGGGAAGATGTGGTAGATTGGGGTACCCATAAAATTGTGTATTGTGCTTGGTCTTATAGTCGTATTAAGTAGGAAATGGGGTCTGGAATTGCCAGGAATTCTTCTTATCTCTGCTTCCTCCACCCCCACCATTCTTACAAGTCTCTAAGCAAGTCTCACATTTTGTAAGAAGCCTTTTTCAGTTCTCCCTAGTCTTAGTGCCTTCCTTCAGAGACTACCCCAATTCATTCTATTATAGATCTTGTCTCTACAAGATTATTTGCATGTCGTCTCCCCAGGAGACTGTGAGTTTTCCCTCACAATCCTGTGAGGGGGTTATTTTTTGCCTTTTCTTTATATTCCCAGGATTTAGCATAGTGCCTGACATGTGTTCAGTCATTATTTAAGTCATGCTTGACTCTTCATGACCCCATTTGGGGTTTTCTTGGCAAAGATACTGGAGTGGCTTGCCATTTCCTTCTCCAGCTTATTTGACAGATGAGGAAACTGAGAGAAATAGGGTTGAAGGCCTTGACCAGGGTCATAGAGCTAATAAGTGTCTGAGGTCAGATTTGAACTCACGTCTTCCTTACTACAGACCCAGTGCTCTATTCCTGAGCTACCGAGCTATTCCCCTGGCACATGTGTGTGTTTAGTTGTTTCAGTTGTATCTGAATCATCATGACTCTTGTGGCCAAAGTGGATGCTTGAAAACTGCTAGTTGTCTGACTGACAATGATTGGGCAGGAATTCTGTAGTAATGGGGCCCTAGAAGTTGTGGGCTTACCAATGCCATCAGCTAGTGGAGCAGTCCATCAACAGTAGGCCAGTCAGATAGTTTTAAATGATGGCTCTTTAACCACTAATTAGCTGTGTAGCCTGTGATGCTGGACAAAGAAATATCTGAAGACTGGGGATTTTTCTTCTTCTTTCCTTTCTCCTCTGCTGATACAATGTAAAAGGAAAATGGTGGATTACAGCCTAAAGAGGCAGCATGTCCACAGGTGCTTTAGAAATGCCAAAGCAATGGTGGGTGCTTGGGTCCCGAACGTGGTACGTTGGAAAGAGTATTGGAATGAAGACAGGAAAACCTGGATTTGGATCCTGCCTCTCTTGTTACTTCTCTAGGGCTCAGTTTCCTTCTCTCTAAATAGAAGGGGTTAGACTAGATAGTTCAGTTCCAGCTCACAGAGAAAACATCAGCTTTTAGTAGAGGAGGCCTTTCTGTACTCTCCCTTCTGGCCTATGGAGAAGATGAATGAATGTGGCTTTTGTAAAGAATGTTGGGCTCTTCTCTAGTTGGTGTCCTTATTTGCATATGCTAATAAACCTAGTTAAACGCCTCCATTGTTATGTTCCCTGGATATGTGTTTGAAGGATGTAACTTTTGAGAATTGCAATTGCGTTGGGTTTCCATCTCTCTCCACATTCAATTCATTTTTAGAATAGGGCTTGATATGAAAGCTGAGGGAGAAATAAGATCATTGCTATTGCAACCAAAATGTGGGTGAGGATGTTCATCTAAAGGAGACATTTCTTTATGAATGATGACACGATGCATGAAAAATGCACCATTTTACTGACAAATGTCTTGGCATGGTGCCCTGAGAAAGCAAACTGAGCCTGGGGGATTTTAGCACACAGACAGACAGACATGCTCTCTCTCTCTCTCTCTCTCTCTCTCTCTCTCTCTCTCTCTCTCTCTCTCTCTCTCTCTCTCTCTTTCTCCATATATATATATGCAT